>NC_135891.1:69285557-69751561 GCF_964194155.1 Cetorhinus maximus | reverse complement strand
GGACACTAAGGAAATCAAGTGATATGGGATAGCGTTGGAGATTAGGTTTGATGTAAAGAGTGCAGCAAAAGTCAGTGACTTGGTGCAAGTGGGAACGCAATACAGAAAGGGAAGGAGGTGCAGCTTTTCATTTTCGCCTCCAATATTTGTAGTGGAGCTTGAGGCAGTAAGTACTTAAAATTTTTGTCCAATGCTTAGTGCAAGCTAGTAGAATAAGAAAGAAAATTACAACACTCTTTAAAAAATTGATGTGAATAATTTAGAGTATGAATAACAGCAGAGCAGGTTGTTGTTTTTTATTTCTTTATGGGATATGGTCATCACTGGCTGGGCCAGCATTTATTGCCCATCCCTAATTGCTCTTGAGAAGGTGGTGGTGAGCTGCCTTCTTGAACCGCTGCAGTCCCTGTGGTGTAGGTACACCCACAGTGCTGTTAGGGAGGGAGTTTCAGGATTTTGACCCAGCGACAGTGAAGGAACGGTGATATATTTCCAAGTCAGGTTGATGAGTGACCTGGAGGGGAATTTCCAGGTGGTGGTATTACCATCTATCTGCTGCCCTTGTCCCTCTGGATGGTAGTGGTCGTGGGTTTGGAAGGTGCTGCCTAAGGAGCCTTGGTGAATTCCTGCAGTGCCACTTATCAGCCCAAGCTTGAATGTTTTCCAGGTCTTGCTTCAGTATCAGAGGAGTTGTGAATGAAACTGAACAATTTGCAATCATACATACAAACATATGAATTAGGAGCGGAAGTAGGCCACTCAGCCCCTCGAGCCTGCTCCGCCATTCAATAAGGTCAATGAGATAAGATCATTAGTGAACAGCCCCATTTCTGCTTTTATGTTGGAAGGAAGGTCATTGATGAAGCAGCTGAAAATGGTTGGATCTTGGACACCACCCTGAGGAACTGCTGCAGCAATGTCCTGACCTGAGATGATTGGCCTCCAACAAACACAACCATCTTTATTTGTGCTATGTATGACTCTAACCGGTGGAGAGTTTCTGCTTGATTCATATTTGGGTTGCTGGGGTTCCTGAATGCCACATCGGTCAAACACCGCTTAGTTGTAAAGGACAGTCACAAGAACACATGAGATAAGAGCATGAGTAGATCATATGATCCGTCGAACCTGCTCTGTCATTCAATACGACCATGGCTGATTTTGAACTTCAACTTTACTTTCCTGCACGTTAGCCAATTCTCTGGATTCTCTGAGAGACCAAAATTCTGGATGGAATTGTCCGCTCCCATTGGCAGTGGGCATGTTTAGCAGCGTGAGCAGAAAATAGGATGAGAAGGCCAAAAATCAGATTCAATTCATTGTGAAACCAGTTTGTAATCGTCCGCTCCGCTTGTCAATGGCGGGCTACGTTTCCCACCACTGCACATAGGCAAGCTAATTTCAATATATTAGAATCTCATTATAAGCTCTGCTCAATGGGCTCATCCGCCCTTGCTAGATTATGCGCTCCCATTGGTGTGGTTGCACGCCAACGTGTTTCACAATGGAGCACCTGGCGACCTGCACTTTGCCCAGGACCCTGAGATTAGTTTGCCTATCTTGCTTTGGGTATCACTCATGGTCATCAGTGCCTGGCTTTGCAGGCAGCACCACATCATTCTTCGGGGGGCTCACCAGCAACTCTCTAACTACCAGACCAGCCGTAATGCAGGGGTAGCTTTTCAATGGCTACAGGGCTAGGGCTTGCTTGGGGAAGTGGGAGAAGTGGCCTCAGGCAAGGGAAGAGGCTACAGGATGAGGGCTGTACTGGGGAAGGGGGGTATCCCAGGGTGTGTGCAATGGCTCATGTTGATCTGTGCAAGTAGCCTCAAGATGGTGAGGGCTGAGGAGGCAGTCTCCAGAGGAGATGATGCCAGATGGAGATGTTAGGGGGTGTGTGTGAGAGAGTGAGTGGTGATGTCCCTTGAGCTGGCAGTGAGTGAGATGCCAGTGTATGTGTAATGGGCTTGTGAGTGTGTGAGTTTAGACTGATGAGATAGTTGACTTAGCCTGGTGGCACGGATGAGATCATTCATCTTCTTTCTGCACTGGATGGACGACCTCTTGTGTGCAGCATTGGCACTGATCACTACTGCCACCGCCTCCCAAGCTGGAGTGGCGAGACTGATTGGCTTCCTGTAGCCCGAGCAGGTATAGAGGACATTGTGGCGGGTCTCCAGGGTGTCCAAAAAGCATTCCAGGGGCACATCACTGAATCAGGGGTTACACTCTTCTTGACTTTTGGGGCCTTGTCTTCAATGGAGCAGTCCTGGGCTGCAAGCATTTAGACCTGTGTGTTTGGCTCCAGTTTAAATATGGTGCCCAGCATGAGGAAGCAGCGAGGTAACAGCGTGGCAAATTGGAGGCCGCATGCCACTGAGATGTCATGTTTCCCGCGGCTGCATAATTTATGAGGCAGGAAGGGGTCGTTACGGTGCAAAAACCCACCATTGCAGCTGGCAGAAAAAAGGCCTATTTTCATGCCCGCTACCGCACATAGTACAACTCTGGGACGATTCTGCCCTCTGTTTATCCCAGCCTTAAATACATTCAACAATGGAGCATCCACAGCCCTCTGGGGTGGAGAATTCCAAAGATTTACAAGCCATTAGAGAATAAATTTCTCCTCATCTCAGACCTAAATGATCGAAACCATATCCTGAGACTGTAACCCCATGGTCTAGATTCCCCAGTCAGTGTAATCAACCTCTCATTGTCTACCCTGTCAAGCCCCTTCAAAATCTTGTATGTTTCAATGAGATCACCTCTTATTTCTCGAAACTCCAGAGAATATAGACCCAGTTTATTCAGCCTCTCGTCATAGGACAATCCGCTCATCCCAGGGACCAATCGAGTGAACTTTTGCCATACTGCCTCCAATGCAAATGTATCCTTCCTTAAATATGGAGACCAAAACTACATACAATATTCCAGGTGTGGTCTCACCAAAGACCTGTACAATTGTAGCAAGGCTTCTTTATTCCTGTACTCCAATTCCCTTGCAATAAAGGCTTTCCTAATTGCTATACCAGCATGTTAAGTTTCTCTGAAAGTCAACATTTACAAACATTTTTAAATAAAAAATATTCTGCTTTTCTTACAACCCAAGTAAGCGACTTCACACTTCTCCACATTATACTCCATCTGCCATCTTGTTGGCCACTCACGTAACACATCTCTCTGCAGCCTCCTCACAGTTTAATTTCTACCTAGCTTTGTATCGTCAGCAAACTTAGGTGCACCACTCTCTGTCTATTCATCTAAATCATTAATATCGATTGTAAATAGCTGAGGCCCAGTCACTCTCATAATTACCTCTGGAATTTAGCTCTTTTTTCCTTGTTTGGTTCAAGGTTGTAATGAGGTCTGGTGTTGAGTGGCCCTGGTGGAACCCAAACTGAGCATCAGTGAGCTGTTTATTGTTGAATATGTGCTATTCAATAGCACTGACAATGACATTCTTCATCACTTTGAAGATGAATGAGAGTAGACTGATGGAGCTGTAATTAATCAGATTTGCTTTGTTCTACTTTTTCTGGACAGTAAATACCTGGGCACTTTTCCACATTGTCGGTAAATGCCAGTTTTGTTGCTGTACTGGAAGAGCTTGGTTAGGGGTCCGGCTAGATCTGGAGCACAAGTCTTCAAGTACTACAGCTGGAATGTTGTCAGGTCCCATAGGTTTTCCTGTATCCAGTGTGCTAAGCTGTTTCTTGATGTCATATGCAGTAGCACCTGTGATGTTGAGAACCTCTGGAGGAGGCCAAGATGGATAATCTACTCGGCAATTCTGGCTGAAGATTGTTGCAAATGCTTCAGCCTTGTCTTTTGCACTGACGTGCTGGTTTTCTCATCATTGAGGATGGGGATGTTTGTGGAGCCTCCTCCTTCAGTTAGTTACATAATTGTACACCACCATTCATGACTGGATATGGCAGGACTGCAGAGCTTTGATTTGATCTGTTAACATACAAACATACATACATACGAACATATGAATTAGGAGCAGAATAGGCCACTTGGCCCCTTGAGCCTGCTCCACCATTCAATTAGATCATGGCTGATCTAATTTTAACCTCAACTTCAGATTCCTGCATACCCCCAATAACCTTTCACCCCTTGCTTATCAAGAATCTGTTTACCTCTGCCTTATAGATAGTCAAGGGCTCTGCCTCAACTACCTTTTGAGGAAGAGAATTTCAAAGTCTCACAGCTCTCTGAGAGAATTTTTTTCCCTCATCTCTGTCTTAAATGGGCGACCCCTTATTTCTAAACAGTGGCTCCTAGTTCTAGATTCTCCCACAAGAGGAAACATCCTCTCCACATCCACCCTGTCAAGCCCCCTCAGGATCTTATATGTTTCAATCAAGTTGCCTCTGACTCTTCTAAGCTCCAGTGGATACAACCCTAGCCTGTCCAGCCTCTCCTCATAAGACCACCCGCCGATTCCAGGTATTAGTCTAGTAAGTCTTCTATGAACTGCTTCCAATGCATTTACCTCCTTCCTTAAATAAGGAGACCAATACTGTACACAGTACTCTAGATGTGGTCTCACCAATGCCCTGTATAACTGAAGCATAACCCTACTCTTGAATTCAATTCCCTTTGCAATGAACAATAGCATTCTATTAGCTCTGCTAATTACTTGCTGCACTTGCATACTAATTCTTTGAGATTCATGCACTAGGACATCCAGATCCCTCTGCATCTCAGAGCTCTGCAATCTCTCACCATTTAGATAATACGTTTCTTTTTTATCCGCCCTGCCAAAATGGGCAACCTTACATTTTTGCACATTATACTCCATTTGCCAGATCCACTCACCTAACCTATCTATCTCCTTCTGTAGTCTCCTTATGTCCTCTTCACAACTTACTTTCCTTCCTATCTTTGTGTCATCAGCAAATTTAGCAACCATACCATCAATCTCTTCATCCAAATCATTTATATAAATTGTAAAGAGTTGAGGCCCCAGCACTGATCCCTGTGGCAAACTACCCATCATATCCAGCCAACCAGAAAATGGGCCATTTATGCCCACTCTTTGTTTCCTGTTAGCTGGCCAATCTTCTATCCATGCCAATATGTTACCCATTACACCATGAGCTTTTATTTTCCACAACAACCTTTGAGGAGGCACCTTATCAAATGCCTTCTGAAAATCTAAGTACAGTACAACCACCGGTTCCCCTTTATCCACAGCACCTGTTACTTCTTCAAAGAACTCCAGTAAATTGGTTAAACATGATTTCCCTTTCACAAATTCATGTTGATTCTGCCTGATTACCTTGAATTTATGTAAGTGCCCTGTTATGCTGTCTTTAATAATAGCTTCCAACAGTTTCCCTATGATATATATTAAGCTAACTCACCTGTAGTTTCCTGCTTTTTGTCTCCCTCCCTTTTTAAATAAACGAGTTACATTTGTTATTTTTCAATCTAATTGAACCTTCCTCAAATCTAGTGAATTTTGGAAAATTAAAACTAACGCATGAACTATCTCACTAGCCACTTTTAAGATTGTAGGATGAAGTCCATTATGACCTGGGGACTTGTCAACCAACAGTTCCCACAATTTTCTCAACACCACTTTCCTGGTGATTGTAATTTCCTAGAGTTCCTCCCTCCCTCCCATTTCCTGATTTACAGCTATTTCTGGGATGTTACTTGTATCTCTATAGTGAAGACTGATGCAAAATACATGTTTAATTCATCTGCCATCTCCTTATTTTCCATTATTAACTCTCCAGACTTACTTTCTATAGGACCAATGTTCGCTTTGCTCACTCTTTTCTTTTTATAAATATCTATAGAAACTCTTACTATCTGTCTTTATATTTCTAACTAGCTTTCTCTTTTATTCTAATTCTTCCATCCTTATTAATCTTTTAGTCATTATTTGCTGTTCTTTATATTCTGTCTAATCTTCTGACCTGCCACCCATCTTTGTGCAATTATATGCTTTTTCTTTAAATTTGAAACTATCTTTAACTTTTTTAGTTAATTACAGATGTTGGTTGTGGGATCACTTTGCTTTGCCTATCACACACCGCTTCCAGGGTGAAGCATGTATATAGGCCTGTGTGCTTGCTTCACAAGATTAACACCTAATTTTTAGATATGCCAGGTGCTGCTCCTGGCATGCTCTCCTACACTCCTCATTGAACCAGGATTGATTTCTGGCTTGATGATAATGGTAGAGTGAAGGATATGCCGGGTCATGAGTTAACAGGGTCTGGGAAGAGTGTCCTGCAGTCAGCATCGTGGTGAAGCAGTCTGGGAAGAGTGTCCTGCAGTCAGTTCTTGTTGAAAATAACAAGAGTGACATCACAAGACAGTGCGAGAGAGCGATGGAGAGATCAGAACCAGCGCAAGTGTGGGGAAGCTTGAAAAAGTGATGTCAGCACAAAGATGAGAGCTGATTGGTGAGTAGTGGGTAAGTGTTTTTTTCCAGCTTTTTTCTCCAGTTTTTCTCCAGTTTAAAATAGATTAAGCTCAGGAAAGGTAAGAGCTTTTATTTAAAGTACATATATAATTTAACATTTTTTTACTGTATTTAACTTAAAGTATGGGGTCTTTTTTCAACTAAAGGCATGGCAGGACAGCTCAGTCCCGTGTTATGTACCGCCTGCAACATGTGGGAAGTCCTAGATGCTCCTTGTGCTCTGTCCGACAATGTGTGCAGGAAATGCCACCAGCTGCAGCTACTTGAGCTCCAGGTTTTGGAGCTTGAGCGGCAGCTACAGGCACTGAGGTACATCCGTGAGGCTGAGAGTTTCGTGGATAGCACGCTTTTAGACATGGTCACCCCACAGATTACGGAAGTGCAGACAGAGAGGGAATGAGTGACCATCAGTCAGAAGAAAGGTGTCAGGCAGGTAGTCAGGAAATCCCCAGGGTGCATCTCGCTTGAGAACCGTTTTTCTGTGTTGGAAAATGATGAGAGTGACGGTTCCTCTGGGTAATGCAGCCACACTCATGGCGCTGTGAATGGCTCAGCTGCACAGTGGGGGGAGAAAAAAGAGTGGAAGAGCAATGGTGGTAGGAGCCTCGATAGTAAGGGGAACAGACAGGCATTTCAGCAGCCATAGACATGACTCCAGGATGGTATGTTGTCTCCCTGGTGCAAGGGTCAAGGATGTCACTGAATGGCTGCAGGGCATTCTAAAGGGGGAGGGCAAACAGACAGATATCATGGTACATTTTGGTACCAACGACATAAGTAGAAAGAGGGATGAGGTCCTGCAATCATAATTTAGGGAGCTAGGAGACAGATTAAAAAACAGGACCTCAAAGGTAGTAATCTCTGGATTCCTTTCGGTGCCAAGTGCTAGTGAGTGTAGAAATAGGAGGTTAGTCCAGATGAATGCGTGACTGTAGAGATAGTGCAGGAGGAAGGGCTTTAGATTTCTGGGACATTGGGACCATTTCTGGGGATGGTGGGACCTGTACAAGGTGGACGGGTTGAACCTAAACCAAAATGGGACCAACATCCTAGCGGGAAGGTTTGCTAGTGCTGTTGGGAAGGGTTTAAACTAACTTGGCAAGAGGATGGGATCCTGAGAGGAGGTTCAGCAGGGGGAGATACACAGCCAAAATTAGAAAAGAGAGCAAGTGAGTCTGGAAGGCATAGAAATTATAGGCCAGTTAAGGCACAAGGGAGTTTGGCAAGGTTGGATGGTATTTATTTTAATGCAAAGAATCTGACAAATAAGGCAAATGAGTTGAGGGCACAAATTAACACATGGAAGTATGATGTCATCGCTGTCACAGAGACATGGTTGAGAGAGGGGCAGGATTGGCAGCTCAATTTTCCAGGATATAGGGTCTTCAGGCAAGACAGGGAAGGAGGTAAAAGAGGAGGGGGTGTCGCAATATTGATCAAGGAATCAATTACAGCAGTAAGGAGGGATGACAACTTAGAAGGCTCCTCAAATGAAGGCATATGGGTAGAACTGAAAAACAAAAAAGGAGCAATCACATTGTTGGGGGTGTATTATAGGCCCCCAAACAGTCAGAGAGAAATAGAAGAGCAGATATGTAGGCAAATTTAAGAGAAGTGTAAAAATAACAGGGGAGTAATAACGGGGGATTTCAACTTCCCCAACATTAACTGGGTTAGTCATAGTGTAACAGGTTTAGAGGGAGCGGAATTCTTAAAATGCATCCAGGAGAGCTTTTTAAGCCAGTACGTAGAGGCCCTACAAGAAAGGAGGTGGACCTGGACTTAATTTTAGGGAATGAAGCCGGGCAAGTGGTAGAGCTATCAGTGGGGAAGCATTTTGCAGATAGTGATCATAACTCTGTTAAATTCAAGGTTGTTATGGAAGAGGACAAGGATGGGACAGAAATCAGAGTTCTAAATTGGGGGAAGGCCGATTTTAATAAGATCAGATATGATTTGGCCAGAATGGACTGGGAGCAGCTACTTTTAGGTAAATCTGCGTCAGAGCAGTGGGACTCATTCAAGAAGGAAATAGGGAGAGCACAAGGCCAACATATTCCAGTAAAGACAAAGGATGGAACCAACAAATCCAGGGAACTCTGGATGTCGAGGGATATACAGGATTGGATAAAGAGAAAAAGGGAGGCTTATGGCAGATACCGAGGGCTCAAAACAGTAGAAGCCCTAGAAGAGTCTAGAATGTGTAGGGGGGGAACTTAAAAAGGAAATGAGGAGAGCAAAAAGGGGGCATGAAAAATCATTGGCAGGTAAAATAAAGAAAAATCCAAAGCTATTTCACAAGTACATTAAGAGTAAGAGGATAACTAGGGAAAGAGTAGGGCCCATTAAGGACCATAGTGGTAATTTGTGTTTGGAGCCGGAAGATGTAGGTAGGGTTCTAAATGAATACTTTGTGTTGGTGTACACAAGTGAGAGGGATGACGTGGGTATGGAAATCAGGCAGAAGGCCTGTGATATAATTAAAGAAATTAGCATAGAAAGGGAGGATGTTCTAAGTTGCCTGGCAGGCTTAAAAGTAGATAAATCTCCAGGCCTGGATGAAATGTATCCCAGGCTGTTGAGTGAGGCAAGGGAGGAGATAGCAGGGGTGCTGGCAATAATTTTCAATACCTCTCTGGCCACAGGAGAGGTGCCAGTGGACTGAAGGACAGCCAATGTGGTACCATTATTCAAGAAGGAAGGAAGGGATAAACCAGGGAACTACAGGCCAGTCAGTCTAACCTCAGTGATGGGGAAACTATTGGAAGCAATTCTGAGGGATAGAATTAATCTACACTTGGAGAGGCAGGGATTAATCAAGGACAGTCAGCATGATTTTGTTAAGGGGAGGTCATGTCTGACCAATTTGATTGAATTTTTTGAAGAGGTGACAAGGTGTGTAAATGAGGGCAATGCATTTGACGTAGTCTACTTGGACTTCAGCAAGACTTTTGATAAGGTCCCATGTGGGAGACTGATAATGAAGGTAAGAGCCCATGGGATCCAAGGCAATTTGGCAAATTGGATCCAGAATTGGCTGAGTGGCAGGAAGCATAGGGTGATGGCCGAGGGGTGTTTTTGTGACTGGATGCTTGTGTCCAGTGGGGTTCCACGGGGATCAGTGTTGGGTCCCTTGCTGTTTGTGGCATGTATAAACGATTTAGACTTGAATGTAGGAGGGTTAATCAGTAAGTTCGCAGATGACACGAAAATTGGTGGGATGGTAAATAGTGAGGAGGATAGCCTTAGATTATAGGAGGATATAGACGGGCTGGTCAGATGGCTGATCAGTGGCAAATGGAATTTAATCCGGATATGTGTGAGGTGATGCACTTGAGTAGGACAAACAAGGGAATACACGATGAATGGTAGGACCCTGGGAAGTACCAAGGATCAGAGGGACCTTGGTGTGCATGTCCACCGGTCCCTTAAGGTAGCCGGACAGATAGTTAAGGTGGTTAAGAAGGCATATGGGACACTTGCCTTTATTAGCCGAGGCATAGAATATAAGAGCAGGGAGATTATGCTGGAACTGTATGAAACGATGGCTAGGTCACAGCCAGAGTATTGTATGCAGTTCTGAAATCCGCATTATAGGAAGGATGTGACTGCACTCGAGAGAATGCAGAGGAGATTTACCAGGATGTTGCCTGGGCTGGAGAGTTTTAGTTATGAGGAATGATTGGATGGACTGGGGTTATTTTCCCTGGAGCAGAGGAGTTTGAGGGGGGACATGATTGAGGTGTATAAAATTATGAGGGGCATAGATAGGGTAGACAGGAAGGAACTTTTCCCATTGGTGGAGGGATCAATAACTAGGGGGCATAGATTTAAGGTAAGGGGCAGGAGGTTTAGAGGGGATTTAGTGAGGAAGGATTTTTTCACCCAGAGGGTGGTGGGAACCTGGAACTCACTGCCTGAAAGGGTGGTAGAGTCAGAAACCCTCATAATATTGAAGAAGTATTTGAATGTGCACTTGCGATGCCATGGCATACAAGGCTAGGGGCCCAGTGATGGAAAATGGGATTAGAATAGTAAGGCACTTGTTTGACCGGCGCAAACTCAATGGGCTGAAGGGCCTTTTTTTGTGCTGTAGACCTCTATGACTCTATGAGATTGTGATTGAATACAATTCTGCTGCTGCTGATAGCCTGCTGGGCCTTATGGGTGCCCAGTTTTGAGCTGCTCGATCTGTTTGAAATCTATTTCATTTAGCATGATGGAGGGTATCCTCAATGTGAAAATGCGACTTCGTCTCCACATGAATTTGTGTTGTGGTTACTCCTACTGATACTATCACGTGTAGATGCACCTATGGTGGCTTCATTGATGAGTCATAGAGTCGTAGTCATAGAGGTCTACAACACAGAAAAAGGCCCTTCGGCCACCAGGTTTACGCTGGTCAAACAAGTACCTAACTATTCTAATCCCATTTTCCAGCACTGGGCCCATAGCCTTGTATGCCATGGCATTGCAAGTGCACATCCAAATGCTTCTTAAATGTTATGAGGGTTTCTGCCTCTAGCACCCTTTCAGGTAGTGAGTTCCAGATTCCCACCACCCTCTGGGTGGAAAAATTCTTCCTCACATCCCCTCTAAACCTCCTGCCCCTTACCTTAAATCTACTCCCCCTGGTTATTGATCCCTCCACCAAGGGGAAAAGTTCCTTCCTGTCTACCCTATCTATGCCCCTCATAATTTTATACACCACAATCATGTGCCCCCTCAATCTCCTCTGCTCCAGGAAAAATAACCCTAGTCTATCCAACCTCTCCTCATAACTAAAACTCTCCAGCCCAGGCAACATCCTGGTAAATCTCCTCTGCACTCTCTCTCGTGCAATCACATCCTTCCTATAATGCAGATTCCAGAACGGCACGCAATTCTCTCGTTGTGGCATACAGTTAGATACAGTTCCAGCATAACCTCCCTGCTCTTATATTCTATGCCTCGGCTAATAAAGGCAAGTACCCCATATGCTTCTTAACCACCTTATCTACCTGTCCCGCTACCTTAAGGGACCAGTGGACATGCACACCAAGGTCCCTCTGATCCTTGGTACTTCCCAGGGTCCTACTATTCATTGTGTATTCCACGTGTATCGAGGACATTGTCAAGATGATTTTTCCATTTAGTTGGTTCTCTCACCACCTGCCACAAACCCAGTTTGACATCTGTGTTCTTGAGGACTCAACCAGCTTTGGTCAGTTTTTGTGTTACTGGGCCAGTCTCCCCACCCAGAATAATTCTGTACTCTTGCTATCCTCAGTGCTTCCTTCAAGTGGTGTTCAACATGGAGGAGTACTGATTCATCATCTGAGGGAGGGCAATAGGTGGTAATCAACAGGAGGTTTCCTTGCCCATGTTTGACCTGGTGCATGTTGAGGGAATGTTTATCATTGTGCTGCCATTTCTGCTGGGCCTGTCCTGCCAGGGGGACAGGATATACCCAAGAATGGTAATGGACTAGTCTGGGACATTGATTGTAAGGTATGAATCAGTGAGTATAACTATGTCAAGCTGTTGCTTGACTAGTCTGTGGGACAGCTATCCCAATTTTGGCACAAGTCCCCCGATGTTAGTGAAGAGAACTTTGCAAGATCAACTGGGAAGGGCGTCTCTGTCATTTCTGGTGCCTACGTCGATGCAAGATGGTCTGTCCAATTTTGTTCATATTTGAGTTTTCTGTAGGGCAGGGGTTGTCAAACTGTAGGTCGTGACTCCCAGTGGGGTCGAGGGATGAGATTTTGGGGGTGAGAGCTCCAAGGCAGCAACAGCGGTCACCAATGTCAGACTGAGTTTCTGTTGCTGAACGTGGTCCAATGGTCTGTTCTCTGAGGCCTGATCACTGCTGCTACCACAGCCTGTGAAAAGGTAGATCCTCACTTTTCTTTATGTAAACCCTGCAGTTCCCACAACCAGCCACGCCCTCCCACCTACACCCCCCAGGGTCACACAAAGACTGAATCATGAAAATGGGGTCATACTGGGAAAAGTTTGAGAAGCACTCCTGTAGTGGTTTGATACAATTGAGTGGGTTGCATGGCCATTTAAAATGGCAGTTAAGTATCAAAAACATTGCTGTCTGTGGGTCAGATGTCACATGTAGACCAAACTTGATTAGGAAGGCAAATTTCCTTCCCCAAAGGGCATTAGTGAACCAGACGGTTTTTTAAAACTAGTTACGTTTTATATTTTTTAGATACACGGTCATAATTACTGAGACTAGCTTTTTATTCCAAATTTATTAATTAAATTTAAATTCCCCCAAAGGTCATGGTGGGATTTGAACTCATGTCTCCAGTAATATCACAACTGTGCCATCTATCTATCCCGTTTGTTTGTCTGTATTAATTCTATCAATTGAGTTTAATACATACTGGAGGACATTGATTGGCTGGTTACTGTTGTATGGTGGCTGAGTTGCCTATTTGTAATAGAGTTGATCTGCAGACACTTCTTGAGTGGAAATATTAAGTTTATTTACAATATACTCAGCAGCAACTACACATGTGCTTTCAAATCCAACTCTACCTCTATACTGACTGTGGAGGTAGCCCATGCTACTCTCCTATTGGTTACTACAGATCATGTGATCTTCCCTAACACGTATTATTCTTAAAGGTACATTACACACTAAATAAAACCATAATTACCACATTCCTTCCCCTTTAACTCGGCTATACATATTATATTTACTAGTATATATTTTTCAAAACAACATAATATTTACACTGTGTAAGAAAGTTACAAGTTCAGTCTTTCAGGTAGTTTCCTGGGACATGCGGAATGGCACAGCTCCATAACTTCAGATTCTTTGTCAGGAACCTCCTTTTCCGGAGTTGCCTGAACATCAGGTGCTTCGGTGGGCACTTGCAGTTCTGTATCCTCAACTCTTACAGGAATATCAGACAATATTCATGTCTGCCATGTGAGTCCTGGTTTGAGCATCTTCAACAGGAAACATAGACCCAGTCATGGTCACTGGTGGAACCATATCTTGATGATTTGTCTCTCTCTTTCTTAAATGGTCCACATGTTTACGGATGATATGGCCTTCCACCTCCACATGGTAATATAAAGGTCCAGTGTTATGACTGATGCAGTTGGTAAAGTGGAGTTATTTAAAAATCAGAGGAAACCTTTAAACAACTGTCATAACCTATAATTTTAAGTGTTATATTTGAGATGTGACTCTAAATTCAGGAATCACACCATCAGTTCTCGATGTTTTACATTAGACTAAAGGAAACATTTTAATAAATTGCACAGGTTAAAATAGATATACACATGGCTACAAATTACTACTATCGCAACTTTTAACAAATTCCCAAACTAATCTCCATTAAGGCAACAGCAACCCATAGACTTAACCAAACACAAGGCAAAGCATTTTCACCTTATGAATTCAAAATGAGGTTCTCTCATTTTGGTTGCGGTGGAGCCTTGCAGCTGCCTTTTGATCTCACATTGTCTGTGCTCTGCACACCCGAAAACTACTGAAGTTATACCTACCAGCCCCATTGAATGTTAATTCTCATTGTATCAACAACCTCTGAACTAAACCTCTCTAATAATAATACCCCTTTCATAGTACTGACTTTATTAGTAATATAAACATATTGCTTGGTAGCTGCTAGAAAGGTATCTGTTTTCACCCCACTTGAATTCTCTATTCAAAAAATGCAAATGCATGCTATCTCTCTTACATATCAAAACTAGTACCCATCAAAGCACCCAGACTAGCTGGCTTTAATCCAATTAAGACAAACCCATAGACTAAACCTCTATTTTAAAAGAAAAATATTTTCCAAACTACTATATACATTAATAGCTTCATGACATCCCCCTCCTTATCAAAAAATGAACTGTCATAATTCCAAAAGATGGCTTCATTTTAATAACCCTTCTCACACTATCTCCCATACTCATTGCACTATTATATTACCAGATGCATGCATTAACATAATTTTATATATATACATAAATTATATATATATATATATATATATATATATACACACACACAAGTCCTTGATATCAACAGAAATCACTCCAGTTCAGTGTCTAGGTTTTTTTTTAAATGTCCCAATTTCCTTTAAACTTCAAACTCTTGATAGTGCATCTGCAAACAGATTTTCTCTTCTGGCAATATGTATAATACATAGATTAAATGGTTGCAATAGTAGACTCCATCTGAAAAGCCTTGCACTTCTGTCTTGAAATTTGTCCAAAAACTTTAAAGGATTATGATCTGTATAAACAATGGTTTCTGATGAATTGTTTGCAAGATCAATTTCAAAATGCTGCAATGCTAACACCAAACTCAAAGTCTCTTTCTCGATCGTTGAATATCTTCTTTGTTGTACATTCATCTTCTGTGAAAAATACCCTGGCGATTTTTCAATTCCAGTGTCATCTTCTTGTAACAGTACAGCCCCAATGCCTGTGTCGCTTGCATCAATGGCCAACTTGAATTGCTTGGCATAATTGGGTACTGCTAACACTGGTGTCATAGTTAATACAGTTTTCAAACTATCGAATGACTTCTGACACTCCAGTGTCCATTGACACTTCTTGTTCTTTTTTAATAGTTCAGTCAGTGGAGCAATCACTTGGGTAAAATTTGGTACAAATTTCCGGTAAAACCCACTCATGCCCAGAAACCTCAAAATATCTCATTTTGTTGTAAGCATTTGGAAATCCATGATAGCCTTGACTTTCACATCTCTCAGAGCCGCCTTACCATGTCCAACGGTATGGCCTAGATATGTAACTTGCGCTTTTGCAAATTCACTCTTAGCCATGTTCATCACCAAATTAGCTTCTTGTAGTCAAGTAAATAATTCTTCCAGATTCTATAAATGCTCCCCCCAGCATCTGACTGAAACCAATTAGATCATCAATTTAAACTGCACAATTGCTTTGACCTGCAATTACTTTGTTTGTCAGTCTTTGAAATGTTGCAGATGCATTATTCATACCAAATGGCATGGCTTTAAACTGATATAGTCCACTTGGCATTACAAAAGCTGATATCTCCTTTGCTTTCTCTGACAGTGGCACCTGCCAATATCCTTTTAGCAAGTCAATCTTTGTGATAAATTTCGATTGTCCTACTTTCTCAATGCAATCTTCCAACCATGGTATGGGCTATGAATCCGCTTTTGTCACTGCATTCACCTTTTGATAGTTCACGCACAGTCTTTGTGTTGAATCCAGTTTCAGTACCAGTACAACAGGTGAACTCCAGTTACTGCAACTAGACTCAATGATATCATTTTGAAGCATGAAATCAATTTCTTTTTGTATTTGTGATAACTTTGCTGGATTTAACCTCTAAGGTTGTTGCCTCACTGAAGATGATATTTCTATACATACATCATGTAAAGCTAAATGCGTCTTTCCCAGCTTATTTCCACAGATAGGTTTGTGTGACTGCAATAGCTTTTCCAAATCACTTTGACATTTGCTTGGAAGGTAACTCAATATTTCATTTAAATTTTCAAGCACCCTCTCATTATCCAATTTGATTAGAGGAAAATCAATTTCAGAGTCCTGTACTTCTACCTCTCTCTCACCATCCCATTTTTGTTCCTCTTTCCTGTCAAAGTACTTTTTAAGCATATTTACATGACACACCCTCTGCTTCTTTCTTCTATCTGGAGTATTCATTAAATAATTTACTTCACTCAATTTCTTTTCAATCCTGTAAGGCCCACTAAATCTTACATTTAATGAATCACTTAGAACTGGTAACAAAACTAATACCTTCTCTCCAGAAACAAAACTGTGAATTTTAGCATTCTTATCTGCTTTCACTTTCATCACTTGCTGTGATATCTTTAAAAGTTCCCTAGCCAACTCACGTGCTCTGCTCAATCTTTCCCTGAAATTTGATACGTAATCCAGGAGAGTAGTTTCTGAATTTTGACCCACCAATTTCTCATGAATCAATTTCAGTGGTCCCCTTACCTCATGACCATAAACTGGTTCAAAAGGGTTAAAACCAGTCGATGCACTAGGAGCATCTCTAATAGCAAATAACAAAAATGGAATTCCCATATCCCAATCCTGTGCATAAATCTGACAGCATGCTCTTATCATAGTTTTTAAAGTTTGATGCCATCTTTCCAAAGCTCCTTGTGACTCCGGATGATACGCTGTTGACTAACACTGTTTTATCCTCAAACTGTTCAGTACTTCGTTAAACAGCTATGACATGAAATTGGACCCCCGATCTGATTGTATTTCTTTAGGTAAACCACATCTTATAAAAAATTTAATTAACTCCTCCACAATCTTCTTAGTTATAATATTTCTTAAAGGTATCACTTCAGGAAACCTAGTAGACACATCCATTATTGTCAATAAACACTGATTTCCACTTTTAGTCTTAGGGAGGGGTCCTACACAATCTATCATGACCCTGGTAAAAGGTTCTTCAAATGCTGGTATTGGGATTAAAGGTGCCTAAAGGCATACTTGCTGCTTATGATTTTCCTGTTACTTGACATATATGACAGGTTCTACAGAATTTGACTGCATCCCTATGTACTCCTGCCCAAAAAAAACCCCTCTTTTCCTGTGTTTTCCTAATTCCTAAATGCACCCCCCCCCACATTGGAGTTTCATGAGCAATCCTCAGAATCTCATTTCTATACCCTAATGGGATAACAATCTGATGTACCTCCTTCTAGCTTTCATTTGCTAAGACATGATCCGACTGCCACTTTCTCATTAATATATTCCCTCGAAGATAATAACATATTGGAATACATTTTGCTGCAGTTTCTGAATAAGCTTTCTGATATAACTGTTTTAATTGTAAATTATTTTTCTGTAACTCCACTCACCTCTTTGAGGTAAACACTTCAACTGAACTGTCCTGCATTCCTTCCTCCTGAACAATGCTATCAAATACAGTGCCAGCCAATTGGATTTCGACACCTCCTTCTTGCCTTTGAACTGTCTGCTTATCTTGTTTTGTTCTTCCCTAAGGGCCTTTGATCTCATTATAGCACAATCAGGAAACAATCCAGGATATTCCTTCTGTAGCACTTCTGTTGAAAACACTTCTACAGGCTGCTCAACTACAACAGGCATCACCCACATTTGGGATCCAGCTATATCATTACCCAGAATAAACTGAACCCCTGCAATGGGCAACTTTTCCACCACTCCAACTATAACTTCACCCGTCTTCCATTTGCTCTTTAAATTTACCTTCCACAACAGAATAGATTTAGCATTTCCATGAACCCCACTTATTATTACCTTCTCCTGCAACAGTCCCTCTGAACAACAAATATCACTATCCTACAATGTTAAGGATTGACTAGCCTCTGTGTCTCTTAAAATTTCAACATCTTTACCTACTTCACCCTATACACATGGAAAGACTTTCCCTTCACATACAAAATCTTTAAACATTTCTTCAACCTGCTCCTCAGAATTCTCTTGATTAAACTGTGAATACAATCCCACTTCTTTACTTTTCACTGATTCTCCCTGTTTCACCTGTACATAAACCACTGGTTTCTCCTGTGCCTGAACCTCAGAACCCACAGTACTTTTACTTCCAGAGCTTTTCTGTACCCAATAATTCCTAGATTTTTCCTGCAACCTCCAAAACACTGACTTCATGTGCGCCACTTTATTACAATGACAACACCTCAATTTTCGAATGTCACTTCTACCTTCAGCACCTTCCTTTTTATTCTGAGAAAAAAACTTCTTGGGAACTTCCAGCTACTCCTTCTCTTCTCTGACTACCTGCCTTCCTTTCACCTTCCCACTTTTTATCCTTTTCCAATTTGAAAGGGTGATGGAAAAAAGGTTTAGCTCTATGAAATAACTTATAATCATCAGCTGTCTCTGCTGCTTGTCTTATAGAATCAAGCCTCTGTTCCTCCTCATGAGTTCTACCGCTACCAAAGGGATTGAATCTTTAAATTCTTCCAAAAATTCCCTAAGAGCTGCATTGGTTGCCACTATTTTTAATGACCGTATCCACCGGTCAAAATTACTTTGTTTTATTCTTTCAAACTCAATATAAATTTGCCCGGGATGTTTTCTCATAATACTAAATTTCTGCCTGTATGCTTCAGGAACCAACTCATATACACTCAAAATAGGTTTCTTCACCACATCATAATTCACCGAAATTTCTTCTGATCGTGAAGCATATACATCAAGTGCCCTACCTAACAACTTAGTCTGTAATAATAACGTCCAGTTTTCCTGTGGCCATTTCATCTGTTTAGTTAGCTTCTCAAATTAAATAAAGAATGTTTCAATGTCTTTTTCCTCAAACTTTGGAAGAGCTTGTACAAATTTAAACATATCCCCACTGGGTTCTACTCTAGAGATAAATCCTTCCTCACCTACTGAAGTCTCTTTTCTAGCTGCCAACATTTTCAGTTGGAATTCTCTTTCTCTCTCTCTTTCTCTTTCCTCCTTCTCCATCTTCACAATTTCTAATTCCCTTTTAAAAGCCATTTCTCAGTCCTTTGCTTCTAATTCAAGCTTTTTCATTTGCAACTGAAGTCTCATTACTTCCAGCTGTGACTCACTAGTGTCAGGTTTCACTTCCGACCATAGATGCTGTGCTATACTTTTAACTATATCTGATTTCCTAGCCCCCTCAGGTAACCCCAATTTCAACTTATCTGCCAACTCTGTTAACTTACTTTTGGTTATTCTCTCCAACCCTATCAGAGTTATCTCTTCTACTCCCAGATAAGTATTAGCAATTTCCAAAGTCAGCTTGCAGTCTCACCACTTCTAAAATACCTCACCAACTCCTGAACTCAAAGTGCCTCTTGTACTTGTAAGCTTAAGATTCACCAATTCCTAACCAATCAAGGAATCAGAAACTTATCTGTGTTGGGCGGGAGTGGGCGGGGAGCGGGCGCGAAGCCAATCGCCGCCTGTGATCAGCTATGTGCCGCCATTTAATATGGGCAAGGCCAATTAATGCCCACCCAGTGTGATGCATGGCCAGTAGCGCTACACTACCTGTGCGGGCAGCGGGAGGAGGGAGAGTCGGGGCCTGCGCTCTTTCGCGCATGCTCTATTCAATAAATGCAAATGCATGCTTTCTCTCTTACATATCAAAACTAGTACCCATCAAAGCACCCAGACTAGCTGGCTTTAATCCAATTAAGATACACCCGCAGACTAAATCTCTATTTTAAAAGAAAAATATTTTCCAAAATATTATATACATTAAAGCTTCATGACATCCAGTCACCGCACTTATTTCACCCGATAACCACTTTGGTCTTTCCCCGAAGTTTTACACGTATACCGGCTCTCCCACAGTAAATTTCCTCTCCCGACTATGCCAGTCATGTCTAGTTTTCTGGCTTCCCTGAATCCTTTCCACCTTCTCCTCCAAATTCGGCATTATTAAGCTCAATTTCGTCCTGAGACGGCATTTCAACAATAACTCCGCAGGTGTGGCACCTGTTGTTGTGTGAGAGATAGTCCTGTAATTAAAAAGAAATCATGCTAGCTTGGTTGCCAAGTAGTCATCAGTTAGCTTTTTCATGCCTGCCTTGAACGTTTGAACTGCCCTCTCAGCCAGTCTGTTTCTGGAAGGGTGGTACAGTGCAGTCTTCACATGAATGGTACCGTTGAGGCTGATAAACTGTTGAAAACTCAGCACTCATAAATTCCGTGCCATTGTCTGAAACAACTACTTCTGGTAGGCCATGAATGGCAAAACTTTGACGTAGTTTTTCGATTGTAGTGCCCGACGTTGGTGACTTCACCTCATATATGTCTAACCATTTTGAATGGGCATCGACGATGAGCAGAAACATTGTTCCCAGAAAAGGTCCAATGTAGTCAATGTCTAACCGCACCCAGGGTCTACCTGGCCACTCCCATGGGTATAATGGAGCTGTCACTGGCAACTTTTGCAGTTGCTGACATTGCGCACACAGTGCTTTACCAAACTCTATTTCGCCATCCATCCCTGGCTGCCATAGAAAGCTGCGTGCTATGGTCTTTATTCGGGAAATTTCTGGATGGGCACTGTGTAGTTCAACTAAAAGTGGCTCCCTTCCCTTTGGAGGAACTATCACTCATGCACCCCACAATAGGATGCCATCCTGACTGGTTATTTCATGTCTTCTGTTGAAGTACGGTTTCATTTAATCAGATACAGGATCCTGGGACCAACCATGTAGCATTTATTCTCGTGCCTGAGATAGGACTGGGTCCTGACTTGTCCAGTCTCTGATCTGTCAAGTGCATACTGGCGAGGAATCTAAGAAATTTAACAGTAAAACAAGTTCCTGTGGAAGTGGAACGTGCTCATCATTTTCTTGCAAAGGCAAATGACTAAGGACATCGGTGTTTGTGATTTGATTGCCAGGCCTATGTACGAAAGTGTATTCGTATGCTGCCAGAATTAAGGCCCACCATTGTATTCTTGCTGAGGCTATGGGTGGTATAGCTTTTTCCTCACTAAACAAACCTAACAGTTTGTGGTCTGAAATGATTGTGAAATGGCGGCTGTGTACGTACTGGTGAAATTTCTTGACACCAAAGATGATGGACAGGTGTTTTCCTATCTGTGGGTATCCCTTTTCCGCTGTGGTAAGCGTACTTGATACATAGCTTACTGGTCATTCCGTTCCGTCATCCATCCGATGAGATAGCACTGCTCCCACTCCGTAGGGAGATGCATCACATGTAAACACCAATTCTTTCGTCTGGCCATAATGCACTAATAGATTGGATGAGTGCAACAATTGCTTCACCTTTATAAAAGCTTCTTTCTGGGGCGTCTCCCAAGACCAACGTTGGTTCTTTTTGAGTAGAGAATGCAGGTGAGCCAGCACTGTAGACAAATTGGATGAGAACTGCTCATAATAATTGATCATTCCTAGGAATGATTTGAGCTCTGAGGTGTTCTTTGGAGCAGGTGCCTTTCTTATGGCTCTCACTTTCTCCTCAACCGGGTGGAGGCCCTGTGAATCTACTTGGTGACCCAAATAGATTACCTCCCTCACTTGGAATGTGCACTTATCTTTTTTTAGATGCAATCCAGCTTGCAAGAAACGTTTCAAGACTTCTAAGTTTTCCAAATGCTCCTTTTCAGTGAATCCTGTCACCAATATATTGTCTGAATAGACTACAACCTGGGGCAGTCCCTGCAGTAAGCTTTCCATTGTTCTCTGAAAGATGGCACAAGCTGAGGAGACCCCGAAAGGCAATCATGTACATTGGTACAGCCCTTTGTGGGTATTAATTGTGACAAATTCCCTGGAGGCATTATCCAATTCTAGTTGTTGATAAGCATGACTCATGTTAAGCTTTGTGTACGTTGTCCTTCCTGCCAGCTTGGCAAACAGGTCTTCGATTTTTGGAATGGGGTACCTGTCCAATTTGGCTACTTTGTTAACCATTAGTTTGTAGTCCCCACAAATTCGGACGCTTTGGTTGGGCTTAAGAACAGGGACTATGGGTGCTGCCCACTCTGAGAATTGAACAGTTTGTATAACACTCAGTTTCTCTAGCCTGTTCAGCTCAGCGTTGACATTTTCTCTCAGGGCGTATGGCACAGGTCTTGCCTTCATGAAGCGGGGGGTTGCTTCCAGATCCACATAAATCTTGGCCTGCAGGCCCTGGATTTTTCCCAGTTCGTCCTTGAAGATGGTGGCACACTTTCTAAGTAGCCCACTTGCTCTCAACTGGAAGATTTCGGACCAGCCTAACTTAATCTCCTTCAACCAATCTCACCCAAGGAGGCTTGGGCCTTCACCTGCTACCACCATTACGGGTAATTGTGCCGATTGGCTTCCATAATGGACAGTTGCTCTGCTTATGCCTTTTACTTGAATGTCTTCACCTGCGTAGGTTTTTAGCTTGGCGGTTGTTTGTTCCAAGCTTAATTGATGTTCACCATAATTTAAATATCTGAAAGTATGTTCCCCAATTACGGTAGTGGAAGTTCCCATGTCTACTTCCATTTTAACAAGTTTTCCATTTACTTTCACTGTGACAAATATTGGCTCTGTCTTTCCAACTTTCAGATTAAACAATGAGTAAATGTCAGAATTTGTTGTTCCAGACTCTTCTACATTATAGATTTCATTGGGCTTCTTCTTTTGTTTACAAGCCTGCTTGAATCTTTCCTTGGACTACCTCATCATATGTTCATTTCTATGACAATTGTAGCATTTGATTTTTTAAACTGTCAATCGCTAAAAGACTGATTGTTTCTATCTCTATTAAAATTATTCTTCGATTTTACTGGTAAGTTATTTTTCTTTATTCTTCGGCTAGTGGGAGCTGTTTCCTGCTTCTCGGCAGAGTCTCGCTCTTCCGCACCACTTTCGACTGAGGTTTCTTGCCTGATCTGGAGGACGGTGCCATTTTGCGCATACTGTATTGCTTGTGAATCTTTTACAGCGCTTTCCATTGCCAGCAATATCTCTAGCGCCTTCTTGAAATCCAGACTCGCTTCAGACAATGATCTTTTCTGACTAGTGTCCTCTTTCACACCACACGTTAAATGATCTCTGAGCATGTCGTTAAGAGTCGTACCGAACTCACAATGTTCCAGTAGCTGCTTCAATTTTGCAACGTAGCATGCACTTGTCTCACGAATTAAACCTGAACCTTTGCATCGTGACTGAGGGCTTAGGCTGAATATGTCCCTTCACGAGGTCCACCAATTCATCGGAATTCTTCAAATCTGGGGCACTGGGTGCTGTCAAACTTTGAATCAAACTGTAGGTTTTGCTCCTGCAAGTAATCAAGAGGATCACTTGCCTCTTCTCTTCCCCAGTAATCTTGTTCACTTGAAAAAAGAACGAGAAGCATTCTATGTATTGAGACCAATCATCTGTGGCTGGTTCAAAAGGATCAATTCTCCCAAATTGCGGCATTTCGAGAGAGGATAATTTCTTCAATTCTAATGGAGCTTGCTACTTACAATCACTGGGCTAGGTACAGTGCTGATTTCATTCTAACTTGATTTCTTCTGTTCAAACATGTTTTATCCTCATCGCCAGTACTCTATTTGTAATAGAGTTGATCTGCAGGCGCTTCTTGAGTGGAAACATTAAGTTTATTTACAATATACTCAGTAACAATTACATGTGTGCTTTCAACTCCAATTCTATTCTACACTGAGTGCGGAGGTAGTCCACGCTATTCTCCCATTGGTTGCTACAGATAATGTGATCTTCCCTAACAAGTATCACTCTTAAAGGTACATTACACACAAAATAAACCATAGTTACTATAGTTACTTGAGCGCATATAGAGATGATTACTGACACAAATTTAGAGCAGAGTCAGCAGATATATACCTGTAATATTTCACTCTGAATAAATCTATTCCAAGTAAAGACTAGCTTTGGATTCTTCCTTCACAAACTGGTTATATAACATGTTGGCAGAGAATGATTGCCTAAAGTTGAAGTTTGGAAAAACAGAAGATTAAAATCCTGGTGACCATGGTGGAAAGCAAGTGTAAATTGTTAGGGTACGATTACCCTCCAATGTTTTCAGAATCTGAACCATATGACCAGTGAAGAATGAAGTGGATATGTGGATATTGGTAACTATTCCTACCAAGGAGACAACAAGGTATGGCATTGGCATTATCCCATTCTAACGAAAGTAAAATCAGAAGCAAACTGTGAGCTAAATGCCCATCAGTTGGATACTGATAAAGGTTTGGATCTTCTATTTGGGTTCATGGATAAAATTTACAAGAAAGGTGATTTATTGGATGCCTATGAGGCATAACTTTGATAGATTTCAAAAGACAGAAGGTCATTCGATGGAAGAATATATTATGACTTTCGCGGTGTCCTCTCCCAAGCCAACCTGCCCTACCTCGAGGTGCTAATCACTCAAAACCAGCTCTAATGGGCTGGACATGTCGTTTGTATGTCGTATGCCTGACACCAGACTCCCAAAGCAACTGCTCTACTCGGAACTAGGTCGCAGCAGGAGACTCCAAGGAGAACAGCAAAAATGTTTTAGGGATGTCCTCAAAGCATAAGACCATAAGACATAGGAGCAGAAATTAGGCCATTCGGCCCATCGAGTCTGCTCTGCCATTCAATCATGGCTGATAAGTTTCTCAACCCCATTCTCCCGCCTTCTCCCCGTAACCTTTGATCCCCTTACCAATCAAGAACCTATCTATCTCAGTCTTAAATGCACTGAATGACCTGGCCTCCACAGCCTTCTGTGGCAATGAATTCCATAGATTCACCACTCTCTGGCTAAAGAAGTTTCTCCTCATCTCTGTTCTAAAAGGTCTTCCCTTTACTCTGAGGCTGTGCCCTCGGATCCTAGTCTCTCCTACTAATGGAAACATCTTCCCCACGCCCACTCTATCCAGGCCTTTCAGTATTCTGTAAGTTTCAATCAGATCCCCCCTCATCCTTCTAAACTCCATCGAGTATAGCCCCAGAGTCTTCAAACGTTCCTCAGATGTTAAACCTTTCATTCTTGGGATCATTCTTGTGAATCTCCTCTGGATCCTCTCCAGGGCCAACACATCCTCCCTGAGAAACAGCATCTCTGAAGAGGTCAAACATACTGATGACCATGGGGGGCCCTGGGTTGTGGCTAATCAAAATGGAGAAGACTCATTCAGGGAAGGCACCAAAGACATTGAGAGACTTCATTGGTAACATGCAGAGAGGAAGTCAAAGCATCAGAGGAAGCACACATACCTCCAATGAACCCATCTACCCAACCCATCAAGTACCACCTGCTCCACATATGGCAGAGTCAGCAGATCACGCATTGGACTTATCAGACCTCTCAGAATCATCGACCTGGAGTGGAAGCAAATTATCCTCGACCCTAAGGAACTGCTGAAAGAGATATCTTGGACTTTAACTAAATGTATAAAAGATTGAAGAAATTGAATTTAGAGATCCCTGTTTCAGAGTTAGCATTTACATTGCTGGATTGTGCTTGTTGTCACATAAGGCATGTGATTCTAACAGGGGAATCAATTCTCAGAGAGAGACTCCCTGTTGGATAAGATGTGTGTATCTTGGACTAGCAGTCTTTCCCGGCGGCCTTGGTGAAACACATGGCACATCCTATAGTGCCACAAAGAATAGAGGACTCAATGATTGACACATTTTGAGATTATCCAGATACTGGAGACAGGCATCAGTACAACATTAGAGTTTCAGATAGGAAGAATGAGGATGAAAGCACTTTTAGTAGATATGTATATCACAGCTGAATACAGTATTGGAACAGCAATGATAGACAAATGAACCATGGAACAGATGAAGTGTACTTCAGGTGTGACTCAAAATGTCAATATGTGATAAATGGCCTAAAGCAGAAAATCAGTCCTTTAACTGGCACATTCTTTATTCTTATTTATGAGATGTGGGCATCACTGGCAAGGCCAGCATTTGTTGCCCATCCCTAATTGCCCTTAAACTGAGTGGCTTGCTCAGCCATGTCAAGAGTCAAGGACATTGCTATGGGTCTGGAGTCACATGTAGGCCAGATCAGGTTAGGCTGGCAGACTTCCTTCCCTTAAGGACATTAGTGAACTAGATGGGTTTTTGTGATAATCACCATTAGCTGACTTTCAATTCCAGATTTTATTAATTGAATTTAAATTCCACCAGCTGCCAAGGTGGGATTTGAACCTGGTAGGCCATTAATTAGCCCATGCCTCTGGATTACTAGTCCAGTGACTTTACCACTATGCCACTGTCTCCTCTGATATATGACAGAGACTTCTGAAGCTGAAGCAGGTGATAATAATCAATTGGAAGGAAGTGTGTAATCACAAGGAGCTTTAGTCTGGTGATGAGTGTGTTAGTTGTGGACCCATCCAATTGCACTGTGTTAGATAGTAGTTGCGCCTCGACAATATGTGGAACAGATTGGTTAAAATGTTACCTAGATTCCCTTAGTAGTGAGGATCGCTGCAATGTTTAAGTTCCACTTGTTTTAGGTTTGGTGATGGCAACACATTGAGGTCACTAAAATAAGTGGCAATTCCATGCAAAATAGCTGGAGTAAGCCAATTTATCAGTACTGATGTAGTCTCCAGTGAGATAACCTTGCTATTGAGTAAGTCTCCCATCAAACTGGACATGGAGTATGATAAGGCAATTCCCCTAACAGTACCTGATGTTTCCAATTAGAACGTGGGAGGCATCAGATGATACGAATCGGAGACAAAAAAAAGCAAATTTTTTTACAGTTATATAGCAATTTGCTCACCTTTCTTGTCAAAGGTTAAAAATCTTGCTACAAGATGCAGGTGTGATTGATGAAGTGGGGCATTTTATGGAGACTGCAAGAGCAAGAAAAGTGGTGAGCGGAGTGATTGAATTAGGTATGTTGTGAAATTTTGATTTTCCGACAGTGGGCTGAGATGCAGAGATTAATCAGCAGTGTATTTGTGGCGTGTCAGATCTCACACCATCTTTGCATGCCATGAAGATTCATTATCGTAAAATTTTTTAAAATTACATCCTACCTCAAGATAAAGTCAGCAGTGCACGAGAATCTCATGGTACCCAGTTCACGTTTGTTTAAAGGTAGTCTGCGACAGTCAACTTTGTGCAATTGTGGTCTGAGGTCAGCGATTTCCTTGTTGAACTCTGCGGAAAAAGGGAGGGATACAGGAGAATGGCAGCTTTCATGGAGGCTCGGGACCAGCAAGGATGAGTCAGGGATCGATGGGGTTGGTGATGAGAGGTTGGGGTTTGGCTGTAGGGAGTTGCAGAGGAGGGAAGGGCCTAGAGTCCTGGGTGTGGTGGTACAATGGGGAAGGGTGTTTCCAGGCTGGGAAGGTGAATGGTCTGGAGGGGCTAAGCAGTGCACACCACATAGGGTGTCATGATAGTCATGGTCTGCTGTGCACTGCACAACCCGGCCATGCAACATGGACACTTGTTGCAACAGGATGTGTGTGAGGAACATCACGCCTCAGAAGAGGATTAATGTCTGAGCCTGAAGAGGAGATCATGAATGTGAATGAGCCTTTAATGCATGCCAGGGCCATGGAGATACGTGCACAGAATACCAGGGACAACCTGACCTATCCACAGTTTGTCTAACAGTGAGGCAGAACTCCATTGCCTTCCTGGGATGTACACCTAGTCTTGCCATCCTGCCTTTCAGAGTAACCTGTAAACCTGCATCCTCTGCTACCTAGAATAGAATGGGGAGTGGAGTTTTGTCACATGTACTCGATAGTGAGTGTTGGTACCAAGGATATCTTTGGTGCACTTGGGCATACATGTTTCAGCCTACCATGACCAATTATACTGATCCAGCTGCATCTTTAAAATACTCTAAGTGCAACTGCACCTATCCCAGTTATACCCGTTGAGAGTAATTTTTGCCAATCTCCTTTAGAGTGCATAGAATTTATGTTCCCCAGGGGGCCGTACCTGGGAGGTACCCCAGAAGATGCACTGGGGGACCTCCTGCGGACTGCATGGGAATGCACAGGGAGTGCATCTTAAGCCATGTTCCACAGACTGATCAGAACAAAGTGGAAACTCACATGAACATTCCATAAAGCTTGTATGGAAATGCAACACATCTTCAACAATTAAGATTATGGGCCAGAATTTCTGTGGAGTGGCAATCACAGTCGGATTGTTACTCTGCTCCTTTTTACTTAACTTAGTCGGGAGCTGCACATTTATCGCCTGACCTTCCAACTCGGGCCTGCTAAGAAATGTGCAATGTACCAGCTCCTGGGGCTCTTCTTTGCACGGTAGCAGTGGAAGAGGAAGTGAAGCCATGATCCTTTTTACAGCATTAGCTGCATAAAGCAAGTAAGTTTAAAGGTCCCAGTCATTTTGAGAAGCCAGGCAGAAGGTAAGTGTGCAAGGTAAGTCGTAGAGGGCTAAGGTGGTCGGGGGTGTAGGGGGGGGTGTAGGATGGGTTGGGGTGGGGTCAGGTGGTCAGTCAGGGATGGGGAGATAGTTGAGGGGGATGGTCGGGGGATGACGAGGGCAGTTGGAGATGTGCGGGATCTTGGAGAGGTCCAGTGGATGGTCAGAAATGGGAGGTCACCAGTATAGTTACCCAGGAGTTAGAAGTGGTTTTAAATCTTCTCCTGCATAACTATTCTGCTAAGATAGAACCATCCGAAGTCTCCAATTTAAATTGGAGTATCGAATGGTTACCAGTGCACAGTAATTGCCCATCAGAAGTTTAAACTCGCCATGCATTCCCATGCAGCCTGCAGGGGGGTCCCCCAAGTGCATCTTCTGGGGTACCTCCCAGGTACGACCCCCTGGGGAACATAAGTTCTGGGCCAATGTCCCTTTCTCCTCTGGAGCCGTCACAGCGTGCCAACCATGAGGTGTGACTATAGCTTTAGCTCTCATCTTACAAAAGTCTCCCAAAATTATGATTAAGTACAGATGAATAGAGCAAAACAAAGTATTGTGTGTCTACAGTATGTACAACTGGCAAATATATGTAAAACTCACCCAGGCCACCTTTGTGCTCTCATGATGTTTTAAGTTTTATTTCATGGCTACCATTCTTGGTGCAACTTGGACATCAGCTGAGGTGGAGGAAGTCTGCTCACTGTGATGGCCCGTTGCCTTGGATGATCAGGTGAGCATCCACTGGATGTCTGAGGCCTTGAGGGCTCCAGCCTACAGGGAGTCTCTTGCACTGGAGCAGGAGCATCTCCTTCATCCTTACCTGCTGGAGCTATTGGGGGTCAGTGGTGGATGGGGTGTCCTGAGACGCAGGTCTAGCGCAGCTGATACACGCTCCTCCTGCATCTCAGTGTCCGAAGGCACCTCCCTGTCTCCCCGAGAGGAAGGGGCTCAGTGAGGGAGGTTCAGGTGCCTTGCCCCCCTCTCTCCTGGTCACTACTGCAGTGGGTCCATGGCAAGATTGATGAAATGCAGGTCAAAGTGCATATGGATTGAATGCTCGACCTGGTTCTCTATGGCAGTCTCCATCCTTTCCATGGAGGAAGCCATGCACTTAAGTGCCTGGGACATGGTAGAACTCATGGTGCGCATGGACTCTTCCGTACCCCACCCAAAGCTGGGCAGAATCCCTGGCATGTTTTCCCTTAACCTCTACTGCATATCCAGTAGGCTTCTTGCGGCCACAACCAGAAACCCATCATCAGCATTGGGCTCAGCAGGGGCGTGATCCCTAGCAGTTCTCCGATTGTCAGGGAACCTAGCTGTCACAGCCTCTCTCAGCTGCTGAGATATGTCTGTGTTGTGCTCACCAGATTGTGCTCCTGAATTGAAACACCCTCCACAGAGTGTGTGGTTGTAACTGTGCTGGCAGAGGCTGATGAGGCAAGTGACGGTGCATCATCTGGGACATTGGCTTCATTGTCCCTAGAAGTGGAGTCTTCTAACTCGGCGATGTTTTCAGGCTTTGGCCTTTCATGGACATGACCTGTAGTGAAGAAAAAACATAACCACATTAAGATTCATCACAGTATGAGTGCTTCACATTTCACTATGTGCATCCTGTGTGCCCACATGCCACCACCAGGGTGGTTGCCTCTTCCTCCTTACGCCTGGATGATCCAGCCTCACCTTTGCGATGGACCTTCCCCCTCTTCCCCAGCCATCTCCATCACGTCTTCTCAGCTGTGGTGAGGAGCCGAAGGTTTGCCACTCCACATCTGCCCGTTTCCTCTCCCTAACATTATGAGTCTGCTTATCCTGCATGACAAAGTGCGAAGTTAGTGATGTTAGCAACGGAGATTGAGGGGCAACTTGATAGAAGTTTACAAAATTATGAGTGGCATGGACAGAGTAGATAGTCAGAAGCTTTTTCCCAGGGTGGAAGAGTCAATTACTAGGGGACATAGATTTAAGGTGAGAGGAGAAAACTATAGAGGAGATGTGCGGGGCAAGTTTTTTACACAGAGGGTAGTGAGTGTCTGGAATTCACTAAGTTCCTGATTGATAATGAAGAGGAATTTGCTAATGCTAGAGACATGTGTGAAAACATGAACATTATGGTAGTAAATACAGTAGCTGAAAGTCCTTTCAGCAATGGTCGTGTGAAAGGAATCACATGGCGAATGATGAAATGCTGCATAAAATGCAGATCAACCAAACTGCAAATTGACAGCTGCACTGGCACGGGCAGTTCATACAAACAACTCAGTCCAGATGGCTGAAGGATATAGTCCCTACCAATTGGTCCATGGGAGAAATCACAAATTACCTTCTATGCTGGGCAATAATCCTCCTCCTCTATAAGGTGCTACAAATAGTTCCAACTTTTCTGTATTGCTATACATGCAGGGAGAAGGGCTTTTATCAAGGATGAGGTCTCACAAAAAATTCTGGGAGCTCCAAGACATCAAATGGCTATCCAGGGTAGAGTTCAACTCAGGAGATTTGGCACATTACAAAAGAGAGAGCTATAAGGAATAGAAAGGCCCTGATAAGGTAATAGGTCAATTATTCATTCATGGGATGTGGGCATCGCTGACTAGGCCAGCATTTATTGCCTACCTCTAATTGCACTTGAGAAGTTGGTGGTGAGCTGCCATCTTGAACCGCTGCAGTCCATGTGGTGTAGGTACATCCATGGTGCTGTTAGGGATGGAGTTCCAGGATTTTAACCCAGTGACAGTGAAGGAATGGCGATATATTTCCAAGTCAGGATGGTGTGTGGCTTGGAGGGGAACTTGCAGGCGGTGGTGTTCTCATGCATTCAAAAGACTAACATTCAATGGGCAAAACATCTTCAGTCCCCACTTGTATAGAATTTCCTATAAAATATTTGATCCATAGAAATCCATTTCCACTGCTATCACAAGAGCCAGTGTTTCTGCAGCTAAAGTACTTTTAATAATCCTTTTAATTTTCTTCGGTTCCCAGGCTAAATGAAAAGGTTTCCCATTTCCACTCATCAAAAATAATATGAAACCAGCTGCACTCGAATACCTATCAGGAAGATTAGCTGGGGAAGCATCACTAAAAGTCACTGATTCATGTTCTTTGGGTCAGCCAAGGATAGAAACTTAAGTATGCATTTATCAATATTTTTTTTCTAATGTCTTAGTTGTTCTTAAAACATCCCGAATTTAGGGTGTTTCATTACAATACTTAATTCCAATACATCAAAACTAGTATCCGGTCTTGCCTGGGCGCATAACCAGTTCAACTGACCACGACTGTTCTGTCTCTTAAGCTGTAACATCGTCTTTCTGTGGTGACCTAGAACAATTAACCAGTATAGGGATAACCTCTCTATATAGGCTTGCTGATAGGATTCCAGACCTACTCTGCATAATACCTAAACCAATATATTTAAAAGCCTCACAAGCCTGATTCCCAATCTGAAATTCCTCTTTAATCCAACTAATAACACATTTCTCAAATTTTGCAGTACCAGTCCATAAGAAATCATCAACATGCATCATGAAGATACCTGAAAGTTTTCCTTTATGATACCAACAAAACATTATGGGATCTGCTTTTAGTGGAACACAGTCAATTTTCAGCAAAGCAGATCTCACCGGAAAATATCAGACCCTCGAAGCATCATTCAGACCGTAAGCACATTTGTTTAGTTTCCGTGGCTCCTCTCTTGCATTGCTTGCCTCTTTAGATAGTTTCACAAACACTTCTCTCTGACAGTTATCACCCTATAGAAATGCAGCTTTCATGTCAATTGATCTGCACTCCCACAAATATATGACCAAAAGAGCTAAAAAGATTTTCAGGATTACTTTACCCAATGTGGGACAGTCAAACATCTGTATCACCCAGTTACTCATCAAAACCCCAAGCAACTAGCCTCCCTTCAGCCTTATAAGCCCCATCTGCAAGCATCTTTTCAATACAAATCCATCTGTGCGACAAGGCTGGTTGTCCTCTATTTGGTACTTCAGAATAAACTCCAAATTCCTTCCAACTATCTAATTTCTTTTGTTTTGCCTCTCTTTGTAGTTTACCTTCTAGTTTATTACAATCACCAAAACTTCACAGTCTGCTTCCAGCCCTATCTCAAGACTATAGCCCTTATTTCTTTACGTAATTTATTCAACCTCTACTTGCACGTCAACGTCTTTTGGGTCTACTACTGCAAAATCTCTCTCACATGGTTGGAGACTCTCAGGTACATGATCAATTTCTAACATGAGTTACTCTCAGACCCACTATTAGAACTTGACTGCGCTTTCTTACTTTCCACTATTTTACCTCATTCTGCCAGAACATAGACCTCACTTCTTGTCATCATCCTGAACATTAAACCAATGTTTAAACTTGCCAGTAGCTTTTCCTGCACCCCTTGCATTTGTTGCATCCTTCCATTCACTAGATCCCTCTGGAATATATCACCCAAGTTTCTACATTAGGCAGTTGGCCTTTGGATGTGATAGCCCAGTCCGGCACTCACCTTACCACCAGCCAGCTCTTGATTTATCATATTATGTTCCTCAGTACTGTGCTGACAAAACACCTTATTACCTTTTATCATCTGCTCAGATTCTGAGAGTTTGTTATCAGTCCCAATTAACTGTGAGAAATGAACCTTAATAGTTTGATTGCCACATTGGATAAGCACTCTCTTACCAAAAGTACAAAAGCAGGCCAGAGGCTAGGAATCCTGCGACAAGTAAATCACCTCCTGACTCCTCAAAGCCTGTCCACCATCTATAAGGCACAAGTCAGGAGTGTGATGGAATACTGTCCACTTGCCTGGATGAGTGCAGCTCCAACAACACTCAAGAAGCGCAACACCATCCAGGTCAAAACAACCCTCTTGATTGATACCCCATCCACAAACATTCACTCCCTCCAGCACTGATGTACAGCGACAGCAGTGTGCACCATCTACAAGATGCACTGCAGGAACTCACCAAGGCTCATTAGGCAGCACCTTCCAAAACCACAACTGCCATCTTCAGCAGTTCAAGAAGGCAGCTCACCACCACCTTCTCAAGGGGAATTAGAAATGGGAAATTAATGCAGGCCTAGCCAACGATGTTCAGATCCTATGAATGAATAAAAAAAATGCTGCATAATATTGTAATGCGGGGAGAGCTCGCTAAGGAGTTCAGTGAAAAGCAGCAGCAAGACCAGCTAGATCATGATGTTTTTCAGGTTCAAGAAAACCTGTTGCAAACCCGATTGCCAAGTCACCATTTACTAAAGTCCATTCTCTGAAAACCTTGAAAGGGTGTAAAATTGTCAGAATCAGCAAAATGTATATATAGATTTCTGTAAATCTTTTCTGCTCTGGGTCTATCTCTAAGTTACAAATTACAATTAAGTTACAAGACACATGCAAGAATATCACAATTAAACTGAATAATCTCATCATTCACCAAATGCTGAGAATTGAAGCTGCGCACTGGCGCATCTTTGATTCACTAAAAATCCCTTGAATCTAATCCACAAACCGAATGAAGCCCCAAGTATTTATCAGAACAGATGATGAAACAGAGTATGAAGAAAAGAGAAAGTTAAAACATTATACAGATTGTACAAGTGCTCAATCTGAAACCACAGTCAAGGCCAAATGCACAATGGTCACTATTCAACAAATCAGGCACAGTCATCAGAAGCTCGTCTCACATAAATATCGTTGAAAGTTGAGAACAGTCATACCAGTGGTGATATTACATATTCTGCATCTTTTCCAAGTTATGCTGACCCTACACTTTTTCAAATTTTTAAAATATGTAATGGTGTCCAGCACTACCAAGGAACTAGCTCCAGGTGGATTTAAAAGACAGAATAAAAGGATTTAGGCAACAGTTGCAGAATCATTTCTACACCAATTTTTATTATTATGTTTTATTTTTTCTGCCATTTAGGATTACTTGAGTTTTGTGGTGATTGTTCATTTTTTTTCAGTGTTCATTTCTGTTCATTTGCAAGAATTTGTATTGTGTAATGAGACCAGTAAACACATATGTGGTCTCAAAAATTATAATTCTTACTTCCTGCAGAATCAGGAAGTTCAACACCAAGTGTGTTACTACAAGTCTTAATACAAGTCCATTCTGCAGGTGAGAGGACAATATCCATCAATCAGTCCTAATATCTCCTTTTTTGTCACAGAATTGCTGGTAGATGCATAAATGCACAAAGCAAATTTGGTTCACTCCATATGACATTGGGAAGTGGAAGAATGCACTGAACACAGCAAAAGCTATGGGCCCTGAGAACACTGTGCTGAAGACCTGTGCAGCAGAACAAGCCACGCTCCCTAGCCAAGTTGTTCCAGTACGTCAATGATATCGACAGCTACATGGCCAGTGCAAAAATTGCTCAGGTATGCCCTATCCCACAAGAGAAATAGGAAAATATTAATCTAAGTCTCATTCCAATCGTAAAATGATGGAAGGAAACATCAAGATTACCATTAAATTACACTTGCTCACCAAAGCTCAATTTAGATTCTATTAGGCTTATTCGGTTCCAGATTTCAATCCAAACTTAATCCAGGCAAGACTTGAATGCCAGAGTAGTCGGGGTGGTTGTCCAAGCATGGTACAAAGAACTGTAGCAAAACTGACATCAATTACCTTCCTGTAACTTGAGTCATTACCAAACACAAAGAAAGATGGGCAATATTGTCAGAGGCCAATCATTTCAGCTTTAGGATATCACTGTATTATCCTCCAGTAAGTATCCTCAGATCCAAACATACTAATAAAGACATAATATCAGCAGTAGTATTGTTTGATCAGGATTCCAAAAGTATTCAGCTCTATTCACAACTTTTCTGATTATGCATCAATTCATGGTTTGCCACTGCAAGATAGCATTCCCAAGACACAAATATCAGATAATCATCACCCACATCAAGAGAAATTCCAAAGAACTCAACTCTGACCTTTGATGCCATCATTATTGCCGAGGCACTCACTGTCAACATCATGGGTGTCTCCTCTGACCAGATGCTTAATTGGACAAGCCATAGCAACGGTGGCTACAAAAGGAGGGCAGAGGCTGGTTGTCTGCAATAAGTTTCTCACTTTCTGACCTCTTTAAATGTCTGCATCATCTACTGGACTAAAGTCAGTGTTGAGGTGGAACTGACCTGAGTGGATGCTGCTGGAGAAACACTTTGAAAGGTCTAACATTCAGGACAAGCAATTGCTTGATCAGTACCCCTGCCACTGAACGTGACCTTCACCCTCTCGGGCATCAGCATACTGTGGTTAGATTAAGTGTGATCCAACGGGTGCTCTGCAGTAATTCACCAAGGTTGCTTTAAAATTACCTGCCTCCCTTGCTACCCTTTTCAGCAAGAAGGACAACAGTAACATGATCATGAGAACAGCATCATTTCCAAGTTTTCCTGCAAGTCACACACCATCTTGACTTGGACTGAAATCATCTTTCTGCCATCATTGCTCAATCAAAATTCCATACTGAACCCCATCATGGAAACATCAGGAGTGGAATAGTTCATTTCAGTATTTCTACCAAGGTTTTGTTGTTTGCATGATGCATTCTGGGAGTAGTCACCGCAGACACCGCGACTCAGAAGGGAATCGAGGAGAAGGACTCTTGCACTCAACAGGAGGAAGAGCATCCAGCAGAGGGTGCTAGTGAGAAGTGACTGAAGCATTCTGGGAGAAGTCACCACAGACACAGCGACTCAGAAGGGAATCGAGGAGGACCCACTGTCAAAGAATGGAATTGCCCCAAACATTACATTGCTGTAATGTTTCCATCCCTCCCTCCTCCTCAAACCAAAAAAAAAAGAGAGAGGGCGAGGCAGTACCTTCAAAGTGCACCGGACCTGCGAGGGACACTCTTCTGAAAGTGGATTTTTTAAAAAAGCAGCTGATTGGTGAGTAAATCCTGGTGAATTTTTTTTTCAATCTATTAAAGTTATTCATTGCTTAATATTGAGGTAGGAGCTAAAAAAAGTATAGAGTAGTACTGTACAAGTATAATTAGTCAAGAAACAAGGTTCCTAGCTAACATAAATAAGGCCCCGAGTTAGCGTATTTTTTTAAAGGGAGTAACTAGCTTAATCGAGAGAGACGTCATGGCAGGAGATCTCAGACCCATGATATGCTCCTCCTGCAGGATGTGGGAAATGAGGGACACTTCCAGCGTCCCTGTTGACCATGTGTGTGGAAGGTGTGTCCAAATACAGCTTCTAGCTAACTGGATTACAGAGCAGGAGCTGCGGTGGACTCATTGTGGAGCATCCGTGATGCTGAGCAAGTCGTGGATAGCACGTTTAGCGAGGTGGTCATACCGCAGGTGAAGATTACACAAGCAGAAAGGGAATGGGTGACCATCAGGAACAGTAAAAGACTCAGGAAGGTAGTGCAGGAGACCCCTGTGGTCATCCCCCTCTCTAACAGCTATACCGCTTTGGATACCGTTGGGAGGGATGGCCTCTCAGGGGAAAGCAGCAATAGCCAAGTTCACGGCACCGTGGGTGGCTCTGCTGCTCAGAGGGGCGGGAGGAAAAAAAGTGGCAGGGCTACACTGATAGGGGATTCAATAGCTAAGGGCACAGGCAGACGCTTCTGTGGCCGCAAACGTGAATCAAGGATGGTATGTTGCCTCCCTGCTGCCAGGGTCCGGGATGTCACGGAGCGGCTGCAGGACATTCTGGGGAGGGAAGGTGAGCAGCCAGTGGTTGTGGTACACATTGGTACCAACGACATAGATAAACTAAGGGACGAGTACCTGCAAGATCAGTACAGGGAGTTAGGAGATAAATTAAAACGCAGGACCTCAAATGTAGTAACCTCAGGATTACTCCCAGTTCCACGTGCTAGCGAGAGCAGGAATAAGAGGATAGATCAAATGAACACGTGGCTGGAGAGATGGTGTAGTCGGGAGGGATTCAGATTCTTGAAGAACTACGACCGGTTCTGGGGAAGATGGGACCTGTACAAACCGGACGGACTGCACCCAGGCAGAGCTGGGACCAGTGTCCTTGCGGGGGCTTTTGCTAGTTCTGTTGGGGAGTATTTAAACTAGCGTGGCAGGGGGATGGGATCCCAGGAGTAGGATCAGATAGGTCAGATTCAGATCAGAAAAATGGAGGTAGAACATTAGCTAGGGACGTTGTAATAGACATGGAGTTACAGGAGAAGCAAAGTTTAAAAAGTGTCCAGCAAGGGAAATTGACGGGGTTAAACTGTTTATACTTCAATGCAAGGACTATTACAAACAAGGCAGATGAGTTAAGGGCACAGGCACAGGTAGACACATGGCAGCAGGATGTCATTGCTATAATGGAGACCTCGCTGAAGGAGGGACAAAACTGGCAGCTAAATATCCCTGGTTATAGAATCTTCAGACACGATAGAGTAGGAGGCAAAAAAGGAGGTGGGGGGTAGCACTAATGGTTAAAGAATCAATTCCAGTTGTGAGAAGGGATGATATACTAAATGGGTCAACAAACGAGGCTTTATGGATTGAGGTTAGAAATAAAAAAGGGGCAGTCACACTACTGGGAGTATACTACAGACCTCCAAATAGTGAAAGGGTGATAGAAGAACAAATATGTAGGCAAATTTCTGCTTGTAAGAACAAGAGGGCAACAATAGTAGGAGACTTCAACTATCCTAATATCAACTGGGATTCAAACAATATAAGGGGCACTGAGGGAGAAAAATTCATGCAGTGTGTCCAGGAAAATTAGTGACAAACCCAACGAGAGGAGATACAATTCTAGACCTAGCCTTGGGGAACGAAGAAGGGCAAGTGGGTGAAGTGACAGTTGGCAACCATATCGGGGACAGTGATCACAATTCAGTTAGATTTAGCATTACCAAGGAAAAGGACAAAAATAAGGCAGGAGTAAATGTCTTGAACTGAGGGAAGGCAACTTTTGCAGAAATGAGAAGGGACTTGGCTGAGGTGGACTGGACAGCACTGCTGGAGGATAAAATAGTGGAAAACCAGTGGGAAGCACTAAAAAGCGAGATCCTAATTGCACAAAGTAGACATGTTCCCTACAAAAATAAGAGTGGTACTGCCAAATCTAGACCTCCCTGGTTGTCTAGAGGAATACAGGGGAAGATCAAGCAGAAAAAGAAAGCGTACGATAGGTACAAAGAACCAAGCACTGCAGATGGCCTAGATGAATATAGAAAGTGCAGGGATGAAGTAAAAAAGGAAATAAGGAAATAAAAGAGAGGGCATGAAAAAAGATTAGCAAATAAAGTTAAAGATAGCCCAAAGATGTTTTACCAATACATTAATGCTAAAAGGTTAGTTAAGGAAAAAGTAGGACCTATCAGAGATGAAGATGGAAACTTGTGTGTAGATGCAGAGGCTGTGGGAAGGGTTTTGAATGAATATTTTGTCTCCATGTTTACAAAGGAAAGGGAGGATGTAGATATAGTAGTCCAGGAGGAACACTGCGAGATATTGGACAGGATAGTCATAAAGAAAGAGGAAGTACTCGAAGAGTTGAAATCCTTGAAAGTTGATAAGTCACCAGGGCCAGATGGATTGTTTCCGAGGCTGCTGAAGGAAGTCAGGGAGGATATAGCAGATGCTCTGAGGATGATTTTCCAATCTTCACTCGATACAGGGGAGTTACCGGAGGACTGGGGAAATGCAAACATAGTTCCATTGTTTAAAAAGGGATCAAAGGAAATGCCAAACAATTATAGGCCAGTTAGTCTTACATCGGTGGTGAGCAAATTAGTAGAATCAATCCTGAGAGATAGGATTAACTGTCATGTGGAAAGGCATGGACTAGTCAGGGATGGACAGCATGGATTTGTTAAAGGAAGGTCTTACCTCACAAATTTGATTGAATTCTTTGAGGAAGTGACAACAAGGGTTGATGAAGGTAGTGCAGTGGATGTTGTGTATATGGATTTTAGCAAGGCATTTGACAAGGTCCCACATGGCAGATTGGTCAGGAAAGTAAAAGCCCATGGGATTCAGGGTAATATGGCAAACTGGAAAAAAGGTTGGCTTTGTAACAGGAAACAAAGGGTAATGGTTGATGGATGCCCTTGCGAATGGAAAGTTGTCTCAAGTGGTGTTCCACAGGGCTCGGTGTTGGGACCCTTGCTGTTTGTGTTATATATTAACGATTTGGACGTGAACGTGGGGGGGCACAACTGGGAAATTTGCAGATGACACAAAGATTGGCCAAGTAGTAGATCGTGTAGAGGTTAGCCATAATCTCCAAAATGATATAGATGGGTTGGTGGAGTGGGCGGTAAAGTGGCAGATGGATTTTAACATAGAGAAGTGTGAGGCCATATATTTAGGGAAGTCAAACAGTTACAGGGATTACAAAATAAATGGGAATATACTAAGAGGGGTAGATGAAGTGAGAGATCTTGGCGTACAAGTACACAGGTCCCTGGAGGCAGCAGTTTAAGTAGACAAGGTTGTAAAGAAGGCATATGGAATGTTTTCCTTCATTGGCAGAGATATAGAATGTAAAAGTAAGGATATAATGTTGGAATTGTATAAAATGCTGGTGAGGCCACAACTGGAGTATTGTGTGCAGTTCTGGTCACCACATTACAGGAAGGATGTAATAGCTTTGGAGAGAGTGCAGAGGAGGTTTACAAGAATGTTGCCAGGGTTAGAAAAGTATAGCTACGAGGAGATTGGATAGGTTGGGGTTATTTTCCCTGGAACAAAGAAGGCTGAGAGGCGACTTGATTGAGGTGTACAAAATTATGAGGGGAATAGATAGAGTGGACAGGATAAAATTGTTTCCCCTGATGGAGAATTCTAGAACCAGGTGACATAGATTCAAGATAAGTGGCAGAAGGTGTAGGGGGGACATGAGGAACCGCAGAGGGTAGTGGGTGTCTGGAATTCGCTGCCCAAGTTGGTGGTAGAGGCAGAAACTTTAAACTCTTTTACAAAGTACCTGGATCGCCACCTAAAGTACTATAAGCTGCAGGGCTATCGGCCGGGTGCAGGAAGGTGGGCTTAGAAAGGGCACCTGGGTGTCCTCGGGCTGCCATGGACAAGATGGGCTGAATGGCCTCCTTCTGTGCTGTAACTTTTCTATGGTTCTAAGTCCACCCATTTATAATTGCATTTATGTTGAATGAATGAGCCCTGCTCAAAATCTGGGCTGGGGCTGGAGCAATCTTGGAGCAGCACCATGCTTTTTCTATGCGGGCAAAACCTTGACCCAAAGGTACTTCATTGAGTGTAATGCACTTTGTGAAGTCTTGAGATCATAAACAGGCACAGTATAAATGTGGATTCATTTATTTCCAATGTTAATTGCGCATATTGCCACCTTCCACAAGTTGGTTGTGGGGTGCAGGAGTATTGATATAGATCGAAGAAGACTAGGTTTTGACTTTATATAGGGCATATAAAAAGAGTAGCAAGTGGTTCTCTGAGCAGGGGCAGAGGAGAGAAATTAATGTTGGTCTGTGAGCAAAATCAAGTTTGGGCTGTGAAGCAATGGTAAGCCACAACAGCTTTACCTTCCCACTGTCTATTGTGAGGGAATCAATATATTTTAGATTTTTGTCTGTGTTTTTGTAAGTTAACAACTGTGGGGTGATCTCTGGTTGACTGTAGATTGTAACATTTAAGATACAGAATTTACCCTGCCTCAGTACAGGGGCAGAACCCTGTTGGGAAATATTAGTAGGTCACACAGATCAGTTCAAAGGGAAGAGTGAATAGCAGCCGCTTGGGAGCAGAAAAGAGGAGGGTTAGCTCCATGCAACTGAAGTGCTGCTGTTAGCTCTAGGCTGCTGAGGGGCCTGGGGCTAAGAGAAGCACCAGGAGCTGTTAGCTCCATGCTGCTAAGAGTTGGAGCTTGGGGAGAAGCAGTTGTTGGCAACAAAGTGGCTGAGAAGGTAGGACCGTGCCTATGTCTAGATGCTGGACTGTAGGCAGGCCAACACAGGAGGGACACAGTCTCTGTAAGAGGTTAGCACAGCTGGGAAAGAAGACCAAGAAGGCCGGACCTGGGAGCAGATTTGAGAGAAATCTTTGGGTTAAGATTGTATCCGTTGAACTTGGGTAGAGTAGAGCTGCTGTCAGCTGGGGATCAAAATAGCCCTTGGAAGAAGAGGAACTGAAATACCTTGTGAGAAAGACAGAGTTTTTAAATGATTTTGTGACTTGCAGCGATGACTGTCATCTGGGTGAATTGCTGAGAAATTCAGGGAACCTGACTTGGTGGTGTTTGCCATTTAATATTCAATTTGTGATGTGTTCAACCACAGTTTGTCTGTTAATTCATGTTTACCTCATGGTAATTTTGTATATTAGAGTACAATATATATAGTATTAACTGTTTGCTTTGTTGACTCTTGTATGGTAAAATTTCCTTGTTTGTTTAAAGCCATGGAATCTTGTGGCTTTATTCTCTTAGTAAGTAACTGGGATTCAAATTTCATCGATTTTAATTTAAAAAATGGTTACTGGTCCTTAACCAGATTGTAACGAATTTTGGAGGTCTCATCTTGAATTGTACCAAAATTTGGGATCTGATCTGGGATCATAACATGAAACAATTTCTTTCTTTGAGATTGTCTTCAAATCCATCCCCCATGGGTTTGGTTCCAAATTCTTCGGCCGGGATCACCTCCATCCCCACACTGCCTTGGATTGCTTTCCCTCCCCTCCCCTGGGATCTCTTCCATTTTTCTCCCGTGGGATTGCTTCCATGTCCCTCCCCTGGGAACGTATTCACTCCCATATTGCCTGGAATTGCTTCCCTTCCCCTCACAGATATCCCTTCCAGGAGCAACTCCACCTTCTCCATTCCACATTGCCCCAACAATCACCTATCCCACCTCCTACAGTGTGATCACCTCCACTGCCTCCACCTGGGATTGAGTACATTCCTTCCCCCCAGGATCATCTTCACCTCCCCCTCCTGGGATTGCCTGCACTCCTCCCCTAGGATATCAACCACACCTGCCTCCTTTGGGGTCACTTATGCCTTATAACCAGAATGATCTCCAATCCTCCTCCCTAGAATAATTTTCAGTCTCCTCCTTCATGATTTCCCCTGCAGAATCCTCCCCGTGATCACCTCCATTCTCTCTCACTGGAATTGACCCTCTTCCAACCGTCCGGGATCATATCCATCCTCTCCTTCCCTTTGGGATCAGCACCTCCAAAACCAGGGATACTCTCAACTCCTTCTCATGGAATATCCATCCTCTATCCTTATGTTAGGGGTCACCTCCATCTTTCTCTTGGATTGTGCCCCTACCTGTCACCTCAGTATCACTGCCATACCCTCCCCCTGGGATCACCTCCAAACCCACTCTCTCAGGAAGACCTCTATGCCGAGTTCTCAGGGGACACTTCTACATCCACATGGTCTGATGAGGACAAGCAAGATAAGGAAAGCGTGGAAGGGTGACCTTCCCCTTTTCACACAGGTACAATGTTAACCACTCCACTCACCACCCTCACTTTCTATATGGAATGACAAATTACTGTTCACAATTCGTTCATGGGATGTGGGCATGGCTGACAAGGCCAGTATTTGTTGCCCATCCTGAATCATCTTTGAAAAGTAATGATGAGCTGCCTTCTTGAACTACTGTAGTCCCTCTGGTGTAGGTACACCCATTATGCTGTTAGGAAGGAAATTCTAGGTTTTTGCCCAGTGACAGTGAAGGGACAGTTATATACTTACATGTTAGGATGGTGCGTGGCTTGGAGCAGAATTGGCAGGTGGTAGTATTTACATGCATCTGCTGCCCTTGTCCTTCTAGGGGTTGCAGGTTTGCAAGGTGCTGTCAATGGAGCCTTGGTGAGTTGCTGCAATGCATCTTATAGGTGGTACACACTACTGCCAATGTTTGCCAGTGGCTGAGGGAGTGAATGTTGAAGGTGGTGGATGGGGTGCCAATCAAGTGGGCCGCTTTACCTTGGATGGCGCTAAGCTTCTTGAGTGTTGTGGGAGCTGCAAACACTTATCGGCAGAGGATCAAGCAGCTTAGAGAATTAAATGCTGTGGCTCATAGAGTGGTGTGGGAAGAAAGAGTTTTGTTTCATGGGACATTGGTACCAGAACTCAGGAAAGAGGGAGTTGATCCATTGGGATAGGCTCCACATAAACAGGGCTGGAATCAGTTTCCTGGTCAATCATATAACTAGAACTGTGGATAGGGCTTTAAACCAACAGAGCAGGGGTGGTGGGGGTAGGGGGGAAGGGTGGGTTCAGGTGAAGGAAGATTTTGGAATCTAAAGAGAAAAGTCAAGACAACAGAACAGTGTAGCGGTTCAGATAAAGACATGCAGAGTGGGACAGGAAGTGACAGAGAGTTTAACAGTGATAGTTTATCAGACAGTGAGGTCCATACAAAGAATACTAGTTAAAAAAAAATTAAAGGCTCTTTATCTGAATGCATAAAGCATCTGCAAGAACTAGTAGCACAAATAGATCTAATACCATCCTAGAGACATGGGGCAGAATTTAATGGAGCCCTTTGGAGCAGGCATGATGGCGGGAAGAGGTGGGGTTCAGCCTCTGACTGGTCAGGAGGTCTTGGGAGAATTATTTCCACCCTACTGGGACTTTGATCGAGTTGATGGCCTGACCCTGTTCAAATAAGTGCCTGATTACATTTAAATAGCATCGGGCCTCCTGTCCAACTGGAGTGCTGGATCCCTGTCACCACAATTAAATTCTACTCTAGGTTACAAGGTGACCAAGGTTGGGAAATAAATATTCTAGGTTACATATTATTTTGAAAAGGAAAATGAGTAGTCCTGATAGTAAAGGATGACATAAGAATATTAGTGAGAAAGGATCTTGACTGAAAAGAACAGGAAGTAAAATTAGGTGAAGATTAGGAATAGCAAGAGTCAGTAAACACTGCTGGGAGTAGTTTACAGTAGGTATACTGTTGGACTGAGCATTAAACAAGAAATTATTGAAGCTTGTGACAAAGGTAATGTAATAAATGTGGGGAATTTTAACTTTCATATAAACTGGACAAACCAAATTGGCAAAGATGATTTGGAAGTTGAGTTTATAGAATGCTATCATGACACTTTCCTGGAAAAATATATTATGGAACCAACAAGGGATAAAGCTTGTTCCTCGAACAGAGGCCCGAACAATCCCCATCCACCACTACTCTCCTCCGTCTGGCTGAACTTGTTCTCACACTGAACAATTTCTCCTTTAACTGCTCTCACTTCCTCCAAATAAAAGGTGTGGCTATGGGTACCCGCATGGGCCCCAGCCATGCCTGTCTCTTTATGGGGTATGTGAAACATTCCTTGTTCCAGTCCCACTCCGGCCTCCTCCCACAACTCTTTCTCCGGTACATCGATGATTACTTCGGTGCTGCTTCATGCTCTCGTCGGGACCTGGAAAAATTTATTAATTTTGCATCCAATCTCCACCCCTCCATCATTTTCACATGATCCATCTCTGACCCTTCCCTTCCCTTCCTTGACCTCTCTGTCTCAATTTCTGATGATAGATTGTCCACCAATATCCATTACAAGCCTACCGGCTCCTACAGCTACCTCGACTACAGCTCCTCACACCCCGCTTCCTGTAAGGACTCCATCCCATTCTCTCAGTTCCTTCGCCTCCATCGCATCTGTTCTGATGATGCTACCTTCAAAAACGGTTCCTCTGACATGTCCTCCTTCTTCCTTAACTGAGGTTTTCCACCAACGGTAGTTGACAGGGCCCTCAACCGTGTCCGGCCCATCTCCCGCGCATCCGCCCTCACGCCTTCTCCTCCCTCCCAGAAACATGATAGGGTCCCCCTTGTCCTCACTTATCACCCCACCAGCCTCCGCATTCAAAAGATCATCCTCCGCCATTTCCGCCAACTCCAGCATGATGCCACCACCAAACACATCTTCCCTTCACCCCCCCTGGCGGCATTCCGTAGGGATCGTTCCCTCCGTGACACCCTGGTCCACTCCTCCGTTACCCCCTACTCCTCAACCCCCACCTACGGCACCTCCCCATGCATACGCAAAATATGCAACACCTGCCCCTTCACTTCCTCTCTCCTCACCATCCAAGGGCCCAAACACTCCTTTCAAGTGAAGTAGCATTTCACTTGCATTTCCCCCAACTTAGTCTACTGCATTCGTTGCTCCCAATGCGGTTTCCTCTACATTGGAGAGATCAAACGCAGACTGGGTGACCGCTTTGCAGAATACCTTTGGTCTGTCCGCAAGAATGACCCAGACCTTCCTGTCGCTTGCCATTTTAACACTCCACCCTGCTCTCTTGCCCACATGTCTGTCCTTGGCTTGCTGCATTGTTCCAGTGAAGCTCAACGCAAACTGGATGAACAGCACTTCACCTTCCGACTAGGCACTTTACAGCCTTCCTTCTAAACAACTTTAGATCTTGAACTCCCTCCTCCATTCCCACCCCCTTTCCGTTTCTTCCCCCTCCCTTTTGTTTTTTCCAATAATTTATATAGATTTTTCTTTTCCCACCTATTTCCATTATTTTTAAATGTATTCCACCCATGGTTTATTTCACCCCACCCCCACTAGAGCTACCTTGCTTGTCCTGCTCTCCAATCTTAATTAGCACATTCTTTTAGATAATATCACCACCTTCAACACTTCTTCATTCTTTTGTCTGTGACATCTTTTGGTTATCTGCTCCTATCACTGCTTGCTTGTCCCAACAACACCCCCTCCCTTCTTCCCCCCTCCCCCTTAAACCAGCTTATATTTCACCCCTTTCCTATTTCTACTTAGTTCTGTTGAAGGGTCATGAGGACTCGAAACGTCAACTTTGTTCTTCTCCACCGATGCTGCCAGACCTGCTGAGTTTTTCCAGTTATTTCTGTTTTTGTTTTGGATTTCCAGCATCCACAGCTTTTTGTTTTTATCTAAGGGATAAAGCTATTTTAGATCTAGTATTGTGCAATGGGGTAGAGTTAATTAGTAATGTCAGAGTAAAATATTCACTGGGAAATAGTGATCTTGATACAATTGAATTCCATGTTAAGTTTGAAAATGACATACTCCAATCACAAACAAGAATCTTAAACTTAAACATGGATATGAGGGGAGAGTTGGCTCAGATTGATTGGATAAATAGATTAAAAGGTATGGTGGCAAATAAACAGCGGGCAGCATTTAAAGAAACAATTCAAAATATTCAACAAAAATACATTCCATTAAAAACAAAATCTCAGCCAGAAAGATCCATCTGTGGCTTACTAAGGACATTAAGGATAGTAGAGGAGAGACTTATAGTGTTGCAAAGAATTGTAGTAAGTCTGAAGATTGGAAGTATTTTAGACACCAGCAAAGGGCCATCAAAATGTTAACAAAAAGGGGAAAAATAGAATACGAGAGTAAACTAGCCAGGAATATAAAAACAGATTGCAAGAGTTTTACAAGCTTATAAAAATAAAGAGTGACTCAAGTAAATGTTGGTCCCATAGAGGGCATGAGAAATTATCCTGGGGGATGAGGAAATGGCAGAGATATTGAACAAGAAAGACACAAGCTACATACCAGAAATAGAGGGTAATGCAGGGGCTAATAAGAGTGATGAAATTAAGGTAGCTAATTTCAGCAGAGAAAAACTACTGGGGAAACTTAAGGGACTAAAATCTGATAAATCCCTAGAACATGATGGTTGACATCCTAGGTTTCTAAAAGAGATGGTTGCAGGGATAGTGAATGCACTCGTTAAAATTTTCCAAAATTCCCTAGATTCTAGAATGGTCCCAGTAGGTTGGAAGTTAACAAACGTAACACCACCATTCAAGAAAGGAGAGAGAGAGAAAAAGTGGAATTAGAGGTTGGTTAACCTGAGATCAGTCATCAGGAAAGTGCTGGAATCTATTAGAGACATAGGGTGGAATTTTCCGTGCCCGCTGGCATCGGATGTCATGCTGGGCATGAGTGGACAATATGGTGGGAAGGCCAAAAATTGGTTTCACGCTGTCATAAAACACATTTTCAACCGTCTGCTCCGTCAGGCAATGGTGAGCCACATTCGCCGCCACATGTTGGGAACTTCATTGTAATACATCTGCATATCATTATAAGCCCAGCTCACCAGAATCATCCCCCATGATGGACCATCCGAGCACGTTGGCGTAATTGCATGCCGATGTGTTTTGCAACTGAACATAAGCGATGTGCACTTGACGATCTGCACTTCACTGGGGACTTTGAGGCTTGTTTGCCTACCTTGCTTCGGGCAGCAGTCATGGTCATCAGCATTGGGCTTCACAGGCAGCACCACATCACTTTTAGGGGGGGCTCATGGGCAACTATATACCTACAAGACCAACAGTTTCAATGGCTGCAGGGCTATGGCTTGTTTGGGGAAGGGGGAGAAGTAGCCTCAGGCAAGGGAAGAGGGTGCAGGCCTGGGGCATTACTGGGAAGGTGGGTATCCCAGGTTGTGTGTGGGGACATATGTTGATTTGTGCAAGTGGCCTCAAGAGGGTAAGGGCTGGGGAGGCAGTCTCCAGAGGAGATTAGGCCAGATGGAGATGTGAGGCTGTGTGTGAGAGAGCGAGTGTTGATGTCCTTTGAGCTCGCGGTGAGGGGGATGAATATGTGATGGCCTTGTGAGTGTGTGAGTTTAGAGTGATGATATGGTTGGCTTACTCTGGCGCCACAGATGAGATCATTCATCCTCTTTCTGAACTGGATGGCTGATTTCTTTGCAGCATTGGCACTGACCACCACTGCCGCTGCCTCCCAAGCCTGAGTGGTGAAACTGATGGGCCTCCTGCGGCCAGAGTGGGGGTAGAGGACATCGTGGTGGGCTCCAATGGTATCCAGAAGTCGTCCCAGGGATGCATCACAGCTTCAGGTCACTGCAGTCTTTTTCTCTTCTGGGGTCATATCTTCTGTGCAGCAGTCCTGGGCTGGAAGCACTGAGAAGTGTACGCGCGGCTATACTTTAAAGATGGCACTCAGTGTGAGGAACGGCAAGGTGATAGTGTGGCGGGCGAATGAGAACCTGCCCGCCATCGAAATGACCTGTTTCTCGGGAATGCATGATTAATGAGGTGAGATTGGGACGATATGGCGTGAAAAACCGTCATTGCGGCTTGTGGGTAAAACGTTCTTTTTCCCGCCCACTACCACACTTAGCGCAAATCTGGGACAATTCTGCCCATAGAGTCATTTTTGTCACAGAAGTAGGCCATTTGGCCCACTGAGTGCATGCTGGCTCTCCATGGAGCAATCCATTCAAGTCACACATCCCTGCTTGAACCCCATAGCCCTGCAGGTTAATTTCCTCCAAGTGCCAATCCAGCCTTTTCGCTTCCACCACCTTTGTGGGCAGCATATTCCAGGTCATTACCACTGACTGCATCAAAAAGTTCTTCTTCTCATCCCCATCCTAACTGTAATGCATCTTTTACCCAAAATTTTAAATCAGTGTCCCGCTAGTCCTTGTTTTTTTTTGTTCTTTCACAGGATGTGTACACCACTGGCTAGACAAGCATTTTTATTGCCCTTTGCTAATTGCCCTTGAGAAGGTGACAGTGAGCAACCTTCTTGAACCGGTGCAGTCCATGTGGTATAGGTACACCCACAGTACTGTTAGGGAGTTCCAGCATTTTGACCCAGTAATGGTGAAGGAACAGCAATATAGTTCCAAGTCAGGGTGGTATGTAGTTTGGAGGGGAACTTGCAAGTGGTGGTGTTCCCGTGCATTCTCTGCCTTTGTCTTTCTAGGTGGTAAAGGTCGTGGGTTTGGAAAGTGCTCTTGTAGGAGCCTTGGTGAGTTGCTCCTGCGCATCTTGTAGATGGTACACACTGCTGCCACTGTGTGTTGGTGGTGGAGGGAGTGGATGTTGAAGATGGTGGATGGGGTGCCAATCAAGCTATCTGCTTTGTCCTGGATTGTGTCGAGCTTCTTGAGTGTTGATGGAGCTGCATTTACCCAGGCAAGCAGAGAGTATTCCATCACATTCCTGGCTTGTGCTTTGTCGCTGGTGGATAGGCTTTGGGGAGTCAGGAGGTGAGTTACTCTGCAGAATTCCCAGCCTCTGACCTGCTCTTGTAGACAGTACTTATATGGCTAGCCAAGTTCAGTTTCTGGTCAATGTTAACCCCCAGGATGTTGATCATGGGGGATTCAGAGATGGTAATGCCATTGAATGTCAAGGGAGATGGTTGGATTCTCTCTTGTTGGAGATGATCATTGTCTGGCATTTGTGTGGTACGAATGTTATTTGCTGCTACAGGCAGCCCAAACCCGAATGTTGTTGAGATCTGCAGCATTATGGACACAGACTGTTCAGTACCTGGGGAGTTGCAAATAGTGCTGAACATTGTGCAATCATATGAAAGTACAAAATAGAAGCAGAACTAGCCCATATGGCCCCATGAGCCTGTTCTGCCATTCAATAAGATCATAGCTGATCTGTTTGTGTTTTGAATTCCACATTCCCATCTACCCCTGATAACCTTTGATTCCCTTGCCTAACAAAAATCTACCTCCGCCTTAAAAATATTCAAAAATATTCAATATTCAAAGTCACACAACCCTCTGTAAGAAAAAAATTTTCCTCATCTCTGTCCTAAAAGGGTGACCCCTAATTTTAAAATAGTGCCCCCGAGTTCTAGACTTACCCATAAGAGGAAACGTCCTTTCCACATCCACCTTGTAAGGCCGTTCAGGATCTTACATACTTCAATCAAGTCACCCTTCATTCTTCTAAACTCCAGTGGAAACAAGCCCAGTCTGTCCAACTTATCCTCATAAGACAACCTGCTTATTCCAAGCATCAGTCTAGTAAACCTCCTCTGAACTGCCTCCAACGCATTTACATCCTTCCTTAAATAAGGAGACCAAAACTGCACACAGTATTCGAGATGTGGTCTCACCTGTGCCCTGTATAACTGAAGCAAAACATTCTTACTTTTATGTTCAATTCCTCTCGTAATAAAGAATAGCATTCCATTAGCCTTATTAATCATTTTCTGTACCTGCATACTAACTTTTTGAGACTCATGCACTAGAACACCTAGATCCCTCTGCACCTTGAAATTCCGCAGGCGTACTCAATTTAAGTAATACTCTGCTTTTTTATTCTTCCTGCCAAAGTGAACAACTTCACATTTTCTCACATTATACTTCATCTGCCGATTTTTGCCCACTCATTCAACCTATCTACACTCATCTGCAACCTCCTTATGTCTTCTTCACAACATGCTTTTCTACCTATCTTTCTGTTATCTGCAAATTTAGCTACCATGCCTTCCCTCCTCTCATGTAAGTCATTGATGTAAATTGTAAAAAGTTGAGGCAGCAATACAGGCCCCTGCGGGACTCCACTTGCTACATTTTGCCAATCAGACAAAAACCCATTCATACATACTCTCTGTTTTCTGCCAGTCAGCCAGTCTTCTATCCATGTGAATATGTTAACCCCTACATCATGAGCTTTTATTTTCCACAATGACCTTTGATGTGACACCTTATCAAATGCCTTCTGGAAATCTAAGTATAGTACGTCTACAGGCTCCCCTTTATCCACAGCACATGTTATTTCTTCAAAGAACTCTAGTAAATTGGTCAAACATGATTTCCCATTCACAAAACCATGCTGACTCTTCCCAATTACCTTGGGTTTTTCTAAGTGCCCAGCTGTACCTCTTTAATGATCGATTCTAACACCTTCCATGACAGATGTCATGCTAACTGGCCTATAGTTCCCTGTTTTCTGCCTCCTTCCCTTCTTGAATAGGGGGATTATATTTGCTACTTTCCAGTCTGATGAAACCTTTCTAGAATCTAGGGAATTTTGGAAAATTAAGACCAACACATCTACTCCCTCATCAATCACCTCTTTTAAGACCCTAGGATGAAGTCCATCTGGACCCGGAGACTTGTCAGCTTGCAGCTCCATGAGTTTGCTCAGTATCACTTCCCTAGTGATTGTAATTTCACCAAGTTCCCCTCTCCCTTCCGCCTCCTGATTTACAGCTATTACAGGAATGTTTTTTGTATCCGCCATAGTGAAGACAGAAGCAAAATATTTGTTCATTTCATCAGCCATTTCCTTATTATCTACTATTAACTCCCCATTGTCATTCTCTAGAGAACCATAATCGCTTTACTTACGCTTTTCCTTTTTAAATAGAAACTCTTGTTGTCTGTTTTTACACTTCCAGCTCGCTTCCTCTCATACTCTAATTTCTCTCTCCTGACTAACCTTTCAGTCATTCTCCGCTGTTCTTTATATTTTGACCAATCATCTGACCTGACTCATTTTTGTGCAATTGTCTGATTTTTCCTTAAGTTTGATGCTTTCCTTAACTTCTTTAGTCAATCACGGATATGGGTCCTCCCCTTAGAATTTTTATTCATAGTAGGAATATACTTATTCTGAGTATTCTGAAATATCCTCTTAAATGTCTGCCACTACTTCTCCATTGATCTATCCCCTAGCCTAGTAACCCAGTTCACTTCAGCTAGCTCAGCTTTCATGCCCACATAGTTGCCTTTAAGTTTAAAATACTAGGATGGGTTTTACCTGCTGGCTGCAATGGCTGCTTTTCGCGCCATATTGTCCCATTCCCGGTGTGTCCCATCTCATTAATTGTGCATACTTGGGGAACATGCTGGCTCACTGGTGGACGGGCTCGGATTTTTCTGCCATGCCAAGACCTCAGCGCTTCCTTGCTCTGGGCACCATATTTAAAGCATGCCAAAGTTCATGCCTACTTCATGTCTTCAGAGCAGGACTGCTTCAGGTGACAGATGGTCCCGGAAACAAAGAAGATAGCAGCTCCCAAATTTAGTGACACCTTTCTGGGGCGTCTGCTGGATGCAGCAGTGTCCTCTACCCATGCTCTGGCTGAGGAGGTCCACCAGAGTCATCAGTCTCTGGTGGAACTTAAACTGAGTGTCAGTGAGCAGGTTATCGCTGAGCAAGTGCCACTTGATAGCTCTGTCGATGACCCCTTCCATCACTTTGGTGATGATTGAGAGTAGGCTGATGGGGCAGTAATTGGTCAGGTTGGATTTGTACTGATTTTGTGGACAGGACATACCTGGGCAGTTTTCCACATTGCTGGGTAGATGCCAGTATTGTAGCTGTACTGGAACAGCCTGGCTAAGGGCACAGCTAGTTCTGGAGCACAAGTCTTCAGTACTATTGCTAGGTTGTTGTCAGGGCTCATAGCCATTGCAGTATCCAATGCCTTCAGCAGTTTCTTGATATCACGTGGAGTGAATCGAATTGGCTGAAGACTGGCATTGGTGATGCTGGGGACCTTCGGAGGAGGCCGAGATGAATCCATTAGACACTTCTGGCTGAAGATTGTTGCAGATGCTTCAGTCTTGTCTTTTGCACTGATATGCTGGGCTCCCCCATCATTGAGGATGGGGATATTTGTGGAGCCTCCTCCTCCAGTGAGTTGTTTAATTGTCCACCACCACTCACGACAGGATGTGCCAGGATTGCAGAGCTTAGACCTGATCCATTGGTTGTGGGATCGCTTAGCTCTGTCTTTCGCATGCTTATTTTGCTGTTTGGCATGCAGTTAGTCCTCATTTTTAGGTGTGCCTGGTGCTGCTCCTGGCATGCCCTCCTGCATTCTTCATTCATCCAGGGTTGATCACCGGCTTGATGGTAATGGTAAAGTAGGGGATATGCCAGGCCATGAGGTTACAGATTATGGTTGTACACAATTCTGCTGCTACTGATGGCCCAGAGCACCTCATGGATGCCCAATTTTGAGTTGCTAGATCTGTTCAAAGTCTATCCCATTTAGCACTGTGGTAATGCCACACAACACGATGGAGGGTATCCTCAATGTGAAGATGGGACCTTGTCTCCACAAGGACTGTGCGGTGGTCACTCCTACCAATACTGTCATAGACAGATGCACCTGTGGCAGGTAGATTGGTGATGACGAGGTCAAGTAAGTTTTTCCCTCTTGTTGATTCCCTCATCACCTGCCGCAGACCCAGACTAGCAGCTATGTCTTTAAGGACTCTGCCAGCTGGGTCAGTAGTGGTGCTACTGAGTCACTCTTGGTGATGGGCATTGAAGTCCCCCAACCAGAGTACATTCTGTGCCCTTTCCACCCTCAGTGCTTCCTCCAAGTTATGTTCAACATGGAGGAGTACTGATTCAGCAGCTGAGGGGTGGGGGTAGGTTGTAAACAGCAGGAGGCTTCCTTGCCCATGTCTGATCTGATGCCATGAGACTTCATGGGGTCCAGATTCGATGTTGAGAACTCCCAGGGAAACTTCCTCCCAACTGTACACCACTGTGCCGCCACCTCTGGGCTGGTGATGTTGGTGTCAGGGACATTATCTGTAAGGTATGATTTCAGGGGCATGACTATGTCAGGCTGATGCTTGACTAGTCTGTGGGACAGCTCTCCCAATTTTGGCACAACTCCCCAGATGTTAGAAAAGAGGACTTTGCAGGGTTGGCAGGGCTGCATTTGCCATTGTTGTTTCCGATGCCTAGGTTGATGCCAGGCAATCCATCCGGTTTCACTCCTTTTTATAGGCTTTGTAACGATTTGATACAACTGAGCGGCTTGCTAGGCCATTTCAGAGGGTAGCTAAGAGTCAACCACACTGCTGTGGGTCTGGAGTCACATGTAGGTCAGATCAGGGAAGGATGGCAGATTTTCTTCCCTGAAAGGCATCAGTGAACCCCAGATGGGTTTTTATGGCAATCGACAATAGTTTCATGGTTACTATTACCGAGAAGAGCTTTTTAATTCCGGATTTATTAATTGAATTTAAATTCCACCAGTTGCCATGGTAGGATTTGAACTCATGTCCCAGACATTAGCCTGGCCTCTGAATCACTATGCCATTGCGTCCCCCTTGTACTATAAGTAAATGGAAAGTTTTTCCTTGTCTACCTTATCCAAACTGTCATAATCTTGTACACGTCTATCAAATCTCCACTCACTTTCCTTTGCTTCAAGGAAAACCAACACAGCTTCTCCAACCTAAACTTGTAACTAAAATCCACCATCCTTAGAAGCATTCTGTCAATCTTTTCTTCACTCTCTCAAAATTATTAAAATAGTCTTAATGCACTTGGAAAATCATAGTATGATCAAACAGAATCAACATGGTTTTATGAAAGGGAAATTGTGCTTGACAAATTTATTTGAGGGTGTAACTAATAGGGTGGGTAAAGGGGAACCAGTAAATGTAGTAAATTTGGATTTCCTAAAGGCATTTGATAAGGTGCCACACAAAAGGTTAATATGCAAAATAAGGGCTCTTGGAGTTGGGGGTAGAAATCAACTTTTATTTAACTGAATAATGGAACATGCTCAAAGGGTTAAATGGTCTACTTCTGTTACTATGTCATGGGTCCTGCTATGAAAATAGGATGTTTAACGAACACTACATTTGTGGAGTCCACTGTCCTCATAAGGGACAAACATCAGGAACCATTTTCGTGTTGCAAATATCAACTTCAATAAATTCTGTGATCATCACAGCACCATCCTCATCTGAAGCAAACATTGTAACACTGGAAGCTCCTGTGGAGACACTCAACAGGGCACTGCATTCTGATGCTTGGAGCTGGTTTGAAGCTGAAACTACTGGGGCTTTTAGGATCTGATGCAAATTGTGAGATTTGCATTTCACTAAAAATTGGCTAAACTGAATGTGGGCCCAGTAAAAATGGCACAGCTGGAAACAATCAATACTTTTATTGCTACTGGCACCTTATCTGTGCTCTTCTCACTGTGCAGAAGATATATGCAGAGAAAATAGCATAGTTCATCCAGAGCAATGCATCTTATCACTCACTCCATCCTAAAATCTCAGGGGCCTATAGACTAATTGTGGGGAGGAGGGCTAACATGGGGTTGGTCACCTCCCCTTTTAAGTTCCCTATCTTTTCCTTTGCTTTCTTCTGATCCTGAAATCTCCATAGGGAAATCAAAACTGTGTCAGTGACCAAAGCAGCTAACATAAAAGGGAATCCAATGCCTTCTACAGGTATATAAATGGTAAAAATGAGGCGGGGAGGGGGTGATTAGGGGCAAAAATGAGGATTTACAGATGGAGGCAGAAGGCATGACTGAGATCCTAAAAAAGTATTTTTATCTTTATCAAAGAAGAAAATGTGCCACAGCCTAGTGAAAGAGTAGGTAGCTAAGTCATTGTTTGGATTCAAAATTGATAAAAATGAGGTGTTAGTTAGGCTGGCTATACTTAAAGTTGTTAACTCACCAGGACGGGATGAGATGCATCCAAGGATACTGAGGGAAGTAGGGGTGGAAATTGCAGAGACACTGGCCATAATCTTCCAAAGCTCCTTAGATACAGAGGTGGTGCCTGAGGACTGGAGAATTGCAAATGTTACACTTGTTCAAAAAGGGACGTAAGGATAAACCCAGCAATGACAGGTCAATCAATTTAACCTTGGTGACGGAAAAGCTTTTAGAAATGATAATCTGGGACAAAATTAACAATCACTTGGACAAACATGGATTATTAAAGAAAGCCAACATGGATTTGTTACAGGAAAATCATGTTTAACTAACTTGATTTAGTTTTTGTGATGAGATAAGGAAGGGTTAATAGGGTAATGTTAATGATGTGGTGCACATGGGCTTCCAAAAGGCGCTTGCTAAAGTGCCACATAACAAGCTTGACAACAAAGTCAAAGCTAATGGAATAAAAGAGGCAGTGGCAGCATGGTTACAAAGTTGGCTGAGTGACAGGAAACACAAAGTAGTGGTGAATGGTTGTTTTTCAGACTGGATTATGGTATACAATGGAGTTCCACAGGGATTGGTACTAGTACCACTGCTTTTCTTGATCTATATTAATGACCTAGACTTGGGTGTACAGGGCACAATTTCAAAATTTGCAGATGACACAAAACTTGGAAATATTATGAACAATGAGGAGGATAGTGATAGACTTCAAGAGGACAGACAGGTTGGTGGAATGGGTAAACACATGGCAGATGAAATTTAATGTAGAGAAGTGTGAGGTGATGCATTTTTGTAGGACGAATGAGGCAAGGCAATATAAAACAAAGGGTGAATAAGGAGCAGAGGGATATAGGGGTGTATAAATTGTTGAAGGTAATAGGGCAGATTGAGAAAGTGGTTAATAAGGCATATGGCATCCTGGGATTTATAAATAGAAACACAGGCCCGCAGGAATCATCGTGGGCAGGCCAGAAAATTTGACTGACCAGAAAAAGGTCCGTTGACTTTGGGAGTGAATTTTCGATCCTGTGGTGGGTGGCACCAGAAAATCCAGCCCATAGAGTCCAAAAGTAAATAAATCATGGTGAATCTTTATAAAACACTGGCTTGGCCTCAACTGGAGTATTGTGTCCAATTCTGGGCACCACACTTTAGGAAGGATCTGGAGGCTTTAGAGAGACTGCAGAAAAGATTTCTGAGATTCATTCCAGGGATGAGAGTCTTCAGTTATGTGGATAGATTGGAGAAGCTGAGACAGTTTTGCCTGGAGAAGAGAAGATTAAAAGGCGATTTGATAGAAGCATTCAAAATCATGAGAGATATGGACTGAGTACATATGAGCATATGAACAAGGAGCAGGAGCAGGCCATTAAGCCCCTTGAGTCTGCTCCGCCAGTTAATAAGATCATGGCTGATTTGATAGTAACCTAAAATCTGTATCCCACCTACTGCCGATAATTTATTACTCCCTTACTTACCAAAAATCTATCCACCTAAAAATATTCAAAGACTCGGCTTCCACCACCTTTTCAGGAGGAGAGTTCCAAAGACTCATGACCCTCTGAGTGAAAAAATTTCGCCTCATCTTGGTTTTAAATGGGCAACCCCTTATTTTTAAACAGTGATAGGGAGTAGATAAGGAGAAACTGTTCCTGTTAGTGTAAGAATCAAGAAGCAGAGGACACCAATTTAAAGTGAATGTCAAAAGAACCAACAGTGTCATGAGGAAAAACTATTTTACATAGCCAGCGGTTAGGATCTGGAATGCAATGCCTGAGAATGTGGTGGAGGCAGATGCAATCATGACTTTCAAAAGGGAATTGGATAATTATCTGAAGGGAAAAAAATTAAAGGGCTACAGGAAAAGTGTGGGAAGTGGGACTAGGTGATTTGCTCTTGCAGAAGCCTGGCACAAGCACATGAGCTGAATGGCTATACCATTTTATGATTCTATTTCAAGCTGCAGCCCAAAACCCATCATCAGAAATAACACCATCCTGGTCATCTCATCTGGAATTAAACTTTCTTGCGTTTCCAATTCTGTATGCATTTTCCGTTATTTTAATCCCTTGCTATGTTACATACTTGAGTTCACCCCAATGTTTGACTTTTCTTGTTGGTTCTTGGCTGATGGACTTCAGCTGAAACCCTGTTTATGTGATGTATTTAAGATTTCAGGTGATCTCCATCAAAGTTACGTTGGCCAATCAGGAGAACCCACGAGAGAATTCCCAGCACGGTGTCCTTTAAAGGTCATCCTCTATGCAGGTGTTTTATGGGAAATTATTAAAAAAAGATTTTGGAGAACATGGCGCACCCAGTCTGTAGAATTATCATGTGCAAAGAGTAGGTATTGAGATAATACTTTTAACCTCTATAGGATTGTGCAGTTCACAAAAATGCAGTGGGTTAAGACAGTTCTGAATGTCTGGATTTGTATCCAACTACTGACTACTGGGATACAAGTCTCTTCTGTCATATGCTTCTACGTGATGTAAGTTTGGGAAGTCTCAACTCAGTTCTTAGTAAGCATTAATATTAAACACAAAACATCCCCTAATTTGATAATAAATTGTCAATCTCACTCAGTAGTGCCATAGGGCAAATGGGAAAAATGTTGCACCCATTGCAGCATGGTATGAACTTTAAGGTTGGAGCAGGCCATATTGATGGGAAGCTTGGAAAGAAATACTTAATGTGCAATTGTCATAGCTGGGAGCAATAGAGGCTGACAACGTTAATGGGAGAGTGTTCCATTCCACAGAACTAACATTCTTCACTTTAATGAGCACAACATTTATTAAAAATAAACATACATGTGGAGTGGTCAGGACTGGCTTTATTCTATTTTCAGTAAGTTTATTTTTGTGTTTAATGGTGGCTGCTTGTTTTGCCTGTGAGGCAGGCATTCACAGGATACTGAGGTATGATGTATGTCCTCATAGGACCATTGATGCCATGTCTAAACACTGATGGACTTCACAGGATACTTAGGTCCAATGTTGGAATTCGGAGCAACTTTGTGCGGTCTCACTGGATATTGTAGTGAACCAGAGTTCATTGAGGGATATTGAACGCAGGTTTGCAATGGATATTGAGGTGTGACACAGTTTCTCATAGGATAATGAGGTGTAAAGTAGTTGCTTAAAGGATATTGAGCTGTTACGTAGCTCCTAATAGGGTACAAGTTTGTAAAACGGAATGCCATAGGATAATGAGCAGAGGCATAAGTGCCCACAGGTTCCATATCTGTGTTCATCATGCAGTCAGGGGTGCTATTCTTCACAGGGCTTTGGGATGAGCTTCTGATCTTTGCAGGACTCTGGGATGGGCTTATGGTCTTTGCAGAACTCATGGGTGTGCTTCTGATCTTTACAGAACTTTGGGATGAGCTTCTGATCTTTGCAGGACTCTGGGATGGGCTTATGGTCTTTGGAGAACTCATGGGTGTGTTTCTGGTCTTTACAGAACTCTGGGATGAGCTTCTGGTCCTTACAGGACTCTGGGATGGGCTTCCGGCCTTTAAAGGACTCTGGGGTGAGCTTATGATCTTTACAGGACTCTGGGGTGGGCTTATGGCTTTTACAGAACCCTGGGGTGAGCTTCTGGTCCTTACAGGACTCTGGGATGGGCTTCTGGCCTTTACAGGATTCTGGGGTGAACTTCTGATCTTTACAGGACTCTGGGATGGGCTTCTGGCCTTCACAGAACTCTGGGATGTGGTACTGGTCTTTACAGGACTTTGGGGTGAGCTTCTGACCTTTCCAGGACTCTGGGCTGGGCTTATGGTCTTTGCAGGACTCAGGGATGGGCTTCTGGTTTTTGCAGGATCCTGGTCTGAGCCCACAGTCATAGCAGGATCCTGGACTGCCCCATAGAACCTTGCAGGAACTGGACTTAAAATGTAGGTTCTCATAGGATGTTGAGGTATACAGGAAGCCCGCACAAGGTACTGGTCTGCACCACTGACCATCATGGGATACTGGCCTATGTGGTAGGTGTCCACTGAACATTGAGGTCTACCGTTTGCCCTCGTAGGACTCTCTGCTTCAATTTGTGTCCTCTCCAGATCCTGATCTGTACTGCAGGTCATTATTATGCCCGGGCCTGCACTCATTAAGTCCTGATCTTTGCCGTTGGTCTTAATACAATCCTGGTCTCTGCTATCAGCGCTCACAGAATCTTGATCGGCACTGTAGTTCCTTTCAAGATCCAGGTCTTCATTGTTGATCCTATCAAGATCCTGGTCTGAACTGTTGACCTTTTCAAGATCCTGGTCTGTACTGTCAACCCTTTCAAGATCTGTGTCTGCACTGTCGACCCTTTCGAGATCTTTGTCTGCACTGTCCCTCTTTTCAAGATCCTGGTCTGCACTGTCGACCCTGTCAAGATTCTGTTCTGTGCTGTTAGTCCTTGTAAGATCCTGAGCTGTATCAATGGTTATCACAGGATAATGACCCTCAGCATCAGTCGTTGTAGGATCATTAGGTGTTTCATACGTTTGCATAGGATACTGATCTGCTTTGTAGGTTTGCATAAGATCAGGAGCCATGATGTCATTCCTCACAGGATACTGCCGTACGATGTAGGTCATTAGAGGATACTGATCTGTGATGTAGCTCCTTACATGATACTGAGGTATGTTGTAGGTGCTCATGCCATATTGGCCCATGACGTAGTTCCTTATAGGAAACTGACTTGTTGTGTAGCGACTCACAGGATACTGAGATGTGGCATAGGTCCTGACAGGATATTGAGATGTGACATAGTTCCTGACAGGATACTGAGTTGTGATATAGGTTCCCACAGGATACTGAGATGTGGTGTAGGAATTCACAGGATAATGAGATGCGACATAGGTTTCCACAGGATACTGAGATGTGGCATAGGTCCCCACAGGATACTGGGATGTGGCATAGGTCCCCGCAGGATACTGGGATGCTGCATAGGTCCCCACGGGATACTGGGATGCGGCATAGGTTCCTGCAGGATACTGAAGTTTAGCATAGGTGCTCGCAGGATACTGAGATGCAGCATAGGTGCTCACAGGATACTGAGGTGTAGCATAGGTGCTTGTAGGATACTGAGATGCAGCATAGGTGCTCGCAGGATACAGAGGTATAACATAGGTGCTCGCAGGATACTGAAGTGTAGCATAGGTGCTCGCAGGATACTGAGGTGTAGCATAGGTACTCGCAGGATACTGAGGTGTAGCATAGGTGCTCGCAGGATACTGAGGTGTAGCATAGGTGCTCGCAGGATACTGAGATGTAGCATTGGTCCTCACAGAATATGGAATTTTGGCATAGGTGCTCACAGGATACTGAGTTGTGGCATAGGTTCCCATAGGATAGGATGCTGTTTCATATTCCTGAAGAATTCACCATCTATTATTTAGGTAACAGCTAGTTCTGCAGTATGTTACACAATCAGGTTCAGATGAAGATATAGACTACAGCTGAAAGCAGTTTACAAAACCATCTGAACTCTCTGATTGTGTTATTATCTTGTACAGCACAATCCAAACTAGTCACTGTTATTTATATTACATGCACAATTTGCTTTGCAAGAGAAAGGTCAAATTGAAATTATTGTGCCCTTGGATAGACAGTTCCTCAGGTGTCCTAAACATTAGCATCAAGGAACATAGTTTTATAAGAACTTTTAGGAATATGAACAACTTGCAATTATATCGCACCTTTAAAGTAGTAAACTCTCCAACCAAGTACAGAATATTAGGCCCATCTATTCCATCCCTTTATCATAGATTCAGCTCACCAGGCCACATTATCACCACATTCTTTTTCCAAAGAAATGCATCAGGTGAATGATTTTCACTTTTGGTGAGAAAGCTTTAAAAGCTGGTTAATGAATTTAACAACCAACAATCAAATAGCAATTTTTCTGCCAGTAATTTTGTGAAATAAAAATTTAATAGAAGAAAGCAAAGGAAATCTGTTAATCATGATGCAGTTGAAATATGCTGTTTTCATACATTTCACATTATCACTTGTACAAATGGGCAAAGGCTTCATACTTTCAACTGTGGGGCATGTAGGAGAACTAAATTTTCCAAGAATGGCTTGGAATGTGTAATTCCAGGCTTCATAGGAATATAGGTATATTGCAGAAATGTAATTGGCCTAGAAATTCCCCAGAGAGCTGTAGTGCATCTATGAGTGCATTTGGCTTCGCTGTTGACACTTCCGGAAGTTATTGAGTTAGCTTATTTATGTCATTGAAGATGAGAAGACTGTTGAAATGGAGGCTGCCATGCCACAGTTATGTTATATTGGAGTCTTTGAAAGCACAAAAACAAAGGAGGTGAGATGTAGGTTTATGAAATGTCCTGAATTGGAGAAGGCTGGGTGGGGGAGTGGTTTACAGGATGGGTGGAGACTTGGTGCAGCAGCAGGATATAAAAAAAGCTGTTGCTGCTAAAAGATGGTCACACTGAAAATGGCCTAAAAACTAAGAAGGTAACAGTGGGGAAAAAAGAGGAGCAGCAAATTTTTCAATCAGAACTGGTGTATTGAATGAGATACAGTGTTTTTGGATGGATCTTTGGGATAGGTAGAAGACGACCCCTCAAGTCAGTAGAGCATTGTGTGCAGGCAGACAGCTATGGTAGTCAGTGTCCCTCCTTGACCCCTTGTTTCCTACTCCAGTACGGGAAAATATACAAGTAACGAATCAGGCCAGTCCTCCATATTCTCCTTCAATGTCCTTGACGCATGATAATCCTTCATGCCTTACCCTCACTCTGCTCAAGGGCTGCCCCAGCTGGCTGCACTGTGCACTTCCATCACTGTCACACACATGCAACCTGTACATTAATAGAAAGCCCTGCCTATCACCAAACCTATATATTCCTGTTTACAGCTCCTATCATTGCCTGCTGTGTCTTATTTTTCTTATAAAATACTTTGTTCAAGTTTCACAGTTCATACTTACACATAAGGCTTCATTTATGACGATGAGCTATGATATCCAACATTCCCAGGTGATGGTCCCCAACATATGACTTTTTCACCATCCACAAGGAAGAAGGGCAGCAGAGGCATACTGAAAAAGCCATTGGGGAAACAAAGTAGGAGGGCCAATGGCAGCTGAAATATCAGCTACTTCTTCAGCTTATGGAGTAGCTGCACTTTGCAGCTTGCTCGTGCTCCTGCAAATGCCACACAAAACACCTAAATTTTCCAATATATTATCTTTTCTTCATCTTCTTTTCCTTCAGACAAGCACAAGACAAGTCACAGCTGAAAGGTGAACAAATGACCAAGGGCCTCTGCCTTAGGTCAGATGATCGTGTCCTCACCCATACCAACATTCACTCTTCCTCTTAAACTCATGAGCTGAAAGGTACATCTGGTGTGAATACATATAGCTTTGAGGGTATGTCACTTATTGACATACTTAACACGAGGAGTGAGCAGCATAATTGGAATCTGATATTGCTGAATGAAAGCTTAGCAGTCAGGATCTGCGGATTCTACTCCCAGTTGTCCTGTTCTAAATAGAAGGTTGTTGGATGAGCATCACAGCTAAATGGAGGCATTGAAAATGACTAACTACAATGCCATTTCTTGGGCTAATATCTGGGAGGTGTTTTCAAAAATGCAGTGCTGTACCTGGAGCAAGCTGTAGCTCCAAGAACATCTGCTTCCATCCATCTTATTAGAGGGACCTCCAGAAATAGTCAATGGCCGAGATTTTCTGGCCCTGTCGCGGGCGGGACCCACCACGGGCGAGGTAGCGCCCCAGCCAGAAGTCCATTGACTTGTGGTGGGACCGGAAGATCGCGGTGGCAGGCGGGTGTGGAAAATCCTGCCGAATGTCTCCAAAATGGATGCATTGAACGCTGACCTTCAGGCACTGGGAGTCCAGTAGAGAGAAAAATGGCAAATGACTTTTGAGAGTTTTGGAACAGTATCTCTTAGGAATTGTAGAAATTAATTGTCACTACTAGCTCTGCTGCCCTGCTCATGGGTTGACAGTTGGACACAGTTTTTAAAAAAAATCTTTCATGTGGTGTGGGTGTTGCTGGCTAAGCCAGCATTTATTGTCCATCCCTAATAGCCCTTGAGAAGGGGGTGGTCAGCTGCCCTCTTGAACCGCCGCAGTCCATGTGATGTAGGCACACCCACAGTGCTGTTAGGAAGGGAATTCCAGGTGTGCAAGTGCACAGTTCAGCTGTACAAGTGCATGCCAAGAGGCCAGCAGAATGATTGTGCTCTCATGCCTGATGGGCTATCCAGTCAGTTCTCTTGGATGTCTGGTTACGTAACTGGATGAAGATCGGCCTAGGCTGCTGATGCAGCAGCAGTGGAGATGCAGCCTGCATCAGAATGTCCTGGGACTCAACAGCCAGAAAGCCAGGACCACATCAGTTCCAAGGCATTCATGTTTTTAGAGGCATCAAGTATCTGGTGTCTTTTTCTCAGATAACATCTTAGAAGAAGCACAAGAATAGGTTTCAGAAAAGCGGACAGGGGCATGAAGGAAAATACATGAGTTAATACTAATGTATTTGTGCACATTAAACTCCTTTTTGATAAATAAATGCAGTGATTTAAAAAAAAGTTCTCAAGATGTATGCCTCATTGGCAAGGGTGATTATTTATTGCTTATCCCTAGTTGCCCTTGAGTGGTGGTAATGTGCCTTCTTCTTGAACCACTCCAGTCCATGCAATCAAAATGCATACACAATGCTCTTAAATAGGGATTTCCAGGACTTTGACCCTGCAACATGAAGGAACAGTGCTATATATCCAAATCAGGTATATCCAAATCAGGGCACAAATATCCAAGTCAAGTCACATATGTTAAGTCTCCAGTCTTTTAGAAAAATATTGTAAGCAGGATTGTAATAAGTTGGCCTTTTTTTGACTTTCAATGCTTGTAATGGAAGCTTGAGGCAGTAAGCATGTAAAATCTTTGTCCACTGCTTAGTGCAAGTTAGGGTGTAGAAAAAGAATACTTACAACAAACTAAAACTAGGTATAAATCGTCATCATTTTCTCTTTGTTATTGCGTGCATAGAGTCATCTATTGAGCATTTTAACTTGGCTGTGGAGCCCGATTGCAGACCTGCATGGCTTTCCACAGTGTGAACAAGGATGAATTGTCTGATTTTGTCTGCTTGTCTTTAGTCCTTAGCTGCCTGCATCCTTTGCTGCTTGAAAGAAACAACACCATTACTTGAGATCATTCCCCAGGTAGTGCTTTATTGTTTATTTTTCTCTCAGTCCATGGTGGACATGCCACATATCCTGAGGTTCGCCTTCAGGGGTCCTTGAACCATAATCTCGACCTACCTCTCAGGTGTGCCCAAGTTTAAGTTGTGAATACATGACCACTTCAATTCCAGACATTTCTGCCCTTTGAAGCACCTCAGTGTTGAGCACTTTGTCCTCCCACTTGATGCCCATGATATTTCGAGTCCATCTCATGTGGAACCTGTCCAACTGCTTAATACATCTGGAGTAGATCGTCCATAACTTACAGTCACATAGGCAGGTAGTTATTACCACAGCTTTGTATTGTTATTTTTATAGTAATTAATAAAATAAGTAATATATTTAATATTGACTAAAATATGAGAGCAGATTAAGTGTTCAGATTGTTGGACATTGAGAATGTCCCGACCGAACAGAGCTGCAGTAGATGTCTCTTTTTTGAATCTCTTTGCCTCCGAGTTATTGGACTGGATGTGAATTGGAGACACTCTGACACATAAGGGAGGGGAGCAGTATTTGGATAACTTGCTCCAGATTTCGGTCATGCTTTGCAGAGGGGTACAGGTTCAGAGCAGGGTTGATGTGACCAATAGTGTACAGAGTAAGGGGAGCTGAGATAAGATAGAAACCATGGAAACTGATCCAATCCAACAAATGCAATGTACTTGCTATCTTTAAGGAGAACGATAAATACTGTTGGAAGGACAGCCAGAATGCAGGCCATGGCACCTTAGAGCAGAAGGCTGTCCAAAGAGGAAGCTGGATATTGTAGTTACAAGGGGTTCAGTAATTCGGGGGACAGGTAGCAAACATCCTTCATAAGCAGGCTTGAGAGTCCTGCATGGTGTGTTGCCTACCTCAAGCTAGGGTGAGTGTCATCTAGAACAAACTTGAAAGATATTGGAGAGGGCGGGGTGGATCGAGGGTGCATTGCTGTGGTCCACATTGGGACCAACAACACAGGAAAGGGTAAGCAAGAGGTCCTGTTTGGAGAGTAATAAGAACTAGAGGCTAAATTAAAGGACAGGATCTTAAGGGTTATAATCTTGAGCCATGTGAAAACTGGTATAGGGATAAGCAGAATAGGGAGGGGAACACATGGCTGAAGGAGAGGTGTGGTGAGGCGGGTTCCATTTGATTGGACACTGGTACCATTAAGGGAACAGGAAGAAACTGTACCATTGGGACAGGCTCCGCATGAACTATGTTGGAACTAGGGTTGTCACAAGGACTTTAAATGAGTAAACAGAGGTGAAAGGCTCAGGTAGAAAACATAGTATAGATAATAGTTTGAAAACAAACTGGAGGGAAGAGAGTAGAATATCAGTCATAAATTGTGCTTCAGGCATCACAGGTAAAGGAAAGAGTAAAAGATGCAAAGTAAAGTTTACCATTCCAAGTAAACTATTATTGAATAAGGGACAGGAAATCAACAAAATTAGCATAAGCAAGATAACAGTAATGGAGATTTTAAAAAATTCATTCATGGGATGTGGGCATCGCTGGCTAGGCCAGCATTTATTACCCACCCCTAATTGCCCTTGAGAAGGTGGTGGTGAGCTGCCTTCTTAAACTGCTGCAGTCCATGTGGTGTAGGTACACCCACAGTGCTGTTAGGAAGGGAGTTCCAGCGACAGTGAAGGAATGGCGATATACTTCCAAATCAGGTGGTGAGTGGCTTGGAAGGGAACTTTTCAGGTGGTGGTGGTTCCCATGTGTCTGCTGCCCTTGTCCTTCTAGATGGTAGTGGTCGTGGGTTTGGAAGGTGCTGTCTAAGGAGCTTGGTGAGTTCCTGCAGTGCATCCTGTAGATGGTGCACGCTGCTGCCACTGTGCCTTGGTGGTAGAGGGTGTGAATGTTTGTGGATGGGGTGTCAATCAAGCAGGCTGCTTTGTCCTGGATGGTGTCAAGCTACTTGAGTGTTGTTGGAGCTGCACTCATCCAGGCAAGTGGAGAGTATTCCATCACATCCCTGACTTGTGCCTTGTAGATGTAGGTGGATAGGCTTTGGGGAGTCAGGAGGTGAATTACTTGTTGCAGGATTCCTAGCCTCTGACCTGCTCTTTGTAGCCACAGTATTTATATGGCTAGTTCAGTTCAGTTTCTGGTCAATGGTAACTCCCAGGATGTTGATAGTGGGGGATTCAGCGATGGAAATGCCATTGAATGTCAAGAGGCGATGGTTAGATTCTCTCTTGTTGGAGATGGCCATTGCCTGGCATTTGTATAGCGCGATTGTTACTTGCCATTGTCAGCCTAAGCTGGATATCCAGGTCTTGCTGCATTTGGACATGGACTGCTTCAGTATCTGAGCAGTCGCAAATGGTGCTGAACATTGTGCAATCATCAGCGAACATCCCCACTTCTGACCTTATGATGGAAGGAAGGTCATTGATGAAGCAGCTGAAGATATTTGGGCCTAGGACACTACCCTGAAGAACTGCTGCAGTGATGTCCTGGAGCTGAAATGATTGACCTCCAAGAACCACTACCATCTTCCTTTGTGCTAGGTATGACTCTAACCAGTGATGAGTTTTTCCCCTGATTCCCATTGACTCCAGTTTTGCTAGGCTGCTTGATGCCACATTCAGTCAAATGCTACCTTGATGTCAAGGGCAATCACTCTCACCTCACCTCACCTTTGGGGTTCAGCTCTTTTGTCCATGTTTGAACCAAGGCTTTAATGAGGTCAGGAGCTGAGTGGCCCTGGTGGAACCCAAACTGAGCGTTAGTAAGCAGGTTATTGCTAAGCAAGTGCTGCTTCATACGCTGTTAATGACCTCTTCCATCACTTTACTGACGATCGAAAGTAGACTGATGGGGCAGTAATTGATTGGGTTGGACTTGTCCTGCTTTTTGTGTACAGGACATACCTGGGCAATTTTCCACATAGCCAGGTAAATGCTGGTGTTATAGCTGTACTGGAACAGCTTGGCTAGGGGGGCAGCAAGTTCTGGAGCACAAGTCTTCAGTACTATTGCTGGAATACTATCAGGGTTCATAGCCTTTGCAGTGTCCAGTGCCCTCAGCTGTTTCTTGATATCATGTGGAGTGAATCGAATTGGCTGAAGAGTGGCATCTGTGATGCTGGGGACCTCCGGAGGAGGCCGAGATGGATCATCCATCGGCACTTCTAACTGAAGACTGTTGCAAATGCTTCAGCCTTATCTTTTGCACTGATGTGCTAATGGCACTAAAGAGTGACAAATTCCCAGGACCAGCTGTTTTCTATCCCAGTTTTAGAGGTAGATGAGAATAGTAGGTGAACTATAATCTTCCAAAGTTCTGTTGATTCAGAAATCATTCCTTCATATTGGAAAACTGCACTGTCATTCTGCTGTTCAAGAAAGCTGAGAGAGAGAAAAAACAGAATTTTTAGACCAGTTAGCCTAATATCTGCTGTCAGGAAGTTGCTTAGTGTTTATAGTTAAGGATAGGGTGACTAAACATCTTGAAAAATTTCAGCTGATCAGAGGCAGCTGGCATGGATTTGTAACTGGTAAGTCATGTCTGTCAAATCTGTTTGAACCTTTTGAACAGGTGACTAAAGTTATTGTCGGTTGTCCCTCAATTTGAGGATGATGTCTACTCAGGGTCATGAGTTTTTGCCATGAGTCTTCATGTGACTGAACAGGCCAATTCTTGATCCATAGGTCTTTGGACTCATAGAACAGGATGCCCCGTGAGGTAGTTGGATCTGAACTTCAGGATTTGTTTCCTTCTCTTTCCTTCTTCGCTGGCACTCTACCTCATCATTAAGATGTTGTGACTCTTGCTTGATGCAATTTGATGGATAAGTTGTCACCATTTTGAATGATTGGTAGCAAGCTCCTCCCAGTCATTAAGGTCAATGCTGCCGCCCTTCAAGGAGAACCTCAGACTGTCTTTGAAGTGTTTTCTTTGTCCTCCAGGGAACATTGGCCATTTGAGTTGAGAAAAAACAGGACCTGGCGGGGGGAATGATTTTTGGCAATCCAGACACAGTGTCCAGTCCATTGAAGTTTATTTTGCAGTTTTTCCTCAATGCTTGTGGAGCTGGTTTCAAGAAGGACAGTAGCATTTATTCAATGTACCTCACATTGAATCTGGAGGATATGGCAGAGGCATTGCTGTTGGAATTTCTCTGGTGCATTTATGTGTCACTGATACAGTCTATATCTCACTGCAGTTCAGCAGTGTGGTGATGACAACTGCTCCGTATACTAGAACTTCAGTTGACTTGCGGAGGCTTTCTTTGTCAAACACTCACTGCCATAGTTTGTAGAAGGCTGAGCTGGCACAGCTGATCCAGTGTTGGGTCTCCTCATCAATGGTGGCATTTTGAGGCTGGCTGACCAGGTGTGGGGTAATATGAGTTTTCTTTAGGCAACATTTAAGGACAGGCCAAGCTTCTTGAATGCAAAATTGAAGAGAACGAGAGGCTTGCAAATCTGGTGCAGAGTGGGCAACGACACTGCAGTTATCCATAAACTGTAGATCTTGTATGTCTATGGTGGTCAGTTTAGTTTTGGCATGGAGGCAACTGAGGTTAATTGGTTTTCCATTTAGACAGTATTTAATACGGATATCAGAGGGCAATTGATCTTTGATAAGGTGAATAGCCACTGTCAGGTAGGTTGCAAATAGTATGTGGCTACCACATAGCCTTGCTTGACACCGGTCTGATTTTGAAAGTGTCTGTTTCAGATTTCTCACTCAAGACAGTTGCAGTCATATCATCATGAAGCAATTGCAGGATTGTGATGAAGTTTCCTGGACATCCAAATCTTTGGAGCACAATCCATAGATATCACTCGATTTAATGAGTCAAATTCTTCAGTAAGGTCAATGAATGCAATGAAGAGTTCCTGGTGTTGTTCTCTACATTTTTCTTGGATTTGTCTGGCAACAAAGACCTTATCAGTGGTTCCTCGGTAAGGTCTAAAGCCACAATGTATCTCTGGGAGGATTTCCTCAGCCACAGGAAGTAGGCAATTCAGGAGAATGCATGTCAGGATTTTTCCTGCTATGGGAAATACCTCAATAGTTTCCACAGCATGATTTATCTCCCTTCTTGAAGGTATTTACAATTGGTGCATTCCTGAAATCAGGGAGGGTGGGGGAGAGGGTGGTGGAGTTCTTTTCCTTCCAAATCCATAGGATGAGTGCAAAAGCCCACCAGCTTTGAAGACCTCAGCTGGAATACCATCAGGGGCGAGGCTTTGTTGGTTTTCATCCATTTGATTCCTTGTTGCAGCCTTTCCATTGATGGGGTTCACCCATGGATTCTACCACAGGGTACTGGGGGATAGTCTGGAAAGTATCAGCTGCCACTGTGGAATCACAGTTGAGGAGTTGTTGAAAATGTTTTTTCCAGCGTTGATGGATGGCATTGCCACCCTTAAGAAGAGAAACATCATCTTTTGAACGAAATGGATTTCGTCCATTTGACCTTTGTCTATAGATGGCTTTGGTGGCTTCACAAAAGCCTTGTATATCATGATGGTCAACATATTGTTGGATCTCTCATGCTTTCTCTTCCCACCACATGTCCTTTATCTTCTGGATTTGTCTTTGGGCATCAGCCTTGAACTGTTGTAATGCTGCCTTCTTGACTTGCAACCTTGGGTTGTTCTGCCAGACAACGAAGGTTGCTCATTTTTGTTCTAGGGGGTCACATATTTCAGCATCATTTTCATCAAACCAGTCCTGGCGATGATGTTGCTTGAACCCAATGGTCTAGGCCCGGGAGTTGAGTACAGCTGAATTTATTTGATCCCACTGTTCTGGAATTGAGTTGGATGTGTGAAGTTTTTCCAGATTGGTCATGAGTTGCACTTGTAATTCCTTTCTTCTGGGCTGCTTTAGCTGAGACATTGATTATCTTTCTCTTGAACTTTTGGGCCTTGCAATGTCCTGGTGCTAGGTGGATGTTCATCACAAATTGAACATGTCGATGATCTGTCCAGCAGACATGAGATCCCTGCATGGAGCAAGTGATAGAGACATCACTTAGGTCTTTCACTTGAACTATTACTTAATCTAGTAGATGCCGATGCTTTGATCTAGGATGCCTCTATGTAGTTTTGTACTTGTCCTCTGTACCCTGTGGAAGAGGCTGTTTGTTCTAATGAGGCTATGCTGAACAGCAGGAGGATACTATTTACATTGGCTTTTTCCACCCCATTTTTTCTAATGGGTCCACTCTGGTCATCAGAAAATGGAAAACCACTGCGTTAAAGTTCCTCCAGAAGGATGATCTTTTCTCCTTTTGAGAAGGCAGTGAGGGCTTCATCAAGGATAGAATGGAACCTTTCCTTAACATCTTCATCAGAGTCAAAGTTTGGGGCAGAGGTTGGAAAAATGGGCTGGTACTCTAATTGGCAGGATGTGACTACAGGAGTCTGCAAGGATCTGTGTTGGGGCCTCAACTATTCACTGTATTTATTAATGACTTAGATGGTGGGATAGAAAGCTATATATCCAACTTTTTCAATGATATATAGATAGGTGGTATTGTAATCAGTGTAAATATGAGTAAAATTATAATGAGATATTGATCAAGTGAATGGGTGAAACAATGGCAAATGGATTTCAATGCAGGCAAATGTGAGGTCGTCTACTTTGGGCCTATCAAAGATAGAAAAGCACTTTCTAAATGGTGTAGAACTAGAAACAATGGAGGCTCATAGGGACTTAAAGGTCTAGGTAAAGGGATCCTTAACATGTCATAAAAAGGTACAGAAAATAATCAAAATGGCTGATGGAATGCTGGCCTCTACATCTAGAGGAATAGAATACAAGGGGGTTAGAAGTCATGTTTTAGTTATACAAAGCCCTGGTTATAATATAACTGGAGTAGTGTGAGCAGTCTTGGACACCACACCTTAGGAAGGATATACTGACCCTGGAGAGAATGCAGTGTAGATTTACTAGAATGAAACCTGGACTCCAAGGATTAAGCAATGAGGAGTGACCAAACAAACTAGTATTGCCTGGAAGTTAGGTTAACAGATGATTTGATTGAGGTTCACAAGATATTAGGGAAACAAATAAGGTACAGATTGGGGAGTCCAGGACTAGGGGGCAGTCAAAAATTAAAACCAGGTTTTTCAGGGCTGAAATAATTAAACACTTATTCATGCAAAGGGTGGTAGAGGTTTGGAACTCTCTTCTATAAATGGCAATTGAAGCTAGATTAATTGTAAATTTTAAAACTGAGAATGATATATTTTCTTAAACAAAGTTATTAGGGGATATGGGGCAAAGACAGGTTTTGGAGTTAGGTCACAGAGCAGCAATAACCTATCAGGAGCTAAATGCTCTACTCCTGTTCCTTTGATCCTTGTGGGAAAGGGCTAGATGTTGGGTGCACTCTGGGACCACAGCAGAGGCATTTCTTAATTAATAACTGATGAGCTTCTGTTGAATCAGTCTTCCTCCTGCTCATGGTTGCTCCTCTTTTGTCCCCTATTTCTCTGCAGTATGTGGTTTTGCTTCTGCCTCATCTTCCTCTGAGAGGACTATTCTCTAAGGTGTATCTGCAAAGAATATTGTGAAGTGTCTCTAGAACAAATAGAAGACAGCTGAAATGTTGGGAGTGCTGAGTATCAAAGCTTCATGACAAATGCCAGGAATTTTATGCTGCTGGTTGTGTGATGTTATGAATAGAATGAGCATATTATACATTGGTTGCTATCAATTAAAGCAATTTTTCTTATTTGTTATGGGATGTGGGCATCACTGGCTAGGCCAGCATTCATTGCCCTGTTCGGAGGGTATTTAAGAGTCAACCACACTGTGGATCTGGAATCATATGTAGGCCAGACCAGGTAAGGATGGCAGATTTCCTTCCCTAAAGGATATTAGTGAACCAAATGGGTTTTTACAACAATCAGACTTCTAATTCCAGATTTTTTATTGAGTTCAAATTTCACTATCTGCCATGGTGGGATTTGAACCCTGGTCCCTAGAGAATTACCCTGGGTCTCTGGAATACCAGTGCAGTGACAATACCACTATGCCACATTAGATCATATTTAAAATGAATGATGTAGATAGAAAGATATTTTGCTGCCATGTGGGGGATGTAGCTGAGCTGAAAAAGGTGTTGAGGAGAACTAGTGATAAAGGAGATGAACATAAATAGAATTTTACAGCACAAAAGAGGCCTATATGGCTCTCTGAAAGTGCTATTTTCTTAGCCCCATTCCTCTGCCCCATTCCCCATTACCTTTTAACTTTTTAATCTTCAAAATATTTTATCCACTTCCTTTTTAAAAGCTCATGTTGGCAGCGCATATGCTAAAGTTGGAAAATTACCAAGAATATTAACCTGTCTTTGGGCAACAATGATGTACAAATTTGTGAAGTGTTTTATTTTGCTTCCTCTGTTTCTGACAGTGCATTACATTTCCTACCAACCCTCTGTGCAAAAAATATTCAATTAAGCTCCTCCTTATTCCTTTTGTTGAAGATCTTTATGTTCTCTTGTAGGCAACTCACAAACCAGTGGAAATAGATTTTTCTTATTTACCTTTTCAAAATCTCTTATAATTTTGAACACCACTGGAAGATCTCCTCTTAATTTTCTCTGCTCCATTGAAGAGTGCTCCAGTTTCTCTAGTCCTGATGCTTAAATTAAGTCATGATGTTCACATGAGTTCTGTGTGCAATTCTTTGCACTTGAGGGAACTCTTTTATCTGATGAATGTTGTCCAGCAAATGCCTTCTTACCACAGGAAGCATGAAAAAGATGTTGACTCTTTGTTGATACATGTACAGAGTGAAAATGCCAGGTGTCTTCTGGATTGACTTGGAAGGATGTGGTGGCACAGAATCTTCATACTGCGACAACCTTTATTTCTATGGGAAGAAAGGTTCTTGACTCAGAAGTTTTGTGTAGGTTATTGGACAGCTGATGGCAGTCTAATTTGTGAAGTGGAGGGGATGAAGCAGGGTCCCTATGACATGTCTAGGTGCATGTCCCAGGGTAGCTGTGGGTTTGTCATTAACAACTCAGGATTATTCCAAATCCATTGTTGGTGATAGCAGATAACGGACAGGAGAAGGGTTAAATATACTTTCCAAAGTACAACAGAAGTCGGACAGAGAATCTTAAGTTTTACTCCTGGAATGCAAGCTGCGTCTCAAGAAACAGATAGGTATCTGCATGAAGGGTTATCATGACCTGAAATGTTAACTCTGTTTCTCTCCACAGATGCTGTCTGACCTGCTGAGTATTTCCAACATTTTCTGTTTTTATTTTAGGTATGTGCATGTTTCTTTAGTCTAATATTAAAAGGGTCCATGCATAGTACAAAATGGTAATGCATGCCTGGTGAAGTGCATCCAGTGACCTTGAAGGATGAAGAAAAGATGTTATGGGAAAGTGAAGGGACAGTATGATGAAATTAAGTCATCCTACCAATGTCAATAAATAGTGTAACTTTACCCATTGTTCATATATGTCTGTGTGTGTTTTATTATATATATATTTCATGTCTTATAAGATTAGTGATTTTCTTGAATTTTGATAGGGTAAAGTTTGAAATCAACTTCTGCAATCATAACCTCGCTTCTCCAATTTAAGTTTCTTGATTTGTTAAGTATTTATCTTATTTGGAGGATTAACATTTGAATAAGTGCTTGCATATGTATTGTCTTAGCATCATTAAATTAAAATCAGCTAGCTAATAATGGGCCTCTAAAAGTATTAGAGGGAAAACAACTCTCCTTTTGTGCATTGCCAATTAATAATCCAAATTTGCTGCTGGGAAATATGACCTGTGGCCTAGATCCATTGCCAGCCATGACATGTGACGCAAAGGCATCCATAACTCGGGTCTACAGCTCCAAATGCTTCAAAAGCTTGTGCAACCTTTGCCCCTTTCCTTTCTCTTTTGTCACTTCTTATGTCTGGTACTTGTTCCTCCTGTGGTCTTACTACATTTCAAAATTATTTCATTGGCTGTAAAAGACTTTGGGACATCTTGAGGTCATGAAAGGTGTTACATAAATGCAAGTCTTTCTTTTTTCCTTCCTATCTGTAGCCGAAAAAAGGCTATCTGGCAACCTGGCTATGTCACAGCCAGCACCACAAAATGCTACTTTCCTTTCTGCGCTGCAGGTTATAATTAGATATAATGAGAGGTTGATGTAACTGTAAACAGAATACAGGTGAAAATTAGATAATAGTTAGACACTGATTTAATTGGCAAAATGGTACAGATTATAATTAGAGGCTATCTTACCAACATAACACAGATAACAATCAGGTGATAATTACAGATAGTTTGTAGACGACATATAGAAGATGAATGGTTGGTCTGGAGGACTTGCTAATAATGAAGAGGAAGTGGGTTATCGGGTTGGCAGTAGCTATGGAAAAATGCTATGCTTCAGTACATTTGGATTGTACTGTGGTGTTGTAGCACTGCATAGAAGGAATTTGAGCTTCTGAAGGGAAATGGAGTGTGATGATTGGCTAAATGAGTGATTCCAAGAATTTAACAGTGTTTGCGAGGGCAAGGAGGGTGCCTGGTGCTGGCACCTCTGGGAATGGAGGATTGCAGAATAAGGCAATCTGTTGGCACTGAGATTCCAGGTTCTAACAGCACAATTGGTGGGGGATTTTCGCAGTTTGACAGCACTAGATGAATGATGGAGTCTGACAGCAAAGAAGAGTGGCAATGTTGTTAGTGGGGACCGAGGTCTGGGTATAGTGCAAGAGGGTCTGTCAGTACTGGATGTAAAGGATTCCTGTCTGTAGCAACATTGAGGTAAGGGACGTTAGAATTAGAATTGGAGTCTGTAACATTGGAGCAGGTGACAGAAGTGTGGAACTTTTGGTTTGTGAAACTATTGAGGTCAGAGAAGACATCAGCAGAGTGCCTGTACTAGCTCTTTGAAAAAGGTATCCAATTCATCCCACCTTATCTGCTCTTTCCCCTTAGTCATGCAAAGTTTTCCACTTCAAGTATTTATCCAATTCCCTTTCAAGAGATATTATTGAATCACATTCCACCACCCTGTCAGGCAGTGCATTCCAGATTGTAACAACTCACTGCGCTATTTTTTTTTCCCTCATGTTGTCTTTGGTTCTTTCACTGCCAATTACCTTAAATCTGTGTACTCTGGTTATCAAACTTTCTGCTACTAGAAAGAATTTCTCCTTACTTTATCAAAACCCTTTCATGATTTTGCACTGTATCAAATCTCCCTTAATTTTTGCTGGTCTAAGGAAAACAATCATTTTCTCTAGTCTGACTAACTGAAATCTTTCATCCCTAGTACTATAGTAAATCTCTTTTGCATTCTTCCTAAAGTTTGGTGCCCAGAATTAGACAGAATACTCCAGTTGGGGCCTAACTAATACTTTATAAAGCTTCCTTGTTCTTATACTCTATAGGGGGGAGTTTTAACTCAGAGGAGTGCATGCGGTTCATGTGATTAAATCTGGCATAAATGCAAGTGTTTTGGGAAGCTGGCTCCAGCCCAACTTCCAGCATTTAATTCAGGTGCATTAAGCTGGTTGGTTGCAACCCTGCTGGAGAGGTGGGTTGACCATGAACAAAGGGTAAGGCTCAATGTGGACATTGCTACGCTGCAAGAAACTAGGCTCATTCAAAATGGATCCCTTAAAGAGAAACACTATGGGTGGAATTTTACGACCCCGTCGCGATGGGGGTGGGGTCGGAAAATATGGCGAGCTGTTCAAAAGTCCATTGACTTCAGCGGGACTGGAAAATCCCACTGGCGGGAGGGGTCATAAAATTCCGCCCATTATGTTCTTCTGACAAGGAAAAACGTAAGAGGCAACATGTGAGTGTGGAGTGGGCTTTGCAGTAAAAAACACTCTAATTGTGATGATTGAACCCCTCCACAGAAGGCTCAAAGAGACTTCTTACACTTCACTTATCAACAAGTGTGGGCCCAGTTAACCTCATGTCCATCTATGGCCTGACACTCACCTCCGCCCCGATGTCAAGACTCAATTCTATGAGGCACTTGACACTGCCATCAGCAGTATTCCCAGCATTGGTGGACTGTACATCCTAAGGGACTTCAAAGCAAGGGTGGGTACCGACTATACAGCTTGGTCAACATGCATAGGGCAGAAGGAAATTGGCAAAATGAATGAAAATGGACAGAGGTTGCTGGAGCTATCCTGTTACCATGGACTCTGTGTGATGAACAGCTACTTCCAAATCAAGCCATGGCATAAAGTGTCCTGAAGACATCCGAGATTACACCACTGGCACCAGCTAGATCTCATCATCACTAGACATACTACTCTCAACAGTGTTCTCAACATTCATAGCTATCACAGCGCTGACTGAGGCACTGACCATTCCTGGTGTGTAACAAGGTCAGGCGTCAGCCAAGGAAACTAGAGTAAAGGCTTAACATCAGAGCAGATGGTGCTGATATAATGATGATGTAACACCACGGCCAGAATTTTACATCCCGCAGGCAGATGCGTGCCCGACCCATCCCGCCACGAAATAGCGCGAGAAGATGTCGGGCAAGCATCCCAATGTCATTGCACACTTGCTTGATATCTCGCTCGGCACGCGCGCGCACGGCTGTCAGAAGTGCACCTGCTGACAATTAAGTGGGCAATTAAGCCCATTAAGGAGGCAATTGAAAGCGATTTTTCATGGCCTGTCCACTTTTACGGTTGGCGGATGGGCCATTCAGCCAGTCCGCCTTTACTTTTTTGCTCAAACCCTGATTCAGGGTGGGATGAAATATCCGTGGGCAAATAAATTAAAAAGAGATATCTGGGGACTCTTTTTTATGATGAGGTATGCTTTCAGGTGCTTGGTTGTACTGCATGGACATATTTTGCAGCATTTTTGTTGTTTCATTTATTCTGTGGAGGTCTGCAGCTCCCTGAGGCAGCAGTCTGCCTTCAGGGAACTCACTGGAAGTGCTCACCAGCACCCACAGTGACACTGGTGCCCGCCCTCTTCCCGCCCTCACCAGCAGTATTGAGCCTTTCTCAGCACGCATTTCATGCTGGCTGGCCATTAATTGGCAAAACATTGTGGCAGCAGACAGTGAGTAAAAGACCCAAGGAAAAACTCTGACAAGTCAACAGGTCTTTGAAAGAAAGATGAAAGGAATGGATTCAAAACTCACCAAAAAGTCAGAGCATTACGGATGTAGCAGATGCAAGCTGAGACACAGACCCAGAGTCCGGACAGCAGTGAGCACAGACCAGAATTAACAAGCAACATCAGTGAAGCAGCAACATGTCCAGAGCTTGATACAAGCATGGAATCTACACTGCCTCTCCCAGAACCTCTCCGAAGTGCTGTAGGCTCTCAACAAATTTAGCACTAGGATAACTGGACAAAGAGGTTTTCTAGGTTTAGAACCACTTCTGGTTTGCACAAAAAAGAACAAGGGATCAGGTCAGTACATTACTCTATGCAGTTGGAGTTATTGCTGATGATGTAATAGTGAGATAGGGAATTGATGAGACTGCATCTTCTTATGAAGAAGTCCTGCAAGCATTTGATTCATATTTCAGCATTTGTAAAAATATAATTATAGAAAGGGCAAAATTTAGCAAGCAAAAACAAACAGCAGGTGAGAACATAGATTCGTTCATCAACGATCTATACAGGCTGGCAGAAAATTGGTACTATGGAATATTGATGGAAGAATTAATGCGTGATCACATAGTAGTTGAGGTCCTGGATGAAGTTCTATAAGATTCCTTGCAAATGAGAGAAGATTTAACTATAACCAAGGCAGTAAACATTGCGAGACAAACTGAGCTCAGAAAGCAAAATAGAGTGTTTGTTCGCAGGGAAGGTGAGGTCTCATGGAAATGAATGAGTAAGGCTGTTCAGTCTCTAGGCCAGAAGAGGGAAAGCAGAAAAACAAGGAAAAGCACGGCTACTGCCATCTTGAAATGTTCTCGGTGTGGCGGGAAAAACCTGCATAAGCAGGAAGAATGCCAGTACAGGAAGCAGAGTTTCATATCCTTGGAAAACTAAGACATTTAAAAATTGTCTGCTGATCTAAAACACAGCAAAATGAAGGAAACATATTAAAGACAAACTGTATACAAGAAGTGGAAGAACCTAGCGGAAATAAGTAAAATGAAAAATAAATACTGGAGTATGAAACTTGAAGTGGATGGACACCCCACAGAGTTTAAAATTAGGCATGTGCAGGAGTCTTATCCAACGAAGTAAAATAGCTTAAGCACATTACACTACAGTCTTCATCTATCAAATTACAGGGTCTAGATGGGACTACAGTGAAAGTCATAGGCCAACACAGGCAAATTTGAAGTACAAAGATAGAGATATAATTGAAACTCTCAATATCATCCAGAATCCAGAATCTTCTTTACTAAGCAGGAAGGCATCTTAAAATTGAAGTTAATCTATAAAGTTGGTGAAGTTGCTGATGAGCATTACAGCGATACATTCAGGAATGAATTTCCAAGATTATTTATTGGCCAAGCACCACTAAATTAAACAATTTGCTCTTTATACCAAGTAAAGTCCCCCACCAACTCTTGGACAAAGTCAAGGGTGAAATTGAGAAAATGCTGCAGCAGATATTTATCTCACTGGTCACCATGCCAACAAAATGGTGTTCAGCTATGGTCGCGGCCCCAAAGCCAAAAGGCTCAATTAGAATCTGCGTGGATTTGACTCAACTAAACAGATCAGTGGAACGTGAGATTCACCCAATGGCCTCAGTGGATGAGACTCTTGCCAAACTGGTCAAGAGTACTCTATTCACCAAACTGGACGCAAACAGCAGATTTAGGCAGTTGCCTGTGGACAAAGAATCCAGATTGCTGACCACTTTTATCACACCATTCAGTCTTTATTGCTTTAATAGATTACCATTCAGAATTGTCCGCTCCAGAAATTTCCCAGAGAACCATGTCTCAAACCCTAGAAGGCATGGAAGGAGGAATATGCCATATGGACAACACACTTGTATGCAGCTCCACGAAAGAAGAGCATGGCCATAGAGTTAGATAGTCCTGAAAGTCTTACAGGATGCAGACCTAACATTGAATGAAAAACGTGAGTTCACCAAACCTATGATTAGATTTCTCAGTCAAATTGTACAAGCCTCTGGAATAATAGTTGACCCACAAAAAAGAAAGCTGATCAGAGAATTTCCATAACCCAGGAGCATTACTGAACTTCAGAGATTCCTCGGGATGGTTAACAATGTAGGCAAGTTCCTACCAAATTTGGCAGAAGCCAATGAGCCTTTGAGACAACTGTTGAGACCAGGTAAACAGTGATGCTGGAATGTGATCAGCAAAATGCTTTTGAGAAAATCAAAAATCTTTTAATTTCCTTTGAAATTTTAGCACATTACGACTCAAATCTACCAACCATAGCATCAGCAGTTGCATTGACTACAGGTCTGGGTGCATAATTATTTCAAGTAGAGAGAGAGATGGCAAATGTACAGCAGTTTACTGCACTTCAAGGTCACTCACAGGTACAGAGAAAAGATATGTTAGAATTGAGAAGGAAGCATTGGAAACAACATGGGTGTGCGGGAAGTATGTGATGGGATTGCAGTTCAAAATTGAAACAGGCCACAAGCCACTAGTCACTCTTCTGAACATGAAATAGATTGCGAAGATGCACCCAGAATCCAACGGTTCAGATTATGATTAATGAGATATGGCTCCATAATGCAGTACATTCGAGGGAAGTACCAGACGATAGCAGATACACTATCGAAGATAGCAGTTGGGGAGGAGATGGTGGCATAGTGGTAATGTTTCTGGACTAGGGTCCAAGAAACCTAGGCTAATGGTCTAGGCACATGGGTTCAAAATCCCACCACGGTAGCTGGTGGAAATTAAATTCAGTTAATAAATCCGGAATATAAAGCTAGTCTCAGTAATGGTGATCGTGAACCTATCATCGATTGTCGTACAAACCCACCTGGTTCACTAGGGCCCTTTAGGGAAGGAATCCGCCATCCTTAGCTGATCTGGCCTACATGTGACTCCAATGTAGTTGACTCTTAACTGGGCCCTGAAATGGCCAAGCAAGCCACTCAGTTCAAAGGCAATTATGGAAGGGCAACAAATGCAGGCCTTGCCAGCGATGCCCACAACCCATGAAAGAATAAAAAAGTATTTAAAAAAGCTGAAGGAGCCAATCTAGAGGATTTGTATTTCATTGAGGAGGTTGAAGTGTACGCATCTCTCATTACTCAACACTTACTGGCTACTGCAAAGAAGTTGCAGGAGATAAAACAAGTACAGCAGCAAGATGACGAATAAGTCCATATAAGAGATGGCCAGACTATACTCCTAACAATCCAGTACCACGGCAGCACTTCAAACCTCACAATCATTGATGGTCCCTTAGTTTTTAATGACAGAATAATCATTTTGAGAACACTTTGGCTTGATATTCTTCAAAGATTTCACCAAGGTCGCTTAGGGATAGCAAAATGTCAAGCGTGAGCCCAGCAATCAGTCTGGTGGCCAGGCATTACTCTTTCTCAAAGAGATAATTTCCAGTTGTCTTACAGGTGCAGTGAACAGCCAAGAGCAAAAAGAACCATTATCACCTTTTACTTTTCCATCAAGGCCATGGGAGAGCCTGGGAATAGATTAATTTGATTTTAAAGGCAAGATATTCCTTATTGTCATCGATTACTACTCAAGGTGGATTGAAGTGAACAGATTGCACAGCATCTGGCAGAAGCAGTCATTCAATCACTGAAGAGAATCTATACAACACATGGCATTCCGGACATTGTGGTGTTAAGACAATGGTCCGCAATTTGCTAATGAATTATTCCAGAATTTTGCAAAGGAGCATGGATTCATTCATGTACCCAGCTCACCTCATTATCCTCAGGCAAATGGAGAAGCTGAGAGAGGTGTGTGAACCATCAAAGGCTTGATGAAGAAGTATGAAGATATTAATTTAGCTCTTCTGAGTTACAGAGCCTCACTGCTATAAAATGGATGCTCACCAACAGAGTTGTTTATGGGACAGGGATTAAGAACACAACCTCCAGCTGTGCAACAGAAACTAAAACATAATATTACCTCAAATGATCATGTGAGGGTGAAACAGAGTGAGGAAGAACAGAAAAACAAACAGGCTTGTAACTTTAATTTCAGGTACAAAGCACAAGACTGTGCTGAAGCCCTGAGAGATAGTATGGGTATGAGACGAGCAGAAATAAGACATAACGATCAAAACGAGACCATGCAGGATTGAAACAGACCAGGGAACCATAAGGAGAAACTGCAGCGCCTTAATATCCTTGGAAAGAAAGCCAATCAATACTTGGGCTTACTACTCAGATCCCAATGGAGATAAAGAAGAAGAAACAAGACAAAACTCTATAACCACCGAGGAGAAGACCACTCACATTGAACGAAGAGAGAGTGCAGAATATCCTCAATCTCAGAAAGAGATCAGAACAAGATCAGGGAGATTGGTTAAGGCACCTCGGAGAGTAACCCTGTGGGAGGAGCTATAAGAGGATGCATATCATTGGGATAAATATTCTACATAACCCCTAAGTCAACGGTTAACATCAGAACCACATGATGCTGATGTAACGATGATGTAACGATGATGTAACATCACATGATTGAGTAACAGATCTGGAGGGGGCAGAAGTTCCAACCTTGTGCAGAGGTCCCAATATGTATATAGTAGCTTAATTAAAGAGTAATGATTTTAGTAAACTACAGTCTTGAGCAGCTTTGGGAGAAAAGACAAACCCCAAAGAACCTGTCTAGATCTTGAACACACAACAAAACAGAAACTATACTGCTCCAAGAAGAAAGGTTGTCCTCAGGTCAACACTTGTGGACCACTGACCCAGAAAGAAACCAGGAGTTCCTCAACATCCTCGATCAGGCTCTTTCGGACAACAATGCCCAAGGCCAGAGTGTGGCGTCAAAACGAGATCATCTGCACAATACCATCTATAACTCTGCACTCATTGCGTATGGGAAAAGAAGTCAGAGGAATGCTGACTGGTTTGATGCTTATTGGACTGTAACTAAGAGGAGAGCCCTTCTGAACTATAAGTAAGTCACCAGCAAACAAAATCTAGATGCTCTAAGAGTTGTCAGAATCAAGTCTCAGCAGACTGCTTGGCACTCCGCCAATCAATACTAGTTGAAACTCTGCAGCAACGTACATTCATTTGCTGAATCCGAGGATGCTAGAAGGGTGTATGAAGGAATCAAGAAAGCAACAGGCCCAGCCACAACCAAATCAGCCCCCTTGCAGACAAAGACCGGATGATCATCACAGAACCTAGCAAGCAGATGGAAAAATGGGTGGAGCATTATCTTCAACTCTATGCAATGGAGAACATTGTCACTGAAGAGGTTCTCAGAGCAACTCCAGACTTTCCTGTCATGGAGGAGCTGGACAGTGAGTACACCATAGTAGAGCTCAGCAAGGCCTTTGATCATCTTGCCAGTGATGAAGCCCCAGGAAACGATGGCAAATCATCAAAAGTGGAAAACCAGCACTGCTGCAGCATCTCCATGAATTTTTGTGCCTATGCTGAAAGGAAAGATTTATGCCTCAAGACATCAGCGTGCAAAAATAGTCACCTTGTACATAAACAAAGGGTATCGCAGTAACTGCAACAATGGCTGTGGCATCTCCCTGTTAAGTATTGTGGGGAAGATCTTTGCTCGCATTGCTCTGACCAGACTGCAGAGCCTGGCATCAAGCATTTGCCTTGAGTCTCAGTGTGGCTTCAGAGCTGGCAGATTAACAGTTGATATGATTTTCTCACTTCGGCAGCTACAGAAGTGCTGCGAACAGGGCAGACCACTTTACGTTGCTTTCATAGACCTCACCAAGACCTCTGACTCCAACTCCTCAACCCAACCAGCAGAGAGGGATTCTTTAAACTGCTGCAGAAAATAGGCTGGGTGTCATTTCTTCTTTCCACGAGAATATGCAGTTTCGTCAGTTGCAATGGAGTATCATCGGAGGCTTTCAAGATCAACGGCTGGGTAAAGCAGGGCTGTGTCCTCGTGCCAACTCTCTTTGGCATATTTTTCTTCATGCTGCTGTTGTACGCTTTCGGTGATTCAAACAAGGGTGTCTGCATTACAGTGCCAATGGCAAGCTGTTCAACTTGGCAAGACCGCGTGACAAGATCAAAATGCATAATGTCCTAGTTCGTGAGTTGCTGTTTGCTGATGACGCTGTGCTGGCATCCCATACTAAAATTCACTTGCAACAGCTTATAGATCAGTTCTCCTGGGCCTGCAAAGAGTTTGGACTGACAATCAGTGTCAGGAAGATCAAAGTTATGGGCCAGAATGTAGACACTCCACCTTCCTTCAACACTGACAACCTCACTCTGGAAGTCGTCAACATTTTCACATGCCTTGGATCATCAATTACCAGCAACCTTCCCTCGACGTCGAAATCAGCACCAGTATTGCCAAGGCCGCAGCTGACATGTCAAACTTGAGAAGCCGAGTGTGGACCAACGGCAAACTAACCGAAAATACAAAGTTCCGTGTGTACGAGGCTTGTGTTCTCAGCACCCTCCTTTACTCCTTTACAGTAGCGAGGCATGGACAACTTATGCAAGCCAAGAAAAGTGGCTGAACAGTTTTTATCATTGTTGTAGGTCTTAGCGTAGGTTGTCCTTGGTCAGGATCGATAGACACTGCTGGAGACAAGGCTGTTGGTAAACAGTGCCTTTTATTAAACGTTCTTCTAATTACATACAGTATAAGGTTAAACATGAGGCTTCACATAGAACTATATCTCAGCATGTTCTGTTGTCATGTGATCTTACATCACTGATGATGTGGATTATCTATTTACATATTTAACATTAACCCTTTATACTACATCTCCCCCAAGTCTCTAACTCTATTCAATACATTATTTACGTTATCCTACATCTCCCCACCGAAGTATTTGCCTTCATCTCTGGCTCACAGAGATAACCACCAGTCTCCCTGGCTTTGTTTTCAGCTCTCTCAGAGTATGTATAGTCAGGATATCAAGTTCTCCATGTTCTCATGAACTCAAATTAGTATGTGAATCATCAGAGACTGCCAACTCTCTGTTCAGGTCATCTTCCTGTTTCTCTGGGCAACTGGTCCGTTCCATTGATGGTCTTTTTCTTGTAGATGCAAGTCTGCTTCTGTTTCTTTTCACTGTTCCATTTTCAGTCTCTACAAGATAAGATCACGGATGTAGTGTTTTTTCTAAAACCTGGCCTTCACAATCCTGGTCACGAATCTATACTGATTCCCCTGATAAGTCATGTATTCTATAGTGTTGATTATAGTTTCTGGTTTGATTTGCATGATACTCATCCGCCTTCGCCCTTACTCTCTCTATATCTGTTGCTTTGAGGCATGGCATAAGCGTGTGTGGAAGAACAGGAGTTGAGTCCACAGTTGCCTACCCATTAAAAGTTTGGATGAAGCCAGATCATTCTGGAGCGGTTTAGAATGGTGGCTCAACAGTGCCAAGTTGATATTGTAATTTTTCTTCAACAAAGCCTTTACTGTTCTTTACTCCTCTTTTGGCCTCCCCATTAGCTTGCAGGTATCTGTGTGAATAAGTCGTGTGGACAAATCCATAGCCTTCTGTGGGCTGCTTAAAACATTTGTTGGCAAAATGTGGGCCATTTTCTGAAATGATTGCTTCTGGAATTCCGTGTATGGCAAAAACTTACTTTTAGTAACATAATAACAGTTTCCAAGGTGGAACCCTGAAGACATTTAACCTCAATCTATCTTGAGTAGTAGTTAACAACTATGAGGAATGTTTTCTCTTTGAGCTTAAAAAGATCCATTTCGAGATGTTGCCAAATCTGGACGGAAATGAAGATTACTATGTGATTCTTTTTGTCCCTGGTGTCGGAATACATAGGTGATGCAGTTTGAAACCATTTCCAATAATGATTTTGAGATCCCTGGTCACCAAATGGAATTTTGTGCCCTAGCACGACACTTCATAATGCCTGGGTGTCCCTGGTGTGTTCTCTGAAAGATATCGCATCTGAGGATTCTAGGTATGACCAACCTCTCATCATAAATCAGCAAGTCATCGATGGCAGTGAAATGTCTTCATTGCTCAAAGTATTGCTTCAGAATGAGATTACTTGGAACATATTCTGGCCATCCCTTAATGCAGCATTATTCCCGAATTTGAGCACATTCTTCATCTGCTTTTTGTGCCTTTCAAATTCCATTTAGCCTCCGTGTTGTTGCTGGTAGCAATTTTGTGGCCAATGAAGTATGGGACTCCACATCTTCGACAAAATTTATATCCTCTCCTCTTACAGGAATGGTGCTTCACATTTTTGGTAGGACACTCTTCATGCCGATGCAGCCTTTTACCACTACAGTGAGAACACTGAATAATGGTGGGTACCACGTCCTCTTCTCTCTTCTGCTGTTTTTGAGTTGTGGCGCTGCTATTTCTGTGTCCTACACACTGCACTGTGTCAGTCAATTTTCTCTACGAAATCTCTATCACCTTAAATAAATACACAATTTTGCTTTCTCATTTCTGCCTGCCTTGTTAACTGCACAGCTTTCGATAGTGTTAACTTCTCCAGAAATTCTGATAAAGTCTCCTCTAAGACTCCTACAACAATGAGATCCTGAGTTAATTTGTCTTTCAGGGCTTCATATTGATAATTCTCAGCTAGTCGATATAAATCATTAATGAAAGAATCTACACTTTCTCCCGGTCTTTGGGCATATCTAGAACTTCACCGTTCTATGATTGTGTTTCTTCTAAGGCTGAAATATGTACCAAAAACTTTTATAACATCTTTATATGTCATCATTTCTATGTTTATGCCCTATCTGACCATAACGTTGTGTACGCTACTGCCTATGGTGTAGAGAAGGGTACTGACCTGTTCCTTGCTAGGTTTCTCTGCTAATCCTGAAGCGGTTCTGTTTCTGGTAAATCTACAATGTCAGTTCTGCCACTTCCCGGCTTGATCTGGGTCTTCCATATTTTTGAAGCATTCTGGTAAGGGTAACATTTTATCCATGGCTTTTCTTCGCTCTAGCCTTTCTTCGAGTTCTGTTGCTGTTTTTTCCATGCTGTCCGTCTCTCTCAGTCATTTCCCTTGCTGCTTCTTCCAGTCACTGGGCTTTTTACTCCATGCTTTTTCTGTCATCTTTTGTGCTGTCACCATCTGTTATCATCGTTGTGGGACTTAGTTTAGGTAGTTCTTGGTCAGGATCGATAGAGACTGCTGGAGGCAAGGCTGTTGGTAAACTTTACCTTTTATTAAACATTCTATGTACAAGGCTTAGCACGAGGCATCACATAGAACTATCTCTTAGCATACTCTGTTGTCATTTGATGATGTACACTGTCTACATATTTAACATTAACCCCCTAAGCTACAAACAGCTTCTACCTCTGCTGCCTCACACGAACATTGGATATTTCCTAGCAAGGCACAGTGCTGAATATGGAAATACACCAGCATGCAGGGATCCCCACTATGTTTGTCCTCTTGAGTCAGCTGCGAATCCATTGGCTGGGTCACATGACCCAAATGGATGACAGCTGCAATCCCAAAGACATGCTCTATGGCAAACTTGCCATCGGCATGAGACCAACAGGTCGCCCAAAACTGTGATACAAGGATGTTTGCAAACGAGATTTTAAGTTGACCAGGGTTGGAGTTGATGCATGCTGACCAGAGTGCCTGGAGACAAGCTGTCAGCAAGAGTGTGGAAGAGGCAGAGTACAAAACAAATGACCAGATGGCAGAAAAAAAAGCCCACAGGAAGGGCAAAACATCAGTTGACCTCAGGCTAATGCTATTCATCTGTGCCAGCTGTGGAAGGGACTGTCACTCATGAATCAGCCTGCACGGCCATAACAGATGATGTTCAATACAGAAGTGACGTACACTCTGGGTGCAGTCCTTCATCTCCTGAGTCGGATGGATTCCAAAAGCAGGCTGGTTGGTTGCAACCTGCTGGAGAGGTGGGTTGGCCATTAACATAGGGCAAGGCTCAATTGAAGTGATATTTCAACACACTTTTAAGTTTAACGTCACAGCCACCATTTTCCTAGACTCGCTGAAGCTCACCATTGAAAGGCATTTGATCATGCTGATTAGAACTCCTGGAAATAGTGCAATAAATACTCAGTACTTACAGCTTTCTTACTTTGCTGAGAATTTATTTTCTACATTTTGGAGGATTTCTGAATCACATCAGAATGGGCGGCAGGTTAGCTGCCTTAGATTGGACCTCAGACAGGGCAATATGACCAGCACCAGCAGCACTAGCCTGCTATTGAGAAGCCTGCAGAGAGAGCAGAGCAGCAGGTTCACAAAAGGCACTACTGGAAGCAAAGCATCAACAAGCAGAGACTGAGTTTCCTTGACAGAACAGCAGTGCTTCAGGAGGATCAGGTCATCATGCAAAGAGATGGCACACATCTGCAGCCTCCTAAAACAATCTTGCTCTCTTCTGGACCCGGTGGCCATGCATAGCTGTCAAAGTGACCACTGCCCTAAACATTTCTACCTCCCAATCCTTCCAGGGAGCTGATCTCCAAGATCTCTTATTTGCTGACCCACAAACGTAAGACAGATGGCTGATGGGTTGTTTGGCAGGGTTAGCAATTATGTGAACTTTGCCTGTGATAACACCAGTCAGAATGAGCAGGTGCTGAGGTTTGCATCCCTGGCTACCTTCTCACAGATGCAGGATGTTAGTAACTGCATACACAAAGCAATCTGTGCATCCTCAGGTAAACTAGGAATATTTGTGAACCGCAAGGGCTTGCACTCCATCAATATGCAGCTGGTTTGCACAAAACACAAAAAGATATTTCTGCAAGTTTTCTGGGGAGCTGCTGTGATGCTTTCAACCTAAACCAGGAGGTAAGGGACATTCACTTCAAACTTGGCTGATGACAATTGCCAGAAGCCCGATTAATGGAGCCCAACAGTGCTACAATGAAAGCATAGGATCACCAGATGTGAGATTAAACAAGATAATTATGCATGCTGTAGATGCAGCAGGTGCTTAGATAGATCTGGAGACACCCCCAATATGTATCATCCAGGATCTCCAAAATTGTTGTGGTGTACTGCAATCTGTACAACATTGCACAGCAGCGATGTTTGGAACAGCAGGAGGAATAAGGCACAGAGCACATATTGTTTGTGGAAGATTCTGAGGAGGAGGAAGGTGGTGAGGGCAATGCAGCACCAACAACTCATATTGATGCCAGGGATGTCTTTATCAATGCAATATTCACTTAGATTGCACGAGTGGACCACATGCAATGGTCGCTGTTCCTGATCCACACCCTATCATCCCCGCTGTTAATAGTATGTGAATTATATTGTTTATATTAAGATGAGGTGAGGTGAGGTGAGAGTGACTGCTTTTGACCTCAAGGCCGCATTTGACTGAGTATGGCATTAAGGAGTCCTAGCAAAACTGGAGTCAATGGGAATCAGGAAAGACACTCCCTGCTGATTGGAGTCATACCTAGCACAAAGGAAGGTGGTTGTGGTTGTTGGAGGTCAATCATATCAGCTCCAGGACATCACTGCAGGAGTTCCTCAGGGTAGTGTCCTAGGCCCAACCATCTTCAACTGCTTCATCATTGACATTCCTTCCATCATAAGGGTCAGAAGTGGGGATGTTCGCTGATGATTGCACAATGTTCAGCACCATTCATGACTCCTCAGATACTGAAGCTGTTCATGTTCAAATGCAGCAAAACTTGGACGATAGCCAGGCTTGGGCTGATAAGCGGCAAGCAACATTTGAGCCACACAAGTACCAGGCAATGACCATCTACAACAAGAGAGAATCTAATCATTACCCCTTGACATTCAATGGCATTACCATCATTGAATCCCCACTCTCAACATCCTGGCCAGAAACTGAACTGGACTAAACATATAAATACTGTGGCTGCAACAGCAGGTCAGAGGCTAGTAATGCTCCTGACTCCCCAAAGCCTGCCAATCTTCTAAAAGGCACAAGTCAGGAATGTGATGGAATACTATCCACATACCCGATGAGTGCAGTTCCAACAACACTCAAGAAGATTGACACCATCCAGGACAAAGCAGCCTGCTTGATGGCATCCCATCCATAAAGATTCACTCTTTCCACCACCGACGCTCAGTGGCAGCAGTGTGTACCATCTACAAGATGCACTGCAGGAACTCAGTATGGCTCCTTAGACAGCACCTTCAAAACCCACGACCACTACCATCCAGAAGGACAAAGGCAGCATATATGGGAACACCACCACCTGAAGTTCCCGTCCAAGCCACTCACTATCTTAACTTGGAAATATATCATTGTTCCTTCGCTGCCGCTGGGCCAATATCCTGGAACTCCCTCCCTAAGAGCACTGTGGATGTACCTATACCACATGGACACAAAAATAGGTGGGAAAGCAAGTGGTGAGGATGACACAAAGAGTTTACAGAGGCATATAGACAGGTTAAGTGAGTGGGCAAAAACTTGGCAGATGGAATATAATGTGGGGAAATGTGAGGTTATGCACTTTGGCATGTAGAATAGAGAAGCTGAATATTACTTAAATGGAGAAAGACTGCAGAAGGCTGCAGCGCAGAGGGATTTTGGAGTTCTTGTGCATGAATCTCAAAAAGCTAACATACAAGTTCAACAGGTAATAGGGAAGGTAAATTGAATGGTGGCCTTTATTTCAAAGGGAATTGAGTATAAAAATAGGGAAGTCTTGCTAAATCTATACAAGGCACTTGTTAGACCTCACCTAGAATACTGTGAACAATTTTGGTCCCCTTATCTAAGGAAAGATATACTGGCATTGGATGCAGTCCAGAGAAGGATCCAGCTTGATCCCGGGTATGGAGGGATTTTCTAATGAGGAGAGGTGGAGTAGGTTGGGCCTGTACTCATTGAAGTATAGAAGAATGAGAGGTGACCTTATTGAAACAGATAAGATTCTTAGGGGGTTTGACAGGGTAGATGCTGAGAGGTTGTTTCCCCTTGTGGGAGAGTCTAGGACCAGAGGGCACAATCTCAGAATAAGGGGGCGCCCATTTAAAAAAGAGATGAGGGGGAATTTCTTCTCTCGGAGGGTAGTCAATCTGTGGAATTCTTTACCACAGAGGGCTATAGAGGCTGGATTCTTAAATATATTCAAGACTGAGATAGACAGATTTTCAATCAGTAAGGGAATCAAGGGTTATGGGGAAAGGGCAGGAAAGTGGAGTTGAGGGTTATCAGATCAGCCCTAATCACATTGAATGGCAGAGCAGACTCAATGGGCCAAATGGCCTACTTCTGCTCCTATGTCTTATGGCTCATGGACTGCAGCAGTTCAAGAAGGCAGTTTGCCACGACCTTGTCAAGGGCAGTTAGGGGTGGGCAATAAGTGCAGGCCTAGCCAGCGATGCCCACATCCCAAGATGATTAAAAAAATGATACACAGTTGAGGGGCGTTGTTTAATTAAGGACTTTGATCCCTTATAAATAGGGGACAGCTGGGACACTGGATGTTGGAAGGAGATGTACAAGATTGAACAAAGTCAATAAACTATCTTAGTAAAGAAAAACTCTGTGTCTTGGTTTTGACTTTGGATTATATTAACACCCGCCACTAAAGAGCAGAAACTTGTCGACACAATATTTTCTCATATGCCGCAAGCATACTCTTTGCAACTACAAGGCTTTGTTCTTTCTTTTCCTATTGCTTCTGTATGATACAACCACTGTGGCTCCAGCAGAGGTCAAGGCAAGCAATTAACTTCCTCGCTCTGATTGCTGATATGCTCTTCAACAATAATCTCTGGGCTTTGGAGTCTGTGAGGGCCCTGGAAAAGCCTGCTCCACTGACACCTGTGCACGGGCAGAATCGGCCATTAGAACATGAAGCAGCATATCTGTTACTGACAGAGGGGGCAATGGGATGAGAAGAGGAAGCTTTGAGTGGAGTCCCCATTTTCATGTCCCTTTTGCCATCATCCCTCTCATTGGTCAGCTGCACTTCAGTGCTACCACTTTATTGGAGAGCAGCTTGATGTAGATCAGTGTGGTGCTGTAAGGCCAGGGTTAATGTATATCATCTTATTTAAGGTGGCATACATGTTGGCGTTCATTGGGGCACTTGGTCTCAGTCAAGGCATCTGTGGAGTCATTTGATTGGTACATTTGATATTTCAGAATTGGAAACACTATCCATGCAGGAAGACATTACCGTAATGCCCTGCAACATCATCCCACTCATGCTTGAGGCTTCTGCTCTATTCACTCTGCAATTGTGGTCAGTGTGCTTGTAAAGCCTGTCAGGAGATCATACATTCTCTGCTGCTCCTCAGTGATTGATCTTTTTATTAATTGTACTAGGAGTACAGCATCCTTGTGCAGATCAGTGTAGCTTGGAGAGACTCTTGCTCACTTGTGAAACGAGAGTCACCTGGTGAAAACTCAACTATCAGTCTAATCGGTTCTACTGAATTATGAGTATGGGGGTAGCGCATGGTAACATGAATCCTATGATGGTGCACGCTCAGAACAAATCACCTCCTCTGAGTATTCATTGTCTGCAAGGTCAATGGATTCCTGCTGCATTTGTGAAGGCCCAGTCAGCGATAGAAGAGATGAATTAGTACTGGCAAGGTAAGAATGTTGCAACTTATCCATATGAAGATGATCATATTTCACTCCCTGCTGTAAAAAGTAAACAGGACTGAGTGTTGTATGACATGTGTTCCTTCTACTTGATTCTGCCACCAGAAAGCTGCGGGTCCCCAGCTCTGATTGCTAGGGATGTTGAGAAGCCACTGATTTACATTGCTTTCTCCTCTACAGTTGTCAACCATGTGATCTGTAAAGGGCCACTTACAGTTCTCTCCCTTATGTTTTGTACTCTTTTCTCCTGCAACAGGGGAAAGAACAGACCTATGAATGACGATAATGGTGTGTGCTCATCAGATGGCTGAGTGCATCTAATGAGGGTGACAATCAGGGAAAGACATTAAACTGTTTAAGGATGAGGGTGAGTGACAGTGGTGATGAGTATGTGCGATATGAGGAAGTTCATAGAAAGAGAAGGATGACTGCACTTGCAAGGTAACTGGGCGTATGGATGGAATAGATTAGGCTTTTCAAGGCAAAGCTGGTGGGGGCAGGGAGGGCAGTGATGCACACAGCAGGGTGCAGGTGAATGCATACCATTCCTGGCCTGCTTAAGTTATTAAAACACTTTGTGCACTGAATCCAGGAGTGTGGCACAATGCTCTTCCTGCTGGCCTTCTGGTTCCCCATCAGCCCCACTTTCTGTCTTTTGTTCTCCTAATGCTATGAGGAGTATCTCTCTCAGTTCCCCACAGCTCCAGCAGTACATCAAGGAGATGTCATTGAAGTAGTTGAGAATCCTAAATTTATTCTCACAGCTCATCTTTTCTTGCTTGCAACTTCCAACTCCTCTAAATGCCATCTTTGGATTTTCCCTTTAAATACTGTACTGAAGTTGAGATCGCATTATGTGTTCCTTCACTATGCCCACTGCCAAGCAATCAATGTCAAGCCCAGAAGTAAAATGATAACGAGATGGCTGCATTAAAATGCCACTGATAGACAATCTGAATTTACTTTAAGGGTTTCCTATGCAATATTGAACTTTCCCCTTCCACCTGTACTCAATATGCCTCTGAATTATTTTCGGGCCTTATGTCTATTTAGAAAGCCAAGGATATTGTATGCCGTTTTAACAGTTGTCTCAAGTTGTCTTGCCATTTTCAAAGACTCCTATTGGTACAGCCCCAGATTCCTGTACCCCATTTAAAATTGTATCATTTATTTTATATTGCCTCTTCTCATTCTTCCTACCAAAATGAATCACTTCATGATTCTCTGCATTGAATTTCATCTTCCATACGATTGCCCATTTCACCAGACTGTCCATGTAGTGTTGAAGTCTTTTACTTCCTTCTAGAACGAAAAACAACCTTTCAATGCTATTCTCTGCCTTCTGCCCATTAGCCAATTTTGTATGGATACAGCCACTGCCCCTTTAGTCCCATTTTAATAAATTCATTCATGGGATATGGGCTTCGCTGGCTGGGCCAGTATTTATTGCCCATCCGTAGTTGGCCTTGAGAAGTGGTGGTGAGCTGCCTTCTTGAACTGCTGCAGTCCTTGTAGTGTAGGTGCACCCACAGTGCTGTTAGGAAGGGAGTTCCAGGATTTTGACCCAGCGACAGTGAAGGTACGGCGATATATTTCCAAGTCAGGATGGTGAGTGACTTGGAAGGAAACTTCCAGGTAGTGGTGTTCCCATCTGTCTGCTGCCCTTGTCCTTCTAGATGGTAGTGGTCATGGGTTTGGAAGGTGCTGTCTAAGGAGCCTTGGTGAATTCCTGCAGTGCATCTTGTAGATGGTACACACTGCTGCTACTGTGCGTTGGTGGTGGAGGGAGTGAATGTTTGTGGATGTGGTGCCAATCAAGCGGGCTGCTTTGTCCTGGATGGTGTGAAGCTTCTTGAGTGTTGTGGGAGCTGCCGTCATCCAGGCAAGTGGGAAATATTTCATAACACTCTTGACTTGTGCGTTGTAGATGGTGGACAGGCTTTGGGGGGTCCGGAGGCAAGTTACTCGCTGCAGGATTCCCAGTCTCTGAACTGCTCTTGTAGCCACAGTAATTATATGGCTAGTCCAATTCAGTTTCTGGTCAGTGGTAACCCCAAGATGTTGATAGTGGGGGATTCAGTGATGGTAATGTCATTGAATGTCAAGGGGCAATGGTTAGATTCTGTCTTGTTGGAGATGGTCATTGCCTGGCACTTGTGTAGCACGAATTTTACCTGCCATATGTCAGCCCAATACTGGATATTGTCTGGGTCTTGCTGCATTTAGACATAGACTGCTTCAATATCTGAGGAGTTACAAATGGTGCTGAACATTGTGCAATCGTCAGCGAACATCCCCACTTCTGACCCTATGATAGAAGGAAGGTCATTGATGAAGCAGCTGAAGATGGTTGGGCCGAGGACACTATCTTGAGGAACTCCTGCAGTGATGTCCTGGAGCTGAGATGATTGACCTCAAACAACCACAACCATCTTCCTTATTGCTAGGTATGACTCCAACTAGTGGAGAGTTTTCCACCTGATTCCCATTGACTCCAGTTTTGCTAGGGCTCCTTGATGCCACGCTTGGTCAAATGCGGCCTTGATGTCAAGGGCAGTCACTCTCACCTCACATCAGGAGTTCAGCTCTTTTGTCCATGTTTGAACCAAGGCTGTAATGAGGTCAGGAGCTGAGTGACTCTAGCAGAACCCAAACTGGGCAAGTTTGGGTTCCCATGTAGACAACATTATACTGCATGCTAACAAGTCTGTTATGTGGTTCTTTATCAAATATGTTTTGCAAACCCATATATTGCTCTCCATCACTTCATCAATGAACTCAATCACATTAGTCAGTGTGACTGCCTTTAATCAATCCTTGATGGCTTTAATTTATTAACTCTTAATTTTTCCAAGTTTCAATTAATTTTGTTCTGGTTAATGTAGCTTCCATACCATCAACATTAGGAAGGCTGGCCCGTAGTTGCCAAGTTCATCCCTCTCTGGTTTTTTAACAGGAGGATTGTTTGCAGTCCTCTAGCCCTCTGGCACCACTCACTTCTGCAAGGAGGTTTGGAAGTTTCTGGCCAGAGCCTTCGTAATTTTCATATTTACTTCCGTTAGCAAGCTAGGATGTTTCGCATTTGGATCTGGTGACTTATCTACTTTGAGCAACAGGAGGAAGTATTGGAGGAAGTGACTTGGTATCTGGGAGCACTCGAAGCAACACGGGCCAGGATTTTCCGATGCAACGAGGGGGAGGGGAGCGAGAGCGGGCGTGGGTGGGTGCGGACCCAATTGCTGCCCGATCAGGTCCACTAAACCATTTTACACAAGCGGGCCAATTAATGCCCGCCCAGCGTATTTGCCGACTCCCGTGGATAGCGGGAGTGTGCGAGCGGAGGTGAGCGTGCACAGGCCACCGGGTCCAATGGCGACCCAGCAGTCTGTTTAAAAGAAGGCCTGGCAGCCTTTTGTAGGCTGCTCACAGTGGCCAGTTCCAGGCTGCATCAGAAGGGTTCGGGTGAGCAGGCCAAGCTGGAGGGAAGGCCAGAGGAGCAGGGCAGGCTGCAGGGTCTGCCACAGGAGGAGGGCAGGCTGCAGGGTAGGCCAGCGGAGGGGCCAATGCGTGCCTCATTTTTCTGATGACTGCCTTGCTGCCTTCCTCAAGGAGCTGGCAGCACGGCGGGAGATGTTGGTCTCCCCGGATGGGAAGAGGAGGCTCCCCCCGCATGACCAAAGATGCCTGGGAGGAGGTGGTGAGCTCCCGCGACATGGTGCGGCACACCTGGTTCCAGTGCTGCAAGTGCTTCAATGATTTGTTGTGCTCTGGCAGGGTGAGTGCCATGTTGGCATTGGGCATTTAACCCAGCAGGTAGCCTTACCCTCTAAGCCACCACCCCCCCTACCCACCCACCAAGTCTTACTGTCGTGACTGCATTGAATCATTTAGGGCATTTTTCCTTTGCTGGGTGGGCAAGCAGATAGTGCCGATGCTGAGGTCAGCCTGAGTGAGTCATGAGGAGATGAGTTCTTCTCTGCACTATGTGTTGTTCTTAGTTGCACATGACTGGTTTAGGGGCACCCTGCAGGAGCTGCACCTAGGCGCATACTCAGAACTCCAGGACATGTCCTAGTCAGGATGATGAGATGGTGGAAGGAGGGCCTCAAGGTGTCGTGACAACGAACCATCTGCTGCCCTCTACACTGCACGTGGTTGTGCCTTCTTGCTATGCGAGGAAATACTGTGTGGTTCCTAATGTGATGTAGGCAGCATGTGTCCAAGGGGACGTTGGGGGGGTGGGGAGCAGGCCTAGCATTTTTGTCTGAGTGGTCAGCAGCAGCGGGGTGAGGAGACACAGGAGGCTTGATATGTCCAACTCTGGCTGGGGTGTGGCGTGCGCGAGCAGTGTCCATGTGCAATTTGCCCTAATCAATGGTCTTTTCTCTTTCTCAGGAGAAGAATGCTCATAACACGGCCGAGCGTGTGAGGACTGGAGGCAGACAGGCACAGCTCTTCATATTCATGGTTCGAGCAGGAGGCCCTTGAACTGGAGAGGCGCCATGCACCCAGGTGTACTGGTGTCTGTGAGGCTGGGGTGGCACGGCCAGGTATTTAAGGCCAACAATGAGGTCTACATTGTCCTCCCAACAGTCATAGCACTAATGATTGTTAAAGTAGTTATTGTTGCAGATATTAGCACCTCAGTGGGAATCTGAACATCGACTAGTGTCCCGTGGCACAGTGGTGAAGGCACTTCACAGTCGCTGGAGGAGCTGGCAGAGACAAAGAGTGCCCATGGCGCCAGCGGTCGGAGGACTGCAGTGACCAGGCACATGCTTAGTCGGTGCCTGATGATGTGCCTCTGGAGTCATCCGTGACACAGCAGGTGCAGGAAATGCGGCTGGGAGTGTAGGAGCACCTGGGGGAGATACATGAGGCTATGCTTGGCTTGGTCTCCATAGTGGAGGAGCCTACGCGGATGATCGCCGAAGCAATGAGCCACATGTCCGAGTGCCATGCGTCCTCCATGGAGAGAGCGGCGACTCTCGTGGACATCCTACTCCAGGAGACCCGCCAGAGCTTCCTGGGGATGAGCTCTGACCAGCAAGCCCTCACATCGGCAATGACATCAGCTGATCACTGCCAGTGTGGGAGATGGTGAGGGCATCAAGCTTCCCAGCTTGTTGCACATCCATCCACGGTGAGCAGGGAGGTACGAGGCGATCTCACGTTGGCGCAGCAGCTGCCTGTCGTCTCTGCAGGCTCCTCTCAGGGCACTCCTAATAAGGGTGGCAGCTCCTCCGCCCCTCTCCCAGTGACTGTATCATCCGGTGAGGCTGCGACGACTGGGGAGATGCCAGCTGCGGAACAGGCATCTCCCTCCCAGGCGGGGCCAGCACAGGCTCCATGGGCCAGAGGACGACACGACTGCCAAGGTCATCAAGGCCAACAGGACAGCAGAGTCAGCAGGCTGTCTCAGATGCCACTCCCAGCAAAGGGACAGCACCAAGACGTAGCACCCGTAAACGAAAGCATAAGGCACATTAGGCACACCATGGGTTTTTCACTGGTGATTTTGTGTTGGCCTGAGATTAGGTCCTCATGATTTCTTTTTGATTGTTTACACTATTGTTTAATATTTGTGATAACTTCTGATTCACATATTAAATGCCAGATGTGTGATCATAGCTGAGGGTGCCTCATTTCTTCTGCCTGTGTATGTTTAAGAAAAGTGTCATGAGTGTTTTTTTTGGACATTCAGCTTTATGTACAAGGCCCTTAGTTAGTGCTGATGACCTGGCAGATTTTGCACTTAGGTGTCGAGTATCAAGGCACCAGCCCAGGTTTGTCCTGGTGATCCATCTGTGCTGTGCTAGCTGAAGGTTCGTTGGATTAAAGTAGCCCGTGTTTCCCTGCCTCCTTGGAGTAGTCCTGGGTCAGCGTCTACCCCCTTAGCATTTCCCTGTGCATGCTCATTCTCGGAATCACCGCTGGACTCATCGTGTGCAGCCGCAGACACTGCGTCGACGACTTCATCGTCCACTATGCCCCCCGCTTTCCAGCGCAAGATTGTGGGGAGTGCAGCATGCAACCATTATCACTGAGACACGATCTGGGGGATACTGGAGTGCGTCCCCCGATCGGAAGCGCATCTTGAGAAGACCGATGGCTCTCTCCACCACAGCTCTTGTGGAGGCGTGGCTCCTATTGTATCGCTGCTCAGCTTCTGTTTTGAATGGCGGAGAGGCATCATGAACCACCTTCTGAGGGGATAGCTCTTGTCACCCAGCAGCCATCCATCAAGCCAGGCCGGAGCACTGAAGAGACCCGGCACCTGGGAGTGTCTGAGGGTGTAGGTGTCGTGGGAGCTGCCTGGGTACCTTGCACAGACTTGTAGAATCTGCATCCTGTGATCACACACTATTTGCACGTTCATGGAGCGGAAGCCTTCCTGTTGATGAAGGCACTGGGCTCACCTGCTGGCGCCTTGATGGCCACATGTGCAGTCTATTGCACCCTGGATACAGGGAAAGCTAGTAATCACTGTGAAGCCTCTGGCTCGCTGTGTCTGGCTTTCCTGGTCCTAATGGAAGTAGATGAAGGTCAATGCACACCTGAACACAGCGTCTATGACTTGCTTGACACAAGTGTGTACAGCTGATTGGGAGACACCGCAAAGATCACCCACCGAGCCCTGGAAGGAGCCAGAGGCATAGAAGTTGAGGGCAGCTGTGACCTTCAGAGCCACTGGCATGGGGTGTCCGCCCACACAGTTAGGGGAGATCTCAGGCCCAATCATCTGACAGATATAGTTCACTGTCTCCCTTGACAGTTGGAGCCTCCTTCGGCACTGCACCTCAGACATATTGAGGTAGCTGCTTCACTGCCTGTACACCCTGGTAGCAGGATAGTGGCATCTTTTGCGGCCCCTCTGCTTGGACTACCTCTTGGCCCTGTGCCCCTTGTGCCTGCGCCTGTACTCCCAAAGATGGCTCCCCTGGAGGCCGAATGTGCACTCCTGGCCTCCTCCTCCTTCTGGCCCTCCCTTCCTCCTCAGAGGAGCTGCCTCCAGTGGACAGATCAGGTCCCATACCCAGGCTAAGAGAAGGCTTCCTGAAACCTGCAGGCCCAGAAAAGATTCCTCACTGCAGAGTGCTGACCTGAAGGCTAAGGATCCAAAAAAAGCTGCTGGGATGTGATCTGAAATACTGCAGATCACACAGGCAAGTTTTAAAAACTTTCTCCAATAAATACTTCACAGAGCAGATTCACGACCCCGCTGAGGCCTCTTATCCCACCTGTGGATGAGGTTAATAGAAATGTCTCCTACCCACCTGCCCGTTGCGCCCGTGCGCCGACCCGAAGATCGCACGGGCGCTGAAAAATTGGCGTCGATTGAGGACTAAAGGGCCTTAAGTGGCCCATTAATTAATGGTGGGCGTGCGTCAGACTTCATCGCGCACCCGCCCAGTGAAATATCGCGATGGCGCTTGGTGACGTCGGGATGCTCGCCTGATATCACTGCGCATCATTTTACGTGCGGACGTGCAGGGCCTGCCCCCTCGCACATCAAACGGAGAATTCTGCCCATAGATTCCATGACCTGGAATCATAGAGAAGGTCATTGGGATAAAGGATTAAGTTCACAAGCACAGAGATTGGAGGACTGGAGTTTGAGAGCACTGGGAAAAAGATCTTAGTATATTGAAAAGTGAGATGTGGAACAGAGTAAGGTCAGGGATGTGTCAGGGGAGATGGTTTCAAGTGTGTGCATTTTTGAAGTTGAAAGAGAGAAAGTCTCATCATCTGGTAGAATTGAAGAAGGAAACCTCATGGTGTCGTATCAGAACTTGAGTATTGCTGAAAAAAGGCATTTTTTTCGAAGCTTTTCGTCTTGCACTCATCAGGACAATTGCAAGAATACCAATGTAAGAGGAAGCAACAACTTTATGCTGTATGAGGGTGCTGATTGGTTGGCAAGTAGACTCTGACTGGTAGAGGCATTGCCATGGAGAATGCACCAGTTAATGGTGACTGACAGTTAACTGCCAAGCATTGTTTGAAATTTAAACCAGGCAGCTTGAGTCTGATTGGTCAAGGCATTGCCCTGAGGAATGAACCAGCAAATGGCTGTCACTCATTTTGTTTAGCTGTAACAGGCGCAATGTCTGTACCTGTTCTTTCTGTCTGCAAAGAACCGAGCCCTGTGTATTAATATATGTAGCTTCCAGAACATGCAAATGCACCACACTGGGAGCCCGACTCTTAAATTGGTTGTCAGCGTAATTTTCAGCACACTGAGGATTATTAGCAAATGTTGTCTAATCACGGAATCACATCTAATGTTGGACACTGTGTTTTGAGTTTTGCAAGCACGAGCTGGTTGGGTACAGTCTATACCTTGCCCGTTGTGAACAGCGAAAGGGACATGCTGTTTGATACGATCAGCCAGTCTTTGGGACGTATTACCTTGTAGTAATACCTAGCATCACACTGGCACTGAAATTCATATACTACATTACTCATTTGTGTGACAGGCATAGCGTCTTTTTGGCTTGATGGCAGCATCCTGTTGTTGGTGAATACCACCCATGTTGCTACTGCATAGTAGCAGCGTGAAACAGCTATCTTCATCTGTTGTACTGGGAACTACATATATTAATACACAGCACCCTGTTCTTTGCAGACAGAAAGAACACATGCAGACATTGTGCCTTTTTCAGCTCAACAAAATAAGCCATTCGTTGGTTCATTCCTCAGGCAATGCCTTGACCAATCAGAGTCAAGCTGCCTGGTTTAAATTTAAAACAATGCTTGGTAGTTAACTGTCAGTCACCATTAACTGGTGCATTCTTCATGGCAACACCTCTACCAATCAGAGTCCACTTGCCAACCAATCAGCACTCTCTGCTCATACAGTATAAAGTTGTTGCTTCTCCTGACATTGGTATTCTCATGATTGTCCTGATGAGTGCAAGACGAAAATGTCTTTTTCAGCAATACTCTAATTCTGAACTACCAAAAGACTAGGTGTAGTATCAGTTGGATGGGTAGAGTGTTGATGTATTGAGAAAGGGGTTTCCTAGGTCTGAAGCCATTGGGGAAAACAATGATGAGCTCCTCGAGTTGGGAGCAGTGAATACAAATACTGGGAACACTGGAAGAGTAGTTCTGGAAGCAGTGGTGAAGTGCATTAGTGTGGTGGTTATAGTGGTGGACTAGTCACCATGGAGTTTGTGAGTTTTCACTGTAGCAAATAGTGAGAACTCAATTCCAAAATCTGATAATTTATGGAAACCCACTCAGTTGCAATAATGATTACCACTAGAAGAAGACCCATCACTTTCTTTGGGTAATTAGGGATGGGTAATACAGACAGCTTTGTGTTACCTACATTCTGACAACAAATCCAAAAAAAATGCAGGGTGGAGGTCCTTTATGCAGCAAAAACGTCAGAAGTTGTTTCTGGATAAAAACCATAGTTAGCCAGAGGTTGTCACAATACCTAGACAGTGTTCACCAATCATATCTTCCTGCAGTCTAAACCCTTATAGAAGGTGTTATATGTAGATTGTTGCTTTGACTTTGAACACATACAGACAATATGAAAGAAGGATTCAGAAAACCCATAGCTATACACTGAGAAATCAGGATAACCTGTGGTGACATAGTGCCTATCAATGATATGTGTGCAGCTGGTTGCCTCTCATATCAGCAGCAGTTCATTGTTACTGTCTAACTCTGCACGGGTGACTGCAGGTACTATATGCATAGAGGGTCAGTGATTTAAATAAAAGACCATTCCACTCCTATCAAATGAGAGAAATTTAAGATACATATAGAAGATCTTATGAATTTCATTCAACTGACCATTTTGCCAAAAAACCTTTATCACTTGGAAGTGGTAGCTAAAGAATAAATCCCAAAAAAGGTAAAAGTACCAGACAAGTACAATAATCTTGTACAGCTTGTGAGCACCAACAACACATTCAATCATAGTTGATAAAACAATGTTACTTTGGACATATCTTGTGGTCTGTTACTTTTGCAGAAACAAATGTGCCATTTACCCAAGCAAATTTAGATCTTAGTAAATTGCAACAGTAATCACAACTGGTAACTGTCATTGAAAATATATCCCAAGAGGAATCAATACAAGCCAATTGCAAAGCTCACAGAGGCTGGTGAAAGAACCAGGCAATCCATGCACCTGTCTTCCTGGCTGCAGTGCCTAGTCTTCTACAGATGCCTGAAATGCACTTTCTTTCTTCTGGTTTTTTGGGGTTGGTATGACCCCAGAAGCATCAAGAACTAGAGGGCATAGATTCAAAATAATTGGCAAAAGGAGTAAAAGTGATGTGAGGAAATATCTTTTCACCAAGAGGGCAGTTGGAGCCTGGAACAAACTTCCTGAGAGGGTGGTGGAGGCAGGTTCAATCGAGGTAATTAAAAGGGTGGCTATCATTGCTATCTGAAAAGCAAGAATGTGCAAGGTTATGGGGATAAGGCAGGAGAGTGGGACAAGGTAGAATGCTCCTTCAGAGAGCCAGTGCAGACTCGATGGGCCAAATGCCCTCCTTCTGGACTGCAAAGATTCTGTGATTCATGACTCATTGGTACTATATATTAAAGTTTGTAGCGAGGCCTGTGTCTGCACCAGTATTATTCAGTATTTGACATACTGTTATAAATTTTACTACCTCTTCTGGGGAATAATGTAAGATCTCACCCACCTTCAAGTGGTCCAAATATTTGAAGTACTGCTTTATCACCCTAATGTCTGCTCACTGAGGACCCAGTTCATCCATGTGCCTTGATGTGTATCTTTTCTCTGTTGAGTTTTGGAATTGTGCAGAGGTCTCATCAACCATGGTACACCCACACAGTCCATAGCTAGGAACATAGGAACAGGGCATTCAGCACCTCAAGCCTGCTCCGCATTCAATTAGATCATGGCTGATCTATGTTCTAACTCCATCCACTTGCCTTGGCTCCATTTTGCTTGCTATTCCTGGCTAGCAAAAATCTTATCGATCTTAGATTTCAAATTATTAATCAAGCTGCTTTTTGTGGGAGAGAGTTCCACACTTCTACCACCTTTTGGATGAAGAAATGTTTCTTAACTTCTCTCCTGAATGGCCTCACTCTGGTTTTAGGATTACATCCCTTTGTCCTAAACTCCTCCCAACCCCATCTGACCAGCAGAAAAAGTGGGGTGGATTTTATGGGGTGGTGTATTCCCTGCCGACACAAGTTAGAAGGGAGCCCGCCCACCAAAAAGCCAGCTGTCCCACAGCCATTTTATGCTGGAAGCAGCGTTAATTGCCTGAGGTTGAGACTTCCACCCTCATCGGTAGAGGAATACTTGCATAAGAGATCTGCTGGCCAACCTGATTGGCCAACAGCTCTGTAGTGCCAGCACCACCAAGTTCAAGCGGTGGCCCCTGCTGGGAATACAGGCAGTTCCTGAACAAAAGGAGGTTACGGAAATGGATTTCAAGATAAGTCCAGGGTATCGGCAGGGCCTGGCTTGCAGACCCCAGCAAGGAGGATGGGGAGGGTGGTGCTGGGGCTTGAGGGCCAGGGGAGAGGGTTAAGGGGTGGGTATGGCCCCAGGAGCGGGGATCCCTCCGATGGACAAAGAGGACCCCAAAAGAGGGTTGCCCCACCCATGCCCGACACCAGTCTGTGCAGTAAAAGCTGCTGGACACCCACCCAGATGGGCCTCCCCCTGCTGTGGGTAAAATAGTGGCGGAGGCAGAATGAGGCACTTAAGTGCCCATTAATTAGCCACTTAAGGGCCTCAGTAGGCCCAAAGGTGGCTGGGGGAGGGCTGTCTGATGCCTCCTCTGCCCACCGTAAAATGGGAGATAGGCCGGGGTGGGCAGGCAGTGGGTAAGGCCAGGAGCTGCATTTTACAAGCCCCCTCCCTTCAAACACACTGAGGGGGGGACGGGGAGGGGAGGAGGGCTGTAAAATCCAGCACAGCCTCTATCTTATAAATTCATTTCCAAATGCCAAAGCTCAATCAAATCAATCCCCAACCTTCTATATTCAGAGAATACAAGCCTACTTATGTAATCTCTCCTTGGAATTCAATCCATGGAGCCTTGGTAGCATTCTAGTGAAAAGTGATACACTTTTCCAAGGTATCCTTTCTAAGGTACGGTGTGCAAAAATTTACACAGTAATCCAGATGTGGTCTATACAGCTGTATCAAAACTTCCTCCCCTTTATATTCTAACCCCATAGCTATAAAGGCTAACATTCCACTAACTTTTTTGATTATTTTTATTTGTACTTAACACATTTTTGTAATCTCTTGATTTCAGCCATTTCTAATTTCCCACCATTTAAGAAATAACTCGGATCTGTGCTTTCTCGGTCCAAAAAGATTGACCTCACACTTACCTACATTGAAATTCATCCAGTTTTGCCCTTATGTGATTTTATGCTCCCTACTGTTGTAGGGTGTTGTTATTGTTTGGTAGATCTTAATGAAGTCTTTGTAGTCTTAAATACAAAGACTATGGGCTGAATTTTGCCGTCGGCAAGCAGGGGGCGGGGCCCACTCGCCGACACGCAAAATGACGCGGGCCCCCCAACGTCATCCCGCCCCATTTAAATCTTCAGGAAGGCCGGCCCGGAGCAAAATCAGCTGCGGGCCCGCTAACCTGTCAATAGCCAATTGAGGCCATTGACAGGATCATTAAAACAATTAAAGGACCTGCCCATCCAACCTTAAGGTTGGCGGGCAGGCCAGGAGCCCCAGCAGGATGAGGTTTCATGTAGGGATTTAAAAAGTTTAATAAAGTTTTAGTGAAATTTATGAACATGTCCCATGTTAAGGATTTTTTTTTTTCTATTTTTAATGTTTTCACAACTGTCAGCGATCTCCCTGAGGCAGCACTTTGCCTCAGGGAGATGTGTGCTCTTTCGTGCGCATGTGCAAAAGAGCGCACTCTCGCTTTTGGGGAATCCCCCCCCTGCCTGCACAGGGAAGCGCATAGCACTTCCTGCTGGTGTCACGCTGGGCGGGCCAGCAGCGGGGCCAACTTTTCCGGCAGGGATCGGTTCCCCGCCCACCGGAGATTGGGTTGGGCCCGCCCGCCCGGTAGGCAGAAAATTCTGCCCTATGTGTTTATTAACTACAAGAAATATGTACATATATAAAGAATTCAAGCTGGGAGTGGCTCCCCTTTAACCTGTGCACACAGCTATGTCCAACACTAGACTGACCCTTATGTGCGGGTCATGGGTTCTCTAGCATCACTGTGTGAGCGGTATTGTCCTCAGTCCCACGTTAACCCAGACCCTTATACTACACCTCCCCACAAGTCTTTATCCAATGAATTTCAAGTAGTTCCCCTGTAGGCCCTGCAAAATGGCTGACATTGTACGTTGAAATATTTCTGGCACCAAAGTGATTCCAAATGGCAGGTGGTTAAAGCAGCATCTCCTGAAGGCAGTAATGAATATGGTCAGCAGCCTGTACTCTTCATCAAGGAAAAATTGCCAAAAGTCTCTGTTGGCATTCAGCTTTGAAAATACCATGCTTTTCGAAAGTCTAGTCAGGCTTTTGTCCACTGAGGACATGGGATATAGTTCTCTGGCTATTGTTTTGTCGAGCTGTGTCAAGTCGACGCAAATACAGATGGACCCATTTGGTTTTGGGACTGGGACCATCCCAGAATACTATAGGTTGGTTGTCTGACTGGGGAAATACCTCCCATGTTTATCATCTCATCCATCTGTGGCTGTACTTGTCTTATGAGTGGGTAGGGAATCTTTCATGGCATGAATAGGCACACGGGTTTAGCATCCTCCCTCAGTGTGATCTTGTAAGCGTTTATCAGTCACCCCAGTCCTGTAAAGAACTTCGGGAACTCACTTTTATATTGGAGCCTGGCCCTTCACATGCTTTGTTGCTTAGTAGTGAGTAGTCCTGGATATGGACCATGGACAGGGTCTCTCGGATTCTTTTATCCTTGTATCTCAGTTTTGCCTACATGGTGCCTTTCACGAGGAGTTTTATACCCCCTGCTCCATATAGGTGTGTCTTAGGTGGCATCAGCTATTGGGTCACCAGCCATGGTTCTCTGTCCGATAGCACTGCAACACTGGCTCCCATGTCCAATTTAAAGTTTGTGAGATGGCCATTAACCGAAATGTCTACATTCCAAAGTGAAAATCCAGGGTCTTTGACCTCAATCAAGCAGCATGGCTGTGTGACCTCTTGCTGTGCAGTCTCAACCTCATGAATCATCTTTGGGTTTTCTGTGCATTTAGATGTTTTGGCCTTGCACTTTGTCAAAGTGTACAATTCTGTTACATTGAAAGCATTGGGCTGAAATTGCAGGACATTGATCTTGCCTATGGAGGCGCTTTGCTCCACAGCGCTGACATGGTCATTCTACTGGTTGGTTAGGGTATTGCTTCCCTTGGCCTGGAGTGTCCCTGTTTCTGTTCTGTTTAACTAACTGAGCTGTGGGGTTTCCTTTGTACTGCAGTTTACTTTCTCCTCCTAAGATGGACCTGTGCTGCCGAATAATCTGGATAGCTTTCTCGAGGGTTAGATCTTCCTTTGCTTGAAGCATGCCTGAGAGTGCATCATTTGCTACGACCACTATTCTATCCCTGATAAGTTCAGTACTTAGGTCTCTGTACTTGCAGCCTTCAGCCATCCTATACAGACCATTAATGAATGAGTCAACAGGTTCTCCTGGCTGCTGGACGCGCCTATTAACTAACCCTTTCAAAGATATTGTTACTCCTTGGGATAAAATAAACATCAAATGATTTTAGTACTTATTGAAATTTAGCAAATAATTCATTAATTCCTTGTCTAGCAAAATGTCATCCGTCATCGGGCCTACTGAATAAGGCAGTGTGTTAACTTGTTCAGCTTCTGTCTTTTTATCCAGACCTAAAGCAATCACGTATCTAAGGAATCTTTTTCTCCAAAGTCCCCAATTATGTGATTAATGTGGGTCTTGGAAATGTCCAAATTGATCTGGAAGAGTGGATTTCTGATCCATGGTTGAAAAGTTTGAAAGTGTAGGTTCAGCTTTAAGAAGTTGCTGAAATTAAAGACTGTCATTCAAAGACAAAGGGCAGAATTGTCTCAGATTTGCACTAAGTGTGGTAGCGGGCGTGAAAAGTCGTTTTACCCACCAGCTGCAATGGCGGGTTTTCGCGCCGCATCATTCCATTCCCAATGCGTCCCACCTCATTAATAATGCATTCATGGGAAACCTGCAGGATCGCTGGCAGGGCGGTCTCTGGTTCACCTGCCCCACCGTCACCTCAGGCCTTCAATAATCTGGATGTAATATTTAAAGGGTGCTCCTGCACAGAGCTAGCACTCTCTAAGGGATTGAAAACTGCTGGAAAGTCATGGCTGCCCCCAAATTTAGCAATGCCTCCCTCGGGCACCTACTGGATGCAGTGGAGGCCTGCTGTGAAGTCCTCTACTCCCGCTTTGGGCGAAGACCAGCAAGCAAGGTCACCAATCCAGCATGGGAGGTGGTGGCAGCGATGGTCAGCACCAATGCCCTGCAGAAGAGACAGCCACTCAGTGCCGAAAGAGGATGAATGATCTCTTCCGTTCCGCCAGGGTAAGTCACTCTTCTCATCACTCTCAACTCACACACTCATAAGCCCATTACAGATCCTCAGGGATCTAACTCACTGCCAGTTCAAGGGACATCACCATTCACTCTCTCACACACACCTTCATCTGCCCTGCGGATTGTGTCCTCATTCTGTCCATGACACCATTCAGCACCCACACACGCCAGGCATCCTTATCATCTGGCCTGGCAGGCGTCCTGCTTACACTCTCTCCATCTGTATTCATGCAGGGAGTGGTCACAGACTGGTGGAGGAATGCCCAACATCAAGGTCCTCACAGACTTTGAAAACAGAGCCATCCAGCTAGCTGGCGATGATCTGGACTGTTCTTGCACTGACAGTGAAGTCAGCAGGCTCAACCAAATGAGGATCCATCAGACAACCATGCTGTGAGTGAGTTTCTCTATTTCGCAGTCCCCTGTCATGCACTAATTACCTCTCCTTGCTTTCGCGGGCACATCTGGGAAGCAGCTGAGGGGGTCTACAACCCCGGTCCTCGACTCAAGCCCCGTGGACACCTCGGTAGATGAATCGGATAACGCTCTCATTGAATACCCATCACAGTGCTCACTCACGTCCTCCACCAGCACAGAGACACACCTCGGTGGGACCTAGTTCTAGAGTAGCCTCAGGGTCACAATCTGGTGAGCACTTCATACTGTCTGATCCACAATGGGCGGCGGCAGGGACTTCCCAGGTTTTTGGCACTCAAAGGACTGCTGGAGACCAGAAATCTGCTGAGTCCGAGTCAGATGACGAACCTCTGGACTCAGTCATACCTCAGTTGCTGGAGTTGCAAAGGCAAGCTCAGGAACATCAGGAGGGGACTGTCCGCTGTACTCCTCAGATTGCAAGGCACAATGGAGAGTCTGTCTGACTTCAGTCTCAGGTGATAGCACCGGCATGCCAATGCACCGAGGCCAACACTGGTAGGATGGAGGCCACCATGGAGACCTTGGTCCAGGACATTGGTCCTGCACTGCTGCACAGGCTGAACTCAATCGCTGATGCCACAGTTGGCCTCCAACAGTGTCAAAGCAAGAGGGGTGTGGGGCAGCTCGATCTCACTCTAGCTACTCCTTCTCCTCAAGGAGTCAGCCAGGGGCCCTCGGGCACCCATAGGGTGGAGGATCAGCAGGTGTACACCCCAGGGCCATCCACCCAGGTGACTTCGGGAGTGTCCGGCCCATCCAAATCCCCTCTTCCTGTGACCCCAGCAGCTCCAGCTCCACAGGCCGAGGAGGGTGCCACTGCCACACAGCAGGACCCTAAAAACAGGCCAGAGCCCTCCAGTCTTGGCCATCCAGAGAAGGCCCGCCAAGATCATCACAGACATGGCTTAGCAGTCAGTAGGCTGCCTCCACCTCCTCAGTTGATGTCGGGGGAGCACTAAGGTGTAGTAGCAGGGTTAGGAAGGTTAAGAAGATGTAGTTACATAGCCTGGTGTTAATCACTTGTACGTAATGTTCTCTATTGTAAATAAACTCCCAAGAATGTCTCCTTGCCTATGGCTCCTTGTTATGCTGAGCAGTGTTCGTGTCACTCAGCTGTGAAACCTCAGTTCCTACACAAGATGAAGGCAGGTGACTCAGTCCAGGGCTTCGTCCCCGTGCAGTGTGTAACCTTCAGGCCAAAGTGATGGCGCAGTTTCACACTCACTGGACACAGTGATACCTTACTGATACCTGTACCTCAATGGTGCTTAGCATTACTGCCAGAATGTCGTGGACAGGCATCACTTAGTTCCGTCATTCTCTCTGTGTGCCATCAGCGCCTTTGAGGTGGGGCTGGCTCCCCAATCTCTTCAGCATCTGTGACTGGTGACGTTGCGCTCCTGAAGGGGACAGGTGCTGAAGGCTGACAAAGGTTCAGGTGCATTTAAAGTTTCACGGTTGTGTCTTCATGATATGACCCTGATTAAGGACTGCAAGTGAGCTGTCCTCGGTCAGACGAGAGTCAGACATTCACAGAGGCTATGTGAAGATTTATGGAGTGTCCTCGCTGCTTGTCGTCATCATCCTCCTGGAATCTAGTGATTATTAGGGCCTCCGCTGCGCCTCCATGACATGATCCTGAGCACTGAGGATATGTGCGCTGCCATCAGCCACACAGTAGTCAAACGTTCACAGATGCAAGGTGAGGATCTTGCATCTCATCATCATCCTTCACAAGTCTTGTGGCTATGAGGGCCTCCCAGTGCGCCTTCCTTGTCTGGCCAGTGTGATGGCCTCATTGTCGGCATCCTCGCCTTTGAGGACCTCATCATTGTCAATCACTTTGACATCCTCCTCATTGGAGGAAATGTGCAGCCCTTCCTTCTCCTTCTCAGCCAGGTCTTCCCCTCTCGTTGCAGCGCCAGGTTGTGGAGCAGGCAGCAAGCGATGATGATGCACAACACTCTCGATGGACTGTATTGCAGCGCTCCACCAGACCTGTCGAGGCACTGGAACCTCATTTTTAAAATGCCTATTGTTTGCTCCACCAAAGTCCGGGTCATGACATAAGCCTAATTATACCATTGCTCTGCTGCAGTCTGCGCAAGGGCATCATCAGCCATGTCCTCTGTGGATAGCCCTTGCCCCTGAGGAGCCATCCCTGCAGCCTCTCTGGAACCTGGAAGATGTCAGGTATCTGAGATCTGCTGAGGATGTAGGAGTCATGGACGCTCCATGAAAATAATGCACAGACCTGTAGGATGCATTTGTGGTGGTTGCACACCAGCTGAACATTCAGCGAGTGAAAGCCCTTGCGGTTGACATAGTTGACTGGTTATTGCCATGGAGATCTAAGTGCCGCTACTTGCAGTCGGTGGCACCCTGCACCTGTGGAAAACCAGAGATCTGCGCGAATCCAGTGCTCTTGCCACTTGGCTTTCCTAATCCTGGGCGAAATGCACAAAGTTTTGTGCCTTCGTGAAGATGGTGTCCATGACCTCCTGGATACACTTGTACATGGAGGCTTGTGAGATCCTGCACAGGTCATCTGTGGAGCCCTGGAAGGAATCACTGGCATAAAAATCAAGCCCACAGTCACTTTCATGGCCACTAGCAGTGGATGCCCTCCTCATCCCTGTGGCGCTAAATCCTGCACCAGGTGCCATATGTGACCGACCAGTTCCCTAGACATGCGTAGTGTTCAGCGACACTGGTTTTCATTAATCTGCAGGAATGACAAGTGCCATCTGTAGACCCTAGGTCTAGCAAGGCAGTTACGGGTGACGGCCCGTTGTGAATCTTCAGCTGCGTGCGTACCAGGCCCGGATGCACCTTCGTCTTGAGGGATGTGATCCTCTCTTTGCCAAGCTTGGCGTCTCTGCTGCACTCTTCCTCTTTCTCTGTACTCCCTGTAAGCCATTAGGCATGCCACTAAATCACCAGGTTCCATGATCCTGATGTTCTCCTCCTGCAGGATCAAAAAGAGAAATGCGTTGGTTTGCATAGGTATCCTAAGAACCTCTCTTGGTTAAGTCTGAAGGCCCCTTCGCGCATGCAAGAGAGTGCTGGCCACCACTTGGATGGCCAGTGTGTAGTGCACTCATTGGCTCTCTGAAACCCCACCCACCAGCGCCCCAATCTGCTTGACCGAGTGATGGTAGCTTTGGGCAATGGGCTGAATGCTGTGCTCTCAGCTCAGGCGCAGGCATTCTCCTAACCTGCACTGCAAGGCTGCACTGTTAGCTTGAACCATAATGGATACTGGTCCAAACCTTAATAAAGACATTGCAAGGAACTGTGAGCGCCTCCACCAGTGACTGTGCCATGGCCAACTTTCACAAGGGGATTCTACAGCTTGCCCAGTTGGCCAATAGTTCTGCTGCCCCCTGAAACGCACGTTAATTTGCAGTCTGCTTCGAGGAATGAAAAGCTCTGGAGCATTTGGTGACACTTTCATGCTCTTGCGTTGCTTGAGTGGACAGAAAAGCTTCAAAGACCCAGGTCCAAGCATGTCAATAGAGTTGCAGCTGAATGGTCTCAGCTGCAGAAGAATGCTCACTTTTGACAAGCTTTTCCAAGTGCATGGCCGCTTCCCTCATCCCCCCTCCCCCAACCCAGCATGTGCTTGTGTACTTCCTTCAGTCTGTGCTGCCTTGCCCCCCCCACCCCCTCCCCTGGCATGTGCTTGAGTACTTCCTTCAGTCTGTGCTGCCTTGTCCCCCACTGCCCCACCTCTTCCAACCCCCTGGCATGTGCTTGAGTATCTTCTTCAGTCCACCACCCCCCACCCCTCCCCCCACCCTACCCCTTCCTCCACCCCCCACCCCCCGGTCTGACCCACACTGGAACCCTTGTCCCAGCACCACACTGAAAGCTAGCCCGGAAAAAGCGACTTGCCTGCACCCTCCATTGAATGCACAGCACCTCTTCCTTGATGTCGTATGGGCACTGCTTGCGAGCACTCACCTCTGTGTTCACCTCAAAGTTCAGGTCACCAGGTGCATGTCTTTTGAAGGCAGTCGTGAAGCAAGCCATTTGGAAGTCATGCCGGCATAGGCGAATAATTTGACATGGGGAATGATTCCGGAGAGCAGATCTTATAATGAGATGCTAAAGTATTGAAATTAGGTTGCTGACGTGTGGCGGCATCAAACGTGGCCTGCCATTGACGGGCGGAGCAGATGTTAACAAACTGGTTTCACAACGCTGTGAAACTGATTTTTGGCCTTCTTGCTATATTGTTCCCCCACTGCCCACCATGACACCCGATGCCAATAGGACCGGACAATTCCACCCAAAAGATTTTCCGGTGCTTGCTGGTTTTGGCAGGCTCCTGCTGCAGTGGCACTTGCACTCAGCTTTGAAAAAATTTTAAACAATGTCTGGTTGGATTGACTAACTCTAGATGTCTCCGTTTCAGTGCTATGCTGAATCCTGGCCTTTGCTGGTCTTTAGATCCGGTTCTTCTGAATTAAAAAAAAAATTCCCTTTTCGTAGTGTACTCAGACACCACATGATCAGGTGCCGATTCGGGAATCTAGTATTCCAGTAATTTCTGACTGCTGAACTATTTAAAAGTTTCTCAGGACTTGCTTTATCCTGGAATTTAAACATTTTAGCTCACCCCTGCTAGGTCTGCTGACCCTGCACTCTGGGAATTGAAGGTGGACTTCCAAGAGATCCTATGTAGTCTTCTGCTGCAGTGAGGAATCTTAAATTTCTGCCTTCAGCTTCCAAGTCTTTCTTTGGAGCTTTTCTTTGACAATATACCTCTACGCAACTGTTTCTGGAGCTTTTCTTCAGGTCAGAATCTTCTTTAAAATTTTCTTTAGTCTTTCAAGTTTCTTAGTTTTTCTCTGCATTTTTTTTTCTTTGCTGCTGCCATGCTGTTGAGTGTTGGTTATCATTTGGTAGGTCTTCATGAAGTCTTCGTAGGTTAACTGTATGTAATAATTAACTACAAGAACTATGCACATATATAAAGCAAAGGGTTCAAGCTAGGAGTTGTCTCCATGTTTGCCTGTATACACGGCTATGTCACATCCTAGGTGTGAGTCATGTGTTCTCTTACATCACTGTGTGAGCGGTACCATACTCAGTTCCACATTAACCCTAAATGTGCCCGACCCTTATACTACACTTACTATGCCACAAGCCTATATGTAATTAGCAAAATGGGATATGTGGCTCTCTATTGTGTTACCTAAATCATTAATAAATACAGTGAATTAGTTGAGGCCCCAGCTTAGATCCTTTCTAGACACTGTTAGCTACTTCCTTCCAATTCAAGTGTGTACCAATTATCCTGACTCTGTATTCTATTGCCTAACCAATTTCCTAACTAGGTCAATGTTGCCTTTAATTCCATGAGCTTTAAGTCTCTTATTTGGAACGTTACAGAATCCCTTCTGCAAGTATATATAAGCTACATCTACAGATATTCCCTCTGTTTACTACTTTAGTAACTTTCTCAAAAAGTTCAATTCTGTTCATTGGACATGGCCTATCCTTTACACATCTACCAATCTGCCCAAATTTCTATACATTCTCAGTCATAATGTTATTACAGATTTCAAATATCTCCCACAACAGATGTTTGATGACCATGTCTATAACTTATTGGTGTCTTTCCCTAATCTTTCTTAAATAATGGAGTTACATTTGCAGTTTTCCAATCTAAAGAAACAATTCCTGAAATAAGAGCATTTTGGAAGACTATGGCTAAAGCATTTGGAAATTTTCTCACCTACTTCCTTTCAAGTCATGAGGTGGAAACCATCAAGTTTGGGATTCATCAGCCTTTAGTGCTATTATTCCTTCTTAATGCTGTTTTCTTGCTTGCATTAAGTTTAATGAGTTCCAGTCTCTGATTCATTATTAGTTACTCTGGAATGTCAATTACACTCCACTGTGAAGACTGACACATCTCTTTTCTCTCATTTGCAATATTGCCCACATCCATTTTTTAAACGGCCTACATTACCCATGACTAATTGTGAACAGTTTTTGTGTTAATCTTGATCTGTGGCTCAGTTGATAGTAATCTCACCTCTGAGTCTTTAGGTTCAAGTCCCACTCCAGGACTTGAGCACAAAAATCAAGGCTGACATTCTAGTGGAGCACAGGTGCTGTCTTTCTGATGGGGCATTAAGCTTCCTGTTCAGGTGGGTGTAAAAGATCGTAGCAATATTTTGAAGAAAAGCAGAGGAGTACTTCCCAGTGTCCTGGCCAATATTAATCCCTCAATCAACAGATTATCTGGTCGTTATCACATGGCTGATTGTGGGAGTTTGTTGTGAGCACAAATTGATTGCCATTTTTCCAAAATACAACAATGACTCCAGTTCAAAAGTACTTCATTGGCTGTAAAGCACTTTGAGACATCCTGAGATCATGAAAATCACTACATATATGCAAGTCATTCTTTCTTTCTATGGCCAGGATTTCCTGGTCAGCGAGCGGGAGGCAGGGCCCGTTCGCCGACGTATAAAATGACGTGGGATGACATCGGGCGGAACTCCTGGTGTCACCCCGCCTCATTTCCATTTTCAGGTCAGCGGGGGATCAGCCGAATCAGCTGTGCACCCGCCGACCTGTCAATGGCCCATTGAGGCCATTGACAAAGCAATTAATGTAATTAGTGGAAGGTTGGCGGGCAGGCTGGGAGCATATGCGGGCTTTGGAAAAAGCATGAAACTTCATCCACGGGCGGGATGAGGTTTCATGTAGATTTTTATAAATTTAATAAGTGTAACTAAAAGTGATGGATTATGTTCCAATTCATGAGAGTGTCACATGAGGGGACATGTCAGGGAAATTGTTTTTTTCTGTTTTTAACATTTTTTAATGTGAAGCCGATCTCCCTGAAGCAGCACGTAGCCTCAGGGAGATGAGTGCACTCTTTCGCGCGCGTGCGCCAAAGAGCGCACCCTCGGCTCAGGGAATCCCTCTCTTGCCTGCACAGGGAGCGCATAGCGCTTCCTGGCGGACGTCACACTGGGCGGGCCTTAATTATCCCGCCCACATAAAATGGTGGCACGCCCCCAATTGGGGGCGCCGATCAGAGGTGCGTCACCACGTGCCTGCTCCTGAATTTCCCCCCCAACGGGGTGGGGGGGAAATTCTGCCCTATATGTCAGGCTGCTTGTCCAACATCCAGTACTGAATAAGTAGAGATTTTTTATAATCATTCATGGGATGTGGGCGTCATTGGTTAGGCCAGCATTTTTGCCCACCCCTAATTGCTCTTGAGAAGGTGGTGATGAGCTGCCTTCTTGAACCTCTGCAATCCATGTGGTGTAGGTACACCCACTGTCCTGTTAGGGAAGGAGTTGCAGGATTTTGACTCTGCGACAGTGAAGGAATGGCGATACATTTCCAAGTCAGGATGGTGTGTGGCTTGGGGGAGATCTTCTAGGTGGTGGTGTTCCCATGCATCTGCTACCCTTGTCCTTCTAGATGGTTGCAGACGAGGGTTTGGAAGGTGCTGCTCACCTTGTAGATGGCACACACTGCTGCCACTGTGTGTCGGTGATGGAGGGAGTGAATGTTTGTGAATGGGGTGCCAATCAAGCGGGCTGCTTTGTTCTGGATGATATCAAGCTTCTTGATGCTGTTGGAGCTACATTCATCCAGGCAAGCGGAGAGCATTCCATCACACTCCTGACTTGTGCCTTGTAGATGGTTGACAGGCTTTAGGGAGTCAGGAGGTGAGTTACTCGTTGCACGATTCCTAGCCTCTGACCTGCTCTTGTGGCCACAGTATTTATATGGCTAGCCCAGATCAGTTTCTGGCAAATGGTAACCCCCAGGATGTTGATAATGGGGGATTCAGTGATGGTAATGCCACTAAATGTCAAGGGGTAATGGTTAGATTCTTTCTTGTTGGATATAGTCATTGCCTGGCACTCCTGTGGTATGAATGTTACTTGCCACTTGTCAGCCCAAGACTGGATATTGTCCAGGTCTTGCTGCACTTGGACATGGGCTACTTCAGTAACTGAGGGGTTGTGAATGGTGCTGAACATTGTGCAATCATCAACGAACATCCCCACTTCTGACCTTAGGATGGTAGGAAGGTCATTGATGAAGCAGCTGAAGGTGGTTGGGCTGAGGATATTACCCTGAGGAACTGCTGCATCCTGCAGTGATGTCCTGGAAATGAAATGTTTGACGTTCAACAACCACAACCATCTTCCTTTGTGCTAGGCATGACTCCAACCAGCGGAGAGTTTTTCCCCTGATTCCCATTGACTCCAGCTTTGCTAGGGCTCCTTGATGCCACACTCAGTCAAATGCAGCCTTGATGTCAAATGTAGTCACTCCACTCCACTAAATATTGGGGAGACCGAGGCTATTGTGTTCAACTCCAGCATAACTCCATTCCCTAGCCACTACCTCCATTCCTCTCTCTGGCAACTATTTGAGGTTAAACCAAGCCGTTTGCAATCTTGGTCTCCTATTTGACTCTGAGATGACTTTCCAATCTCATAGCTGCACTATCACTAAGACTGCCTATTTCCACTTCTGTAACAGCACGGTACTCTGCCCTGCTTCTGCTTATCTTCTGCTGAAACCCTCATCCGTGTCTTTGTTGCCTCTTCAGGTACATTGCACTAGTCTGGTTGGCCCCCACCTTCCACCCTCCATAATGCTACCCTTGTCCTAACTCTCACCAAGCCCCATTCACCCATCCATCCTGTGCTCACTGACCTACATTGGCTCCTAGTTAAGAGACGCCTTGATTTTAAAGTTCTTATTGTTGTTTTCAAATCCCTCTATCTCCTCACCCTTTCCTATCTCTGTAACATTCTGAAGCCTGCAACCCTCCAAGTTATCTATGCTCCTCCAATGCTGGCCTATAGGGCATCCTGATAACAATCACTCTATCACTGAAGCATCGTGCCTTCGTCTGCCAAGGCCCTAAGCACTGGAATTCCCTCCCTAAATTTCTCCAACTCTCTTTCGTCATTTAAAACATTCCTTAAAAGCTACTTCGCTGACCAAACTTTAGGTCATCAGTCTGAATATCTCCTTATACCTCCTCATTGTTAAATATTGCTTCTTAACACTCCTGTGAAGCATCTTAGAATAATGCATTTTACTAATTTAAAGGTGCTATATACATGAAAGTTATTGTTGTTGATATCCCTCTCAAGTTTATTTTCATATTCTTTTTCACAGCTCTTATGTCATTTTCACCCTAAAATATACTTTAGTGATACCAAATTTGCAAAATTGCATTTCATAACAGTTCAAATTAGACATTGCTGAAAGTACAAAATAGTTCAAGTTCTTTCAATACAATACTGAAGTACTTCAAAACAATTGCAACAGCGAGGTTGTGTCCTTTGTGAACTGGGCCAACCGCATGATGTTTACACTCCATGACAAGGATACTGCCTGAGGGGTTTAACACAGTTTCCTGCCTCTTGGTATACTATGGCAGGTGACTTTAAACTGTGGTCTTTCCCCATTGAACCTTTGCAGTGGCTGCCCTATGCTTTATTGTGTCCTTCGGCACATAGCCCTGGACCTTGGAATATGGCTGTCTGCAACACTTGGACATGGTCAAATCTTTGCACTAGAAGGCCAGCAGGCTTTGGGCAAACCAAAGTGTGTCTTTCTCTGAGTTGATGGTCCTCCAGTTGCAATTCATGTTTTTCTTGGAGTGCATTCCTGGGAACAACCCATAGAGCACAGAGTCCTGTGTTACGGAGCTGCTCGGGATGAACCTCAAGAAAACCAGTGCATCTCTTTCCAGACCTCCTTTGCAAAGGCACATTCCAGAAGGAGGAGGAGAAAGGTCTCTTCCCCACTGCAGCCACCTCAAGGGCAACTTGCAGAAGGGGTGAGACTCCAGGCATACAGGAAGGATCTAACAAGGAGAGCCTTTCTCACCACCAGCCAAGCTATGTTTTGTTGCTTGTTTGAAAGTTCTCATGATGAGGCATTCTGCCAAATTACTTCGACAGTTTGCTCAGGGAATTATCCAACAGGATCCTCTTTCCCACAGGGCACTTGAGAACGTTACATGCAAATCACTGCTTGATGGACTTGTGGTCAAGCATATTTTTCTGTGTAAATTTCTCCATGATGGTCAGGTGGTACGGTACGGTCCAAATGACTGCAGCATTCCGTGGCAACATGGCCACACCCATCTTTCGCAACACCAGGAACAGATAGAACCCCAGCACATAGTGCCACATGGTTTTTGCATACTGAGGATCTGGACCTGGTCCATTTTCGATCTCCAGACAAAGCAGAAGATAGCTTGTATGATTTCCATGGTACAAGAGTGGGGTGTGGGCCAGACCTGCCCCATGTACAGCAACATCAAGAGCACCTCACCTCTGATGACCAGGTTCTTACCTACAATGAAGAGGCAGCATCGCTCCCACATGCCCAGTTTTTTTTTAAACCATGGGTATCCGCTTCTTCCAGTTTTTCGCACACATCCTGTCCCCTCTGAACCATATTCCCAGCACCTTCAGGTAGTTTGAGCTGACAGGAAGGGGACAAAAATTGGTCGACCCAGTTCCCAAAGGACATGGCCTTGCTCTTGCTGTGATTTGCTTTGGCTCCTGAGGCCAGTTCGAACTGGTTGGATATACTCATCATTCTGCACACTCATAGGGGATCCAAGCAGAAGATGGTGACATTGCACAAGTGCAGGGAGACTTTGACATGAGTGCCTTCACTGCCTGGCTTTGTCACCCCTCTTAAGCGCGCATCCTTCCTGGTGGACTTGGCAAAAGGTTCGATACAACACATGAACAAGTCAAGGGGGAGAGGACAGCCCAGCCTGACTCCAGATTTGATTGGAATAGGCTTTCTTGTTCCCACCCATTAATTGAAACTGTGCTATTGATGTTTGTGCAGAGCAGTTGCATCAACTGCAGATTCCTTCCCTAAACCCCATTTTGGAGAGCACATCTATCACAAAAGTGTATGATATTCTGTCAGAGGCCTTCTCTTGGTCCAAGCTATTGGGGTAGGTGTCCACACCCCTGTCCTGCACATAGGCAATCGTATACCTGAGTAGCGTGAAGCTATCAGAGATCCTTCTGCTGGGTACAGTGCAGGTCTAATGAGGGTGGATCAGCAATTCCAGAGCAGACTTGATTCAACTGGCAATGGCCTTGGACAGAATTTTGTCCAGAATTTTGTAGTCCACACTAAGCAGTGAAACGGGTCACCAATTTCTGATTTCTTCCCTCTCCCTCTTTCACCTGTAGATGCGGGTGATGATGTCTTTCCACATAGATTCTGATATGCTGCCAGCCAGAAGCAGCCTGCTATTGTCTTCCTTTGCTGTCCTTTAGTTCTCTCCCTGTGCCCTGGATCTACATACGTCTTTGTACTTGTGTATGCTTTTCTCTCGCACCTCTTATAGTGACCATGGCTGTTTGAACACGAGTGCACGTTTGTGCACATTTTGAACACCTCACACTGTTCAACTGTAGTTTTGCCCAATAACAATTTTAATCAATTGTGGTCACCAGTTTCATCCTATTAAAATTAGCCTTATGAAAATCTTAGCTTTGAAAAGAAAAATTGAAAAGTTACTAATTTTGAATTCAATCATATTATTATTACTATTAGATGATTTACTTCATTGTTAGAATGAACTAAGTTTGTCTATTAGCTAATTTCTGAATCGACTATGGCCTTCCTTCTTGTTGGCTCTAGATCACAAAGCTCGAGAAAATTATCTTGACTGCACTCGAGAAATTTGCTACCTTTCTAACTTAAGCTATTCTGCTCTTCCCGCGAAAATGAAAGGTTCCCATTAAAATAACTCTGCTTTTGTTACAAGACCCTCCAATCTCAGAACTGCTTACTAATATTGTAACGCTGGCCAAAAGCTTCTGCTAAATTGTGTTTTTTTATTCCAGCAGAATTCACCCAAACCAGCGTAAAAATGAATTTCAAGTATGTCCAGCACAAATCAAGCCTCTGTAATCTTTTGTGCTAGTTTAAATGAACTACGTGAGAAGCTGGCCCAGCCACAAAACTGGCCATTCAACCAAATCAAATTAATCACCATGAAGCAGTTTCTGCTGGTTGTGCCCATTTGTGGGTTTTCAAGGAGGCTTTTAAAATGAAGCTGATTTCTTTTAGGCACATGTTTTAAAAGCTAATGAATATTAATTTATTTAAAATTTACTAAGAAGCTGACTATTCTACACCGATATAACTAATAAATAGTTTTGTATAGTCTTTTAAAGTCATTTTCAATTATTTGAAATTAAGTAACTTACAGATGATGGACAATGCATTCTGAACAAAACATTTATTTTTTGTGGTAGACCTATTTTCAGCTGTATTAATAAAACTGCACCAACTAATTATACTTAAATATATCAAGAGAGATTTTTTAAAGAAAGAACATTTTAAAAAGTACATTCTAAAATGTTGTCCAGTAATGAATGGTGGTAGACAATTAAACAACTAAAAGGAGGAGGTTCCACGAACATCCCCACCCTCAATGATGGTGGAGCCCAGCAAATCATTACAAAAGACAAGGCTGAAGCATTTGCAACCATTTTCAGCCAGAAGTACCGAGTGCATGATCCACCTCAGCTTCCTCATGAGGTTTCCAACATCACAGATGGCAGTCTTCAGCGGACCTGGACACTTCAAAAGGGCAAAGCGGGGCAAGACTGAGAGCGGACCAGAGGCTTCACGAGAGCGCGAGAGGAGGTGACACTGAGAGTAGATCCAGAAGCTTCAAAAGAGCGTGAGAGGGGGTGACACTGAGAATAGACCCAGAGGCTTCAAAAGAGTGCACAAGGAGGTGACACTGTGAGTGGAACCAGAGGCTTCAAAAGAGCATGAGAGGTGCCGTGACTGAGAGCAGATGCAGAGGCTTCAAGAACTAGGTGGGGGCGGTGCTCTATCTGTGGAGCGACTGGATTTGGAGAAAATTAAAGTGATGTAACCAGGTAAGTGATTAGTTGGTCAGTAGTTTGCTCATTTTGCTCATTTAAAAAAAATCATTCATGGGATGTGGGCTTCGCTGGCTGGGCCAGCATTTATTGCTCATCCCTAGTTGCCCTTGAGAAGGTGATGGTGAGCTGCCTTTTTGAACTGCTGCAGTCCATGTGGTGTAGGTACACCCACAGTGCTGTTAATGAGGGAGTTCCAGGATTTTGATCCAGTGACAGTGAAGGAATGGCGATATATTTCCAAGTCAGGATGGTAAGTAGCTTGGAGGGGAACTTCTAGGCGATGGTGTTCCTATGTATCCTCTGCCCTTGTCCTTCTAGATGGTAAGTGGTCATGAATTTGGAAGGTGCTGCCTAAGGAGCCTTGGTGAGTTTCTGCAGTGCATCTTGTAGATGGTACACACTGCTGCCACTGTTTCTCAGGTGGTGAAGGGAGTGAATGTTTGCAGAAGGGGTGCCAATCAAGCAGGTTGCTTTGTCCTGGATGGTGTCAAGCAACCTAGTTCTCTACATGGTTGTTCGGCCACCTAGTCCTCAAACTTCTCCCATGCCTTGTCCATGCCCTCCATGTATCCTCCATATCCCCATGCCCTCCCATGCATCATCCATACCCACTCATCCAGTATCCACCATGTATTCATGAGTCATTTATAACACTGGTGAACCTTTGAAACGCTCAGAAAAAAAAATCATCATCCAAACGCCAGCTGAAATAAATTGCCCCTCTTGGACGTTCACTAAACCATCAATCAAATACACAGCATGAGGAGGACGCTGAGGAGGATGGTGAATCTTTGGAATTCTCTGCCTCAGAGGGCTGTGAAGGCTCAATAGTTGAGTATGTTCAAGACTGAGATTGAGAGATTTCTACACATTAAAAACATCAAGGGATACTGGAATAGTGCAGGAAAATGGTGTTGAAGTAGAAGATCAGCCATGATCTCATTGAATGGTGGAACAGGCTTAAAGGGCTGAATGACCTACTTCTTCTCCTATTTCCTGTGTTCTTTGAACACCTCTGAGGTGCTGTGAACCATGACTCTGAAAAGCTGGCCAGACCCCATGAAAATTGCAGAGGACTAGGACTTGCCTATCCCTGCAGTGGCCAAGCCGGGAATGCAGGGTGCAGGCTCATGACCCAAACCAGTCAGCACCCTTAAAAAGCTCTACTGAAAGTCAGAAACCCTAGGAATGGGATTGGGAATCCCAGAACTGGGACCCGCTATTGTAAGGGTCGCTTGGTGTCTCATGGAAAGGCCTGGAGGTTTGTATGGTTGAATATTAAGTGTTTATTAATAAATAGATACATCTCCAAGGTACAGCCCAACATGGGTGCTGTCTCCATGCTGGCTTCTGCTAGACTACTACTGTACTCAGTCTGCTATCATGTGTTCCTTTATATCACAGAGTGGGCAGTACTGTACCCAGTCCTACGTTAACCCTTTCCATGCCAGACCCTTATACTACACCGCCCCCAAGTCTACCCAATATTATTTATAATAGAAACTTTCTTTATGTGCTATCCCTTCTCCCCATTTCCTGCCAAAGTCTCTGATTTTATAAATTTAAATGGTCTGGAGGCTTGACAATTCTTTCAGATCTCCTTTTCACATTCGGAGGAATGGTAGGCTCAGTTGCTTTCAGCTGACTTTGTTAGTTCACAGTTGAATTCGTTGTATTCAGTGTTTCAGGCACTTGGTTGTCACCATTTGATTTGTTTTTGCACTCCTTCGAATCGCATTTCTCTTTATGGACAATCTGCCTTCTTTGATCGGATACCATGGGCTTATTCCGTTCCTTCTGAAGGGAATTTTCACAATGTTCATTCATAGGGCTGAATTTTATGTACCCCTGACAGGCATGTTTAAAATGGGGTGGGTGGCTATCCCACCACCTTCTTACCCACCCCTTAACTCAACCTCATAATATGAGGAGTGGGCGGGCTTCCGATTTTGGTAGCCCACCCGCCATATTTAAATGAACAATTAAGGGTCAATTAGGCTTGTTATCAAGCCAATTGACACTGATAATACGCTGCCCACATCATAAAACATTTGGCATGGACAGCAGGATGGGAGCGGGCAGCCCAATTTTTCACCTCAAGTGGTTAGAGGGCAGGAAGGAAGAGATAGGTTGCTCTTTGGGGGCTGCCCTTTGCTAATTGCGGGGCAGCCCCCCCTTAGGTTGAACCCCTCCCTTCTTCCTACCCGCTCCCTCCCTTAAACCCAATCCCTCCCACCCAACTGCCCTTCTCCCCAACCTACCCAAACCCTCCTGGCCCAAGACCCCGGACTTATCTGCTCCTGGGATCCAAGGCCTTGGGGTCCTTTCTTCTCCAGCAGACTTGGCAGGCGACACTGACGACTTCCTGGCACTGCTGGGACTGATGGAACTGCTGGCTAATTGGACTGCATGGCAGCTCCAGAGGGAATGAGGGGCGAAAGTCCCACTTGGCCCTCCCTAATCAGCCCCGCTGTGTTTTACGGCTGTGGGACAGTTCAGCGTGTCAACACCCCCATATTATTCAGCCCATAGAGTGGACTTGGGTTTTCTTTTTCCATGGGATCCATCATGTCCTTTAGGGAAGGAAATCTGCTATCTTTACCTGGTCTGGCCTACATGTGACTCCAGACCCACAGCAAAATGGCTGACTCTTAAATGCTCTCCGAACAAAGGCAGTTAGGGATGGGCAATAAATGCTGGCCTAGCCAGCGATGCCCACTTCCCATGAATGAATAGAAAAAAAAATGTTCTTCTTAGGAGTTTATGTTTCTAAGCTGGAATCTTCATATCCACTAGTTTCACAATTTCACCCAAATATTTGTTTACTCTCTTATTTTCCAATTCCTTTTCAAGCTTATGAATCTTTTCATTAAGCTCAGCAACTACTCTGGTGAGGTCAGTTGTCTTTGTTTCAGAGTTATCTGCTGAACTCATATAGAAGTTTAACAACTTCACCTGGGCATTCAATTCTTTTCAGAAATCTTCTTCCATGGTCACTGATTGTTCCTTAGACTCTATCAATTCACTTGTTAAATCATCAATCTGTTAGAATGTTCCTTTTCTGCTTTTAAAGTCTGAATTTGCTCTTCCTTACTGCACATCTGATCTTTCATGTTTGTCTAATTGGATAGAATTTCAAGAATTTCATCAGTGTGGATTGCTAATTCTGCATTCAACCAGCCATACTGATTCATCAGCAATTCCGTTTCCTGTTCCAGCATCAACTTCATGCTGTTCGTGTTAGCTTGAAGCTCGGTATTTCTGAGGTTTCCTTTTCTTGGTTGCTCTGTGCTATCTTTCCAGCTCACCTATAATTTTACTTCAGCTGATTGTTTCTGAGACTCTTCATGCTTCTTTGTGAGAATTTTTACTTTCTCTTGCAACTGTTCAACTTTTTCATAACATTCTAGATTCTTGATTTTCATTTCAGCTATTTCATTTTTCAACAACTCAATTGTTTCAGTGTTTTTAAGACATCCAGTACTTTTTCTCCTAGTTCCCTGAGCTTCAGCATTGGTTTTACATTTTCAAATCTTATTTCTGTCTTTTCTGTCTCTGTCTGCAGCACGGCTTTGTCCTTATCCCTTCTTTTGGTTTCACTGTTGACCAGGTCTGTCCCTGGTGAAGCCTTAACTTGTTTCAGTTCTGTAATCGTGCTACTTATGGCTTCAGTATCTGCTTGCAGTTTGGTAAACTCCAATTTTTTCCCCGTTGGGTGTGGTTGTGCGGGGGCGGGAACACAGCCAATCGGCACCCCCGATCGGCTGGGCGCCGCCATTTTACGTGGGCGGGCCAATTAAGGCCCACCCAGAGTGACGCACGCCCCGGAAGTGCTGAGCATTCCCTGTGCGGGCGGGGGATTGCCTGAGCCAGGGAGTGCGCTCTTTCACACATGCGTGTGAAAGAGTGTGGAAATCTCCCTGAGGCACAGAGGTGCCTCAGGGAGATTACTTTCACTTATAAAACATTGAAGAAAGGTTAAAAAAAAAATTTAAGGCCACCTGGGCTCTTTGCCTGCCCACCAACCTTAAGGTTGGATGGGCAGCTCAGCTAATTGCTTTATTGGCTTTTTAAGTAGCTTTAATAGACCTTTGACAGTTCGGCGGGCACGTAGCCGACTCGGCTGCATGCCTGCCAAACTGAAAATCTAAATGATGCATGGTGACGCTGGGACGCATGCCCGATGTCACCGTACGTCATTTTACACCTCAGCGAGCGGGCCCCATCCCTGCTTGCCGAGCCGAAGATTCTGCCCTATGGTTTTTCCTTTCAATACCTCCTCTTTTCCATTCAGCTGGTTCTTCAGCTCTTCAGTCTCTTTCTTGTACCTCTTAGCTTCCTCCTGGAATATAGAACATTGCTGAGTCTTCTCTGCCAACTGGTTCTTCAGTTTGTTCTGAGTGACATTAAATTCATTTTGCTTCTTTTAATGATTTTCCAGAGGAACAAACTTTACTGGAGGGGTCCTTGTAGTATGCGAGGTTCCTTCAACGGGTTTTCTTTATTTTTGCAAAGCTCAATTGCTTTGTCTGGAGCTTTCTGGTAATTTAACAGAGTCTCCTCAACTTGGTTCTGCTGTTTTTCCATTCTGCTGTTCAAGGCAGTCTTCATCTTTTCATGTTGTTGAAGGGTTATGTACTCCTTTTGCAATTGATCTTGAAGGTTTATTTCCTTGTTGACCTCTTGTCAACCCACACTGCAATTCAGTGTATTGCTTTGTCACTACTGACTGTTCCAACAAAGCTTTCTCTGAAGTGGTATTCAACATCCTTTTTAATTCCTCATCTTTTTCCAGGGCCACATATTATTCCTCAAAGAGTCTTTCAGGGCAACAACATCTTTCAGTACATTTTCTACTTGCTGTTGTGCATAGCTGTACTTCTGGTTGAGTTCTTCCAAATCAGCTTTGATACAAACATTTTCCTGTGGAATAGCTTCATTTTCTTTTTGCAGGCTCTGTTTCTTTTGGGTTACATCAGATACATTTCCTTCCTTCACAGCTCTCTGCCCGCTCCACACTGCCACCTGCTGTTGCAGTTTGGGTATTGTCAGCATATTCAAAAAGCTCTATTTTTAAGCCAATCTTTACTTCTCATCTCTTTCTCTGCATTAAACTCTTAGGTTCATGTACTCATTGATCTGACATGATCTGCTAGCATTTTGTGTTTTGCTTAAGTATTGTCTCCCTCGGCCTGGGGTATCTTGTCTCCTTCGTCCTATGGTCTCCTGTCTCTCTCACCCTGCTCCTTGACATTCAATGGCATTAACGTCGCTGAATCCCCCACTATCTACATCCTGGGGGTTACCATTGCCCAGAAACTGAACTGGATTAGCCATATAAATGCTGTGGCTACAAGAGCAGGTCAGAGGCTAGGAATCGTGTGATGGGTAACTCATCTCCTGACTCCCCAAAGCCTGTCCACCATCTACAAGGCACAAGTCAGGAATGTGATGGAATACTCTCCACTTGCCTGGATGAGTGCAACTCCAACAACACTCAAGAAGCTTGACACCATCCAGGACAAAGTAGCTCACTTGATTGGCACCCCATCTACAAACATTGACCCCCTCCACCACTGATGCACAGTGGCAGCTATGTGTCCCATCTACAAGATGCACTGCAGAAACTCACCAAGCCTCCTTAGACAGCACCTTCCAAATCCACAACCACGACTATCTAGAAAGACAAGGGCAGCAGACACATAGGAACACTGCCACCTGAAAGTTCCCCTCCAAGCCACTCACCATCCTGACCTGGAACTATATCACCGTTTCTTCACTGTCGCTGAGCCAAATTCCTGGAACTCCCTCCCTAAGCGCATTGTGGGTGTACCTACACCACATGGGCTGCAGCAATTCAAGAAGGCAGCTCACCACCATCTTCTCAAGGGCAATTAGGGATGGGCAATAAATACTGACCTAGCTAGTGACACCCACATCCCATGAATGAATAAAAAAAGGTTTCCTTGTCCCTTTGATACTTTAATGGGGGTGTTCTAGACCATTTTTAAGGTCTGCACTCTCCACAACTTGGAGTTTAAAATAGTCTAAGGCTTTTAATATGTCACCAAATGTGCTTGAGAATTCATCTATACTTTGTCTTGGGGTTACTTCATCTGCAAATATACCAATCAAGTGTATTAACTTGGACTTCTGAGTTCTAGCTTAATTCCAATGTACTTTAGATTTTGCAATCTAAAAATTTCTTCTCCATGATATCCAATTTTATGTCTGGTTGCACGCTTGCCTTAACCTAAATTGGTAATGTTACTTTGCTATCCGTGGCTATTTTTCCACAAAGTGGAATATAGCATTAATATTTTTTTCAAGACGGCTGTGCATAAACCATCTTTTTCTTCTCTTTGTTCTTCCAATTCTTGTTGGATTTCAGCGGGCTCCTGTAGCACTGTCAGGGCCGTTTTTTTTTAACTTATCAACTCTGCAGGAAACCTTTGAAAGTAATGCTTTTGCTGGCAATTTGCTTATCTGAACTTTGGAACGTGATTTGAAGGCAAATTTTCAGCTCTGCCTTCTGTTTTGTGATGCCATCTGTGGATCCTTGCTGCAGCTTTCTTCCAGCTGTGCCCTGGAACTCTAGTGTTGATCCTGATTGCTGCTCATTTTAAAAGGTAATCTCATCGCTTTTCCGAATTTTGCTCATCCTCTTTTTGTGATCCCTTGAATTTGTGGTCACTCAGGTTCTTCTTTTCATCTGTAGAGTGGATTATTCTGCCTTTTAACCTTTTCTCATTTTTGAATTTTGCTCAGCCTCTTGTGACCTGGATATATCCTATGACTACCTCTGTGTTCAATCAGGTCTGACTTTTCATCTGCACAGTGGATTCTTCTGCTGACCTTCAGCCTTTTCCCTTTTTGAATTTTGCTCAGCCTCTTGTGATTTGGCTAGGTCCCTTGACTCTGCCTCTGCGATCAATCAGGTCTGGCAATGGAAGTTTTTTAGGCATTCTCCAGCTGTGTCTTTGATTTAAGCGTACTTTTCACAGGTCAGACTGCAGTTTCTTTACTTTCTCATGCTTTTGGCATTTTGGGCTGCTGCCATGCTGTGAGGGTTGTTTGGTGTCTCAAGGAAAGGTCTGGAGACTTGTACTGTTGAACATTAAGGGCAGAATCAACCCAGATTTGCACTAAGTGCGGTAGCAAGTAGGAAATACTTGCTGGCTGCAATGGCAGCTTTTCATGCTGTATTGGCCCAATCCCGCCTCATTATTTATGCATTTCTGGGTAACACGTCCTTTCAATGGCAGGCGGGCTCTCATTCGCCGTCCATGTCATCACCTCACCGCTTCATCATGCTGGCGCCATATTTAAAGTGCAGCTGCACGCATACCTCTCAGTGCTTCAAGACCAGGGCTGCTGCACGGAAGACATGGCCCCAAAAGGCAAGAAGACTGCAGCCCCTTGGTTTAATGACGTGTCCCTCGAGAGCATTTTGGATGCAGTGGAGGCCCGCCATGATGTCCTGTCACCTCATCTGGGTGAAGACTGGCGAGCAAGGTCACCAATCCAGCATGGGAGGCGGTGGCAGCAGTGGTCAGGGCCAATGCCCTGCAAAAGAGGACAGCCACCCATTGCTGCAACAGGATGAATTCTCTCATCTGTTCCACCAAGGTAAGTCGCTCTTTTCATCACTCTCAACTCTCACACTCACAAACCCAACACACATCCACAAGGATCTCACATCTGAAGGGACAACACCACTGACTCTCATACACACCCTCACAGCTCCATCATGCTCATTGCCCCTTGAGCTCCTCATCCTGTCCATGGCTCCATCCACCACACAAACATTCCATGCAGTGCCATGTGTCCTGCTCATACTCTTTCCATTTGTTTTCATGCAGGAGAAGCTGGCTCACAACAGCAGGGGGAAGTCCCAGACCAGGGGTGGAGTAGCCCACATTATGTCTCTCACTCACTTCGAGGAGCATGCCATCAGGCTGACTGGTGAGGATGTGGACCGTGCCTCCGGCGATGGTGAGGTTGGTGGCAAACACCCACATGAGGATCCTGCCAACCCTCTCTCAACGCAACTCCCTTCCTAACATCCTAACTCCCAACTCCTTCCTTTCCTAACAGCACTGTGGGTGTACTTACACCCCACAGACAGCAGCAGTTCAAGAAGGCAGCTCACCATTATTAGGAAATTAGGGATGGGCAATAAATGCTGGCCCAGCCAGTGAAGCCCACATTCCATGAATGAATAAAATAAAACTGAGCTCTCTCTCTCCTGCTTTTGACTCTGCTGCCATTCACTAATTATCTCTACTTTGGTTCACAGGGAGCTCTGCCAAGCGACTGACACTCTCAGCCAGCCAGTCCCTCAGCTCCATCCACATTCTCACCTCCAGCCAAAACGACTCCTCCTCCATTGAAAAGCTGGAAACAAGCAGCCTGGAAGACCCACACCCTTCACCAGCGCAGAGGCACACACCTTGGTGGGATCTAGATCTAGAGCAGGCTCGGGTTCACAATCTCGTGGTCACCCTACGGACACGTGTCCACAGCAGGAGGAGGGAAGTTCAGCCAAACTCCCTGCCACTCAGAGGACTGCTGGGGAAGAGGCATCTGTGAGGTCTGGGTCAGATGACGAGCCTTTGGATTCGGCCTTCCAACCCATCCTGGAGAGTCAGCAGATGGTGGAGGAACATCACACAGAGCTAAAAACAAAAAACTACTGCGGATGCTGGAAATCCAAAGCAAAAACAGAATTACCTGGAAAAACTCAGCAGGTCTGGCAGCATCGGCGGAGAAGAAAAGAGTTGACGTTTCGAGTCCTCATGAACTGTTGGAAGCCCTAAACAGAGTTGTACGCGAGTTGGAGGAGTGCGTCCGCCTGCTCTCTGATGAAGTGGTGCCCACATGTGCGCATATGGAGGTCTCCATGGGGAGGATGGTGGATGCTATAGAGACCCTGGTCCAGCAGAATGCGGAGATGCATGCAGTCCTGCACTCCATCGTGGTAGTCATGGGTGAGTTCTTGAAGTGGCAATGGAAGAGGGAAATGGGGCACCGTGATATCCCCCCCATGTTCTCCTTCCCTTCAAGGAGTCAGGCCGGGGCTCTCGGGCACCTGAAGGGAGGAGCGGCAGCTGGACACCCCTGGGTCATCTACTCAGGAATCTCAGAGGCTGTCCCTCCGTCCGAGTCCCCTTTGCCTGTGACCCTCTCAACCTTGTCCTCTGTCACCACAGAGGGAGCAGCTGACCCACAGGAGAACAGCCAAAGCAAGCCAGGACCCTCAAGGCCTCGGCTCTTCAGAGGACCCGTGCTGAAGTCATCAGAGACAACAGGCAACCATTGCACAGGCTATCTCCACCCCTCCTGCGGATGTCAGGGCAGCACCTAGAAGTCTAAGGCATTCAAAAGTTAAGAAATTCTGATCACAGTTGGTTGCACATGTGAACACATTTTGTCACTTTACAATCTGAAAATATATTCACTTTCACTGAATAATGTGTAATGGTGTTTTTCAGTTTCATTGACAGGCTTCACGAATCCACCCACTGTATCCCCCCTCTAGCAATTCAGCTGCATGCAGCTGGCCCACAAGTGATTCTGGAGGGAGAAGTGTGTATGTGGCAGAGCCTTTCAGAGCCTCGTGCAAGCACTCTCCAACACATGCGGATACATCCTCATCACACTCATGTCATTGCCCTGAGCATTTTCACTACTGCTGGCTGGGGTTCGCTTTCAGTTGTCCATCTGAGCTGACCTGCATCTCCGCCCACCTACTGATCACACTCTCATGCAGCACCTTTTCTTGCCCAACATGACTCTCATTTCACTTTTGATTTAGCAAGCATGATGCGTCCAACATCTTTCCTCAGGTTCCCCATCCTTTCCCCTCTCCCAGTCACCCATTTTCTTTCCCCCGTCACTATCGAACCCCCTGGCATCATCTTCCGCCTCCGTACCATCACCTACCAGCCACAACCCTTTTCTTTCGGGGATGTCCAGGTGAACGTGCACATTCCCTTCCTTCCCGAAAACTGCACCCCCGTCCACATTAATCTCCCCGACCTCCTCCTTCCTACCCCGAGGGTCCGTGTCTGCCTCCGAGTCGCCACCAACCACCCTTGCTATCTCTCCTACCGATTCTGTCGCACCCTCACCCTCCCACCCTACCGCTTCACTCTGCCCTTGGTCATTCTCACCATTCCCTCTTACCACACCCACCCTCAGTTCGCTCCCAGGAGGCAGTAATGGGCCCTCCCTTGCACATTCACATGGACACCGCCCCCCCCACTCCAGACTTCTTCCCTCTTGGTACACCTTATGCCCTTGGAACTCCTTCTCCTCTTGGAACTCCTTCCCCCCTTGGAACCCCTTCCCCTCTTAGAACTCCTTCCGCTCTGGGAACTCCTTCCCCTCTTGGAACTTCTTCACCCCTCCGAACTCTTTCCCTTACACCTTCCTCCCCCTATACCTACCTCCCCAGTTGCCATCTTCTCCTCCGTTACCCCCTCCTCCCCTGTACTCCCTCCCCCACAACCTCACGTCCCTGACACTTTTGCGTTCCCCCTCCGAACCTCACCCCCCGATACACCTTTCTCTCCCAGTTAAACATCGACCTTCCGCTCCCACCCCCCGGTGCATCTTCCTTTCACAAACACAGTTGGACCTTCCTCTCCACCCCATCGACAATCATCTGTTGTGAGCAGACCCTCAACGGTGACTTTCCACCTTTCATGAGCTGCTTCGTAGTGGAGCCATGCCCCTGAGAATCCACCCTGCATGTGATGGACGTTCCTCCAGGGTCCTGTTGCTATCAGGCTCCAGCACTTCTGCTCCTCGGATGTCCGTGATGTGAGCAAGGCCCTGCCGCTAAATCCCAACTTCTGCACATCACACTTGTCAAGACATGTTATGCATTGGCGTGTTTTCCCACCGGCGTGCTTGGATGATCCAGCGTTGGGTGATGATTCTGGTGAGCTGGACTTATAATGATATGCAGATGAAGTTCCTGACGTCTGATGGCGGGAAACGCGGCCTGCTATTGCCGGGCAGAGTGGAGGATTGCAAACTGGTTTCACAACATTGTGAAACTGATTTTTGGCCTTCTCGCCATATTGTCTGCTCACGCCACCAAACACGCCTGACGCTAGCGGGCATGGAAAATTCTGCCCTAAGTGTTTATTATCAACTCATAGCTATATACACCTCCAAGGGATAGCCCTGCATCAGTGCGTCTCCATGCTGGCTTCTGCTATACTACTAATGTACTCAGTCTACTATCATGTGTACTTTTACATCACAGTATGGGTGGTACTATACTCAGTCCCATGTTAATCTTTTCTATGCCAAACTCTTATAATACATCAACCTGCCATTTTTAAAGGGCTCCCAAAACTTGGTGAAAATCCAGCCCCCATTGCCACTACATCACTTCCTCCCTATGAGATATGCAAAACTGAGATACTACAGCAACAGCACTGGCAGAAGCAGAATTACAGCATAAGACTACATAGGCAGTTTTCATTATAACTGTGAAGAAAACTGATATAGGTCTCATAAAAACATAAGAGAAACTTAAGCATTATAAACAGGAACATACATAACCTGCCAATAATTTTCTCAACACTTTTGTCTGCCAAATTTATACTGGTAGATTATTTGCCAAAATTTTCAAATATGGCTATATATAGACCTTCAATAAACCATTTACTCTCCTTAACAAGCTCTTATAAACCAATTTTTTCAGTCCTTTTGATTAATATACTTTCACCCATTTCAGACTGCATAGTGGCTATAGTAGATTTAAAATCTGTTCATCCATTTACTCACAGCCACTTTATTCAAGTTAACACTTCGAGCAAAATATACCCAAATTGCTTAAACATCCTGACCTGGAATTTCTGCTGGGGGTGGGGAGGGGTGTGGGGGGTGGGGGTTCTGAGAGAGGCAGGATTACAGAATCACTGCAGTGTAGAAGGAGGCCATTTGGCCCATCGAGTCTGCACTGGCTCTCTGAAAGATCATTCCACTTAGTCCCACTCCCCTGCCTTATCCCCGTAACCTTGCACATTATTTCTTTTCAGGTAGCAATCCAATTCCCTTTTGAATACCTCAATCGAACCTGCCTCCATCACCCTTTCAGGAAGTTTGTTTCAGACTCCAACCGCCCTTTGGGTGAAATATTTTTCCTCACATCACATTTACTCCTTTTGCCAATTATTTTGATTCTGTGCCCTCTCGTTCTTGGTGCTCTGTTGAGCGGAAACAGTTTCTCACTGTTTACCGTGTCCATACCCTTCAGGATCTTGAATACCCCAAGTCTTACCTCAGCCTTCTTTTCTCTAAGGAAAACTGTCCCAACCTCTCCAATCTATCCTCATAGCTACAGTTCTTTATCCCTGGAATTATTCTTGTAAATTATTAGCAAATTGCACCAAGAATGCACCAATATTGTCAAGATGAAGTTACACTGATGTTTATCTTTTGTAATACTTTGATTTTATATATTTTATTCATAGATGGACAATTTAGGAAGCGCAGTTAATGGCAGTTTCTTTGCAATATAGTGTGAGGGTGCTGGGAGATGCAAAACTGAGGTACTATGGCAGCTGCACTGGCAGGGGGCAGAATTACAACATAAGACTACATAAGTAGTTTTCTTTAAAGTACAGGAGTTCCCTCCCTACACCTCTCCTCCTCTCTACCTCACTTGCTTCCTTTAAGAAACTTCGTAATAAACGTTCCTCTTTGGCTAAGCTTTTGTTTATCTCCGAATATCTCTTTGGCCAGGATTTTATGGCCCCCACCGCAGCACGTCTCCCTCGGCAGATGCGGCGAGCCATTTAAATCTCCATTCAGTTCAGCGGGACCATAATATCTCACCGGGTGGGAGGGGCTGTAAAATCCTGGCCCTTATGTGGTTCAGTGTCATTCCTTGTTTTATAATGCTCCTATGAAGTCCCTTGGGATGTTTTATTACGTTAAAGATGACATATAAATATAAGCTGTTGTTGTTTCTGCACAGAAACATTAGCATAGGCCTGAATGCAAAATTCCCGTGGATCAGTACAATTAAACAGCATAATCAAACGTAATTGATTCAGAACAGAAACAGTAAATCAAGCCTCAAGGTGCTGGTGGATGACATGCTAGGCAAAAGAGAAACTCTCCTTTAGAGTGAGGTTAGAGTGAATGAGGTGAGTATACTTTTCTCTGTCCAATTAACTACTATCTTCAATTAACTGATATTTCCACAGCAGATAGAGATACACGCTGGCTTCAATTGATAGCTGGTCACAGGTTTTATGTATCAAAACAGAAGATCAATTGACTGAGTTTAAACCAGTTTCTACAGTAGGAGAAAAAGATTACTGTTGAATTAATGTGATTACAGGTGTCTGCGCACTTGAGAATATGGGCGCAATGTGATGAACCCACCCCGAATGAGCACAACTGGCAGAACGTCGCATTTGTGACCTGGAGGTGCGCTCAGTATTTATTGCTTTGAGCAAAGGGACTTCTGAAATAGCATAAAATATCATAGATATTCGAGTATAAAGTGGTTATGGCCGCAACTTATTTACACTTAACATTTTGCAATCTTTACCACTACTTGATTTCATTCCATCCAGATTAAGTTGTTAACTCTGTAGAAATCGTGCAAAAACTCCTGGCTTCTATTTAGTAATTTGTTCTTCAGCCTACTTTTCTTGTCTTCTTACTGTTTCTTAATTTTCTCACATTTAACTTAGGGTGCTCTGGTATTTGAGTGAACACCATTACAAACATTTAGTCTGGAGCAATGTTGCCAAATTCTCTCCATAATCTTAAAAACTTCAATAAGGTCCAGAGGATCTTTTCTGAAGGAAAGAAACCCAACTCCTGGGACAGACCATAGAGCTTTCACTTTTTTCGACAACTACCCAGCACCTGTTCAAGGTATGTTTGTGATTATCCATGGATCACTTACCATTGACATCAAGCCGAATCAGCAGCAAGTCTTTGTTTTTGTCTACAGTATGTAGTAAATTCTTCAGCTGTGACAGGAATAATAGTGAATCAGCCTTTATGATGTAATCAGTGTGTGATAGGAATGGCAGGGGTAGGGTAATGGGGTAGGTTGTAATATGTAAACAGTGTGTGACAGGATTTACGGTGGGACAGAAGGTGCAATCAGTATGTAGCAGCAATAATATCAGGACTGGTTGTATTATGTAATCAGCATGACAGTGATGACTAGTGCCTTTATGATGTAATCAGTATATGACATGGAAAGGTTTTACAAATTTGACATTTTGCTCAGTTTGAAGTTGCGTCAATGGACAGAAAATTAATCGCGATCAAATTGGTCTTCGGTGATGGTGTAAAACAGGTGATATCACAGAATTGTTATGGTCGACAAAGAGGCCATTTGGCCCATTATATCTGTACCGGCTCCGCGAATGAGCAACTCATCTAGTACCATTTCCCGTCTTCACATTGTAACCCTGCACATTTTTCTTTTTCAGATAACAGTCTAATTCCCTTTTGAATGCTTCAATTGAATCTGTCTCCACCACACTCTCAGGCAGTGCATTCCAAATTCTAACCATTCATTGTGTAAAAACGTTCTCCTCATATCACTTTTGCTTCTTTTACTAATTACTTCAAACCTATGCCCTCTCATTCTTGATCCTTTCATGAATGAGAACAGTTTCTCCCTATTTGCTCTGTCTAGACCCCTCATGATTTTGAATACTTCTATAAAATCCCCTCTCAATCTTCTTATTTTTAACTTCACCAATCTATCTTCATAACTGAAGTCCCTCATCCCTGGAGCCATTCCTGTGAATCCTTTCTGAACTCCCTCTAATGCCTTCATATTCTTCCTAAAGTGTAGTGCCCAGAACTGGACGCAATACTCTAGCTGAGGCCGATCTAGTGACTTATAGAAATTCAACATAACCTCCTTGGTCTTGTACTCTTATACCCCTATTAATAAAACCTAGGGTACTGTAAGCTTTAGTAACTGCTCTCTCAACCTGACCTGCAACTTTCAATGATTTATGCACAAATACACCTAGGCCCCTCTGCTCCTGCACCCCCTTCAGAGTTGTGCCCTTTATTTTACATTGTCTCTCTACGATCTTCCTGCCAAAATGAATCACTTCACATTTCTCTGCATTGAACTTCATTTGCCACTTGTCCGCCCATTTCACCAACTTGTCAATGTCCCTTTGAAGTTCTACACTACCCTCTCACAGTTCTGTATCATCCACAAACTTTGAAATTATGCCCTGTACACCAAAGTCTAGGTCACTAATATATATCAGAAAAAGCAAGGGTCCCAACACTGACCCCTGGGGGACTCCACGACAAACCTTCCTTTAGCCTGAACAACATCCATTAACCACAACTTTCTGTTTCCTGTGGCTCTGCCAATTCCATATCCATGTTGCTACTGTCCCTTTTATTCCATGAACTATAACTTTGCTCACAAGTATGTTGTGCTGCACAGTACCAAACACCTTTTGGAAGTCCATGTACACCACATCAACAGCATTGTTCTCATTAACCCTCCCTGTTACTGCTTCAAAAAGCTCCAGCAAGTTAGTTAAACATTATTTTCCCTTAAGAAATCCATGCTGGCTTTCCTTAATTAACCTGCATTTGTCCATGTGACTTAATTTTGTCCTGAATTATTGTTTCTAGAAGTTTCCCTACCACGAAAGTTAAATTGACTAGCCTGTAGTTGCTGGGCTTAACTTTTACACCCTTTTTTAAACAATGGTTTAACGTTTGCAATTCCCCAGTCCTCCGGGACCATTCGAGTCCAAGGAAGACTGAAAAATTATGGCCAGTGTCTCTGCATTTTCCACTCTCACTTCCCTCAGTATCTAGTTTGGGTGCTTTATCAACTTCTAAGTACAGATAACTTATCCAATACTTTCTTCTTCTCAATTTTAAAACTATATAGTGTCTGAATTACCTCCTCTTTTACCATGACCTGGGTATCATTTTCTTCTTTCATGAAGATAGATGCAAAGTATTCATTTAGTACCTCAGCTTTGCCCTCTGCCTCCATCTGGTCCCTAACTGGCCCTATTCCTTTTACCACCTTTTTTGCTATTTGTATGCCTTTAGAATACTTTGGGATTCCCTTTTATGCTAGTTGTCAGTCTCTTTTCATACTCCCTCTTTGCTTCTCTTATTTGCTTCTTCACCTCTCCTCTGAACTTTCTGTATTCAGCTTGGTTTTCAATTGTATTTTCTACTTGACACTTGTCATAAGCATACTTTTTGTTCGTTACCTTAATCTCTATCTCCTTTGTCATCCAGGGAGCTCTGGATTTGTTTGCCCTATCTTTCCCCTTCAAGGGAATATACCTTGACTGTGCTCCAATCATCTCTTTGTTGAAGGTAGCCCATTGATCAGTTATCAACCTTTGACGCCAATTTATTTGACCTAGATCCGTTCTTACCCTATTGAAATTGGCTTTTCCCCAGTTAATTTTTCTTACTCTGAATTGTTTTTTGTCCTTTTCCATAGTCAGCCTAAAATGTGTAATCCAGTGGAGTCATTGTACTCATTCTTGGAGTCATTCTCATATATCAATGCTGCATTCCCTTCAAGGCCAATATATCATTCCAAAAGTCTGGTGTCTGGAACTGAACATGGTACTCTAGGTGTGGTTTAACTAGGGCCATGTATAGCTGTAGCATGAATCCTGACCTCTTGTATTCTAGTCCTCTAGATATAAAGACCACTGATCAGCTACCAACCTTTGACTCCAATTTATTCACCCTAGATCTGTTCTTACCCCGTTGAAGTTGGCTTTTCCCCCAGTTAATTCCATTCCATTAGCCTTTTTGATGATTTTTTCTGGACCTGGCCACGATTTCAATGATCTATATACACAGACCACTAAGGCTCTTTGGTCCTCCACTGTTTCTAGCTTTTCATAATTTAGTAAGTATTCTGATCTATCCTTTTTAGGTTTGAAGTGATCTGTTTTGTTGTTACTACCTGTGATATGTACTGCTTGGACACCATGAAGCAGTCTTGTTGAAGCTTTATTAACATTATGTACATACCCACAATAGAGGGTAAAGGTATTGAGAGGAACCCGCACTAGGTCCTTACATGTTGCTGCGTATCTCTAGACTGGTCATAGCTCTAGTTCATGTGCTTTCTTACATCACCAGGTGGGTAGTACTGTACTCAGTCCCATGTTAACCCTTTAGATACCAGATCCTGCTACTACATAAAATAGATGACTTCACACTTGCTTACATTGAACTCTGACTGCCACAGTTTTTGCCCTTTCACTTAATCTATTAATATCTCTTTGTAAATGTATGCTTCCTTCTATACACTACAATGCTACTTATCTTAGAGTCATTGGCAAAGTTGGGTGTCTGGCTCTCTATCCTGTCATTTGACTTGTTAATAAATAAGATAAATACTTCAGACTTCAACATAGATGCTCTTGGACACCACTTGTCACATCCTGCCAATTACAGAATCTTCCCATTATCATTGCTGTCTCCTGATGCAGAGCTAGTCTCCAATAAGGTCAATAATTTTCCCTCTCTTCCATGAGCTTTATCAATTGCATTCTGGAAGTCCGTGCAAATAACATCCATAGATATGTCCTTTTCTACTACTTCAGTCATCTCTTCAAAATATTCATTCATGTTCATCAGACATGACAAACCCTTTAAAAATCCATGCTGGTTCTCTCAGTTCAGTTGGACATTTCAAGATGATCTGTTACTCCATCCTTCATTATTGATGCAATTAATTTCCTAGAAGAGATTCTAGATTAGCTGATCAATAATTCCTGGTTTCCTACTATCAGCATTTTTAAATAGTGGAGTAACATGTGCAATTTTCAAGTCGAAAGGAATAGCTCCTGAATCAAGAGAAATATTAAAAATCATAGTTAGGCATCAACAATGTTCTCAGCTACTTCGTCTAAACCATGGGGTGAAAACCATCTGGTCCTGGGGATCTGTCACTCTTTAGTGCCATTATTTTCCTCATTGGTTGATTTGCTGTTATTTTTGGTCAGCCACTTGGGTTTCCTTGGGATACCCAGTGTGCTATCATATCCCCCTACTGTAAATATTGATTTCTTAACCTTTCATGGGATGTGGGTATTGCTGGCAAGACCAGCATTTATTGCCCAACCCTAACTTCCCTTTAGAAGTTGGTAGTGAACCACCTTCTTCAACCGCTGCAGTCCATTTGGTGCATGTACACTCGCAGAGCTATTAGGATGGGAATTCCAGGTTTTTGACCTAGTGACAGTAAAAGAATGGTGATATAGTTCCAAGTCAGGATGGTGTATGGCTTGGAAGGGAACTTCCAGTTGGTGGTGTTCAATGCAACTGCTGCCCTTGCCCTTCTAGCTGGTAGAGGTCACATGTTTGGAAACTGCTGTTGAAGGAGGCTTGATAAGTTTAGCAGTGCAGCTTGTAGATGGCACACACTGCTGCCTCTGGGTATTGGTAGAGGGAGTGAATGTTTAAGGTGGTGGACGGGATCCTGATCAAGCTCATCAGGTTTGGCCTAGATGGTGTCGAGCTTCTTAAGTGTTGTTGGAGCCACACTCATCCAGGCAAGTGGAGAGTATTCCATTACATTTGTCACAAAACTATCATATTTTTCATATTAATGTGGGATATTGTAAAGTAGTTTGTGTGTGTGTGTGTAGTTCTGTGTGTGGCTAATTTAATTAAATTAGAGACGGATAGACTGTAAGGTTGAAATTATCAAAAGAGTTAGGTGTAAAAAGGTATTTGAAATGCTCATGAGTGAGCTAGGGTAAAGTCAGCAGATAGGGTGTGAATGAAATTTGCATTTTTAGATAAGGAGAAAAGTTGTTGGATATTCAAAAAGACATAAGGTTTTATGACTGGCAAGATAAATAGGGCAAGGTTATGATGTTGATTTTTCCCAAAAGTGCTAACCATAATGACAACATAAAATATTTTTATATTATGGGAAAAGTAAATTCCAAAGACATGGGAGAATAATGGGATTTACAAATCAAAGAAGGAAAACTATATTTAAGGAAGGATGGAAAGCTGTGTGGGGTGTGGCCATATGATATTTGAAAGGTACACCGTGTGAAACAGACTTGGGGAATCCATTTTGCAGAAGTTACGGCTCCAGTAACCAAAGTTGTGTTAAAAGCCTTTGGAATTACACTGTCGAGTGAGTGCTTGTGGTAACCTTGCTGGATTGTCTATATAAATCTAAAATCTATTTTGGACTGTTGCCTTAAAGCAGGTGTGTAGTTGGGAGTCTGGTTAATTAGGAATTTTGGGAATTGTTATAATATTAAGTAACTATGATCTTGTGTGTGTGTTTTATTCTTTACTTTTGTTAATAAATGTTTTAATTTAATTTTTTAAATCTCTAAAGGTGTTAGAGGACTCATTACTTCTGAATTCAGTGCATAAACCTTCACGGCAAAATTGTTGTGATAGTGTGGTCAAGTTTCCCTTGTGGGTTTGGTCGGCCTGGCAAATACCACTTGCCATGTAATAACACATTCCTGACTTGTGTCTTGTAGATGGTGGCATTACGGACAGGAGAGAGAAACAAACTAAACTTCTTTATCCTCTCGCCATCTATCTATAAGCAGATGTGTTTTTGAATTATTTTTAAAATGGGCATATTTCCCCAAACCCTCAGTTTATGTGGTTCAATTTTATAAGTAACACATATCAAACTCTATGATTAACTCAGGTTAGTTTACTTCACAGTCAAAGCCAGGGTGAGGGTGGGGAATGTTTTTACACACACACACACACTCACACAACCCTATACAGTAAGGGGAATAGAAAAGAGCAAGATTTTACAACTATGGGTAACAACAGTAAAAGAACCACAGAAATAACATTAGTTCATGTGATTTCTAGAGTCCAGAAAGTCAAAGTCCAGAAGGTGTTTCATTTGTGGCAGAGTTCAGTTTAGATGAGTTCCTGGTTGGAGATAGCAGCATGAAAATTCTTGAAAGCAAATGAGGATGCTTGTAAAATAAAACAGGCTTCGAGGAGTTGAGAGATAGTGCCTGACTGCTTGGTCAGCCAGGAGCCCTACTGTTGTTCTTTTAAGGTTGGACATAATCAGTAGATTGATCTGTGAGGCTAGAATTGTAACATTAAAATTGCCAAGAGGCTAGAAGCATGGGGTCATGTGATGTGGCCCATTAATGAGTTAATTGCAGCTTCACGAGCAGTTTCTGTGCTTTTGGCCAAAATCCTTTGTTTTCCTTAGGAATGAAATGGTGGCTGTTAACACCTCTTAAGGTATAATGTGTTTTGATGTCTCTGTCTTTGGCTGAAGAACCAATTTGTCTGTTAGCCTTCTAGTTTTGTGATTATAATGTGGCCTCATGTGGGGTCTAAGATTCCACAAGGATGAGAGTGGAACTCTTTTGTCCTTGTAGCCTCTGTTGGAAGCCTCCAGAACAGATAGCCAATGTTGTGTCATGTGACCTGTATCAGCCAACTTTTGGTTCAGTAAAAGTTTTAATTTAAAATAGCTGGAAAATAAGAATCAAGTATTGATGTACACAGTTTTGATTTATTTTCATATCTTATTGACATGACAGTCTACAGGCTTTGGGGAGATAGAAGGCAAGTTACTCATTGCAAATTCCCAGCTTCTGACCTGCTCTTGTAGCCACAGTATGTATATGGCTGGTCCAGTTCAGCTTCTGGTTGGTGGTATCTCATAAATAATTATTTGATATATCCGCCATTTTCTTATTTTCATTTATAACAGGGCTGTTCGACTGGTGGCCCAAGGGGTTTGTAATTCATTGATATGTATTTAATTCTTTCCATTAATTTCTCCTGGTTGTTGGTTCATGATTAATGATGACTTTTAGACTCCAATAGCAACTGATGGCTTATGGTTCCAATGTGTTTCCCTTATGGAGGGAGTGCTGGACCATTTCCATGGTAACATTCACATGTCTTCTAGTCTTCCTGCCCTTTTGCCACATAGTCAGTTCAGAAAAAGAACTCAAGGTGCTCACATCAAGGCTGTCCTGACAACAGCACTGCAAGTTTTGGTGATCATATCTAGTCCAAAGAAACATAGGGTAGAATTTTCCGCTCATTGGGCGGGCGCGTGTCCGACCTGAGCGAGCGTAAAATGACATGCGATGCTGTTGGGCGAACGTCCCTATGTCATCACACTCTTGTGTGATATTTCGGTCAGCGGGCGTGAGCGGGAGTTGGAGCCGCGCCTGCCTTTAATTAAGAAGCCAGTTAAGGCCCTTGACAACCCAATTGACAGTGATTTAACGTTGCCCGTCCGATTTTTCACTTATTGCACGGGCAAAATGGGCAGCCCACAATTTGCAAAACCTCATCCATGGGCGGGATAAAAAGGATCAGCAGCATTGCCAGTGTAAGTAGTGAGGAGTTTTTGAGATAGTTTGCTGCTGGTTGCTTACTGGTACTTGGCAGCTTAATCTCTGATTGAGGCTTCATTCTTAGGATTTCCATGTCATTTCAGGACTCATTGGTGTCTCCAAGGCCCCCTGAAGATTTAGACCGTGTGGACCCTTCAAGGTATCAGACAGCCTTCCCTTATCCTGGTAATGGGGATTGTGGTCTCCGCTGGAGGCACCTACTCTGAGGAGGAACAGAGGGGCAGAAGGGATAGGAGGCCAGGTGTCCCAATGCAGCTTCCTGGGGAGGTACCTGTGGGAGGAGAGGTGCAGGCACAAGGGATGCAGTGCCAGCAGGAAGTCCAAGGCAGAAGGGGCTGTAGAAGATGCCAGTATCCTGCTGCCTGGGTTTACAGGCGGCGATGCAGCTACCTCAATATGTCCGAGATGCAATGCCAAAGGAGGCTCCTTCTTTCCAGGGAGATCGTGAACTCCATTTGTCAGATGATTGGGCCTGAGACCAGCTCCGACTGTGTGGGTGGACACCCCATGCCAGTGGCTCTGAAGGTCACAGTGGCTCAATTTCTATGCCTCTGGCTCTTTCCAGGGCTCATTGGGGAACTGTGTGGAGTCTCCCAATCAGCTGTCCACAGTTGCGTCAAGCTGGTAACAGTTCTGTTCAGGCGTGTATTGACTTTCCTTCATTTCCGTACAGATGAGGCCAGCCAGGCTGAGTGAGCCAGCGGCTTTGCAGTGATTGCTGAGTTCCCCCATGTCCAGGGTTCCATCGACTGCACACATGTGGCCATCAAGGCGCCAGCACGTCAGCTGGGTACCTTCGTCAACAGGAAGAGATCCCATTCCATAAATGTGCAGATAGTGTGTGACCACAGGATGCAGATTTTGCAAGTCTGTGCAAAGTACCCTGTCAGCTCCCATTTGCGTACATCCTGAGACACTCCAAGGTGCTGAGGCTCTTCAGTACTCCAGCCCGACTGGGTGGATGGCTGCGGGGTGACAAAGGCTATCCCTTGGAAAGGTGGCTCATGATGCCTCGCCACCACCCAAGAACAGTGGCAGAGCAGCGGTAGATTAGGAGCCATGCCTCCAAAAGGGCGGTGGTAGAGAGAACCGTAGATCTTCTCAAGATGTGCTTCCGATGCCTGGACTGTTCAGGAGGCACAATGAAATGCCCCCCAGAGTGGGTGTCACTGATAGTGGTTGCATGTTGCGCTCTCCATCATCTGGCACTGTTGATGGGGGACCCACTGGAGGAAGAGGATCTTGACCAGCTCCACAGGTCACAGATGATGAATCCAGTAGTCAGTCAGAAGAGGAGCACGGTGAGGAGAATGCTAAGGGTGTGGAGGCAGACCTCAGAAACCTCCAGGGAGGCAGGGGCACCATGGATGCTTTGATCCAATGCTCCTTCAGCTGCGTTGCCAAATAAGAGCTACTACCTCATGCCAGGGCTGCCATCACCATCCTGGATTACAGAAATAACCCTTTCCTTTGCCCCCAAGATACACTCAGTGCCTGTGCAATAAAGTTTCGAAACACTCATGTCCAGCATTACATTCTGGCGTACCCTGCACCTACAAAACAAATGAAGCATACTCAGTCCAATAAAAAAAAGCAAGTGTAATTTAACGTTGGGACTCCCAGATTATTGAACAGGACAATATCAGGTGTTGATGGACACACCATTAAAAAAAATGGGAGAACGAAAGATCACCTGTGACCAGTCCCTCTTGTGCTTAAGGTGCTTTAAACTTAGGTTTATGGGTGCTATGTCTAGATACTCCTCCCTCGCTGGCACAGGCATTGGAGACAGTCTGCTGACTCTGCTGTCTTGTTGGCCTTGATGACCTTGGTGGTCGTCCTCTGGTCAGTGGAGCCTGTGATGGCCCCGCCTTGGAGGGAGTGGCCAGTGCCACGGCTGGCATCTCCCCAGTCACTGCAGCCTCATCAGATGCCACGGTCACTGGCAGAGGGATGGAGGAGCTGCTGCCGTCATCCAGAGCATCCTGAGAGGAGCCCACAGAGATGACAGGCAGCTCATGTGCCAATGTGAGGTCGCTGTGGACCTCCCTGCTCACCATTGATGGATGGGCACCTAGCTGGGATACTGAGTGCCTCATCCATCTCACACACCGACACTGATCACCTGAGGTCAGTGCCTGTGTGAGGGGTTGCAGGTCTGAGCGCAACCCCAGGAACCCCTGATTCTGTTCCTGGAGCAGCCTCTCCATGAGAGTCACCACTCTCTCCATGGAGGAGGCATTGCACTCGGCCATGAAGGTCAATGCAGTGCTCATGCACCGCAGGGATTCCTCCACAATGGAGACCATGGCACGCATACCCTCATGGATCTCTGCCAGATGCTCTTGCACACCCCGCTGGACATCCAACTTCTGCTGCCTAATGGACGACTCCAGAGGCTCATCATCAGCCTTCAACTGAGCATCGTCCTGGTCTCCAGCATTTCTCTGACTGCCGGCGCCCTGGGCACTCTCTGTCTCTGCCTGCACCTCAAGTGAGTGTGAAGTACCCTCACCAATGTGCACCAAGATACCAGCCACCGAACTAATGCGCACCGAGGTTCTGGTATCTACGCTGGTGCCTGGCTCAGAGAGTGGGTATGATGCAGGTGCTCCTGGAGCTCGGTGGTCCTCCAGTGTCAGGGGTAGCTCCTGTGGGTCCTGAGCTTGGCTGCTTGGTGGCAAATCTAAGGGAGAAGAAGGACATGTCATTAGTTAAAGTCATCACACTGCCACTGTGCATGCCAGGCGACCTAGTGAGACAAAGGAGATCTGCATCATGGTGCCATCGTCTTTCAATGATCAATGAGGAATCCAGTCTGGAGGCTCCCATCAATGATGAGACTACACAAGATTGTTTGCAGCATCCGAAACTCTCACCTGAGTGCACTGCACTCTTTCCTTCGTCTGACACCCCAGCCTCACCTCGGCTGGTTGACTGAGGGTCATGGTGCTTCTCAAGCTCCAAGATCTCCTCCTTGTACCTGGACAGGATGAGGAGGTGTGGGGGTCCTCTGACAGTCCGCGACCTCTCAATATTGTTATGGAATGTCTTCTCCTGAAAGGACAGAGGAGCATTGATTAGTCCACTCTCCACTTGCAGCGCCTTTGCAGCCTGGCCAACACTACCTGGCACTCAGTCAAAGCAACCAGGGCTCACCCCCTTGGCCAGCTCCGATGTCATTCACAGTTGGCACTCAGACTCTAACATCCCTGAGCTCCACGGGGGGATGGCCAAACCAAAACAATTCAACACACTATCTATGCCAAGGGGACTCACCCTTCCTGAGTGCAGCAGGTCATTGAAGCACTGCACCCGTGTGCGCCGCACTACGTCGAGACTGCTCAACCGGGCTGCCACCTCCTCCCATGCCGTCTTTGTGAGATGCGGTGGCCTCCTCCTCCCATCTCTAGAGACAAAGATGTCCCTTTTGGCAGCCACTGCCTCCAGGAGGGTGGCGAGGCACTCATCAGAAAAACGGGGCGCCGAATGCCCAGCCGACCTCACCTTCCACCTGGCGTCTACATTCGTTTGCAGCCATGTCGTTGCATCCACTGCTCCCAATGTGGTCTTCTCTACATTGGGGAGACCAAACGCAGACTGGGTGACAGCTTTGCAGAACACCGCTGGTCTGTCCACAAGCATGACCCAAACCTTCCGGTCGTTTGTTATTTGAACACGCCATCCTGTTCTCATGCCCATAGGTCCATCCTTGGCCTGCTGCAATGTTCCAGTGAAGCCCAGCACAAACTGGAAGAACAGCACCTCATCTTCCGAATAGGCACTTTACAGCCTTCAGGACTTAACACTGAGTTCAACAACTTCAGACCATGAACATTTTCCTCCATCCTCACTCACTTTTTTAATCCCCTTTTTTCTACATTCATTTTTATTTTTTATCCACTTATTTTTATTTTAATTCATTTATCCGTGGTTTTATCCCCTTTTTAATCCCATTTTCTATCCCTTTTTTTCTCCCGCCACCACCCACTCCCTCCACCCCATGCCCCACAGGGCCATCTGTTACTTGCTCCACGTTGTTCTTTCATACAATGCTACCCTTGTTCTGCTATAATCACATGTAGCTTTCTTACCTTTATGCCATTATTAGCACCTTTATTAGCACTAACCATTACCATCAACACTCCCTTTATCCTTCAGTTCATGACATCTTTGTCAATCCCTCCTTTGTCCCCACCTATCGCTGGCCTTCTATCCAGCTCCACCTGCCCCACCCCCCTTAAACAGTATAAATTTCATCACATTTCCAATTCTCTTCAGCTCTGAAGGAGAGTCATAAGGGCTCGAAACGTTAATTCTTTTCTCTCTCCACAGATGCTGCTAGACCTGCTGAGTTTTTCAGGCATTTTCTGTTTTTGACTTAAATTTGTTTATTTGCATGGCATTTGCAAGGAACTGACATTTTTAATTTAGTGAAAAAGTGTGTGCATGAGAATGGAGGTTTTGCAAGTGCTCATGCATTGTGACTGATAGAGCAAAGGCCACGGTTGGAGTGCCAGTTGGCTTTGCTGGATTTCTGAAACAAACCGTGTAAGTTGCCCCATACTTCACTGCATAATACGACAAGAATCACTGGGCTGGATTTTACACAGCCCATCGCAACGGGAACCATGGTGGCCAGGCCCATTTAATCATGGGAGAGACCCCATGTCAGTGTCCTGGCAGCAGAAAAACCTCCATCGATTAAGCTGGAGGACAAAAGGGACTGATGCGGAATTCCAGGCTGCCTTCACCCATTATCCCTGAGCCCACCACAAGTTAATGGTGGCTCAGGTATTAAATGGAAGCCATAAGAGTCTCTTGCACCCTCAGAAGGTTGCCCAACAAAACCTACAAGTTTTGTCAGCAGCCTCCCTGGGGGAGGGATGGAATACAACGTGGGGAAGTGTGAGGTCATGCATTTGGTAGGAAGAATAGAGGCATAGACTATTTTCTAAATGGGGAGAGAATTCAGAAATCTGGAGTGCAAAGGGACTTGGGAGTCCTAGTCCAGGATTCTCTTAAGGTTAACTTGCAGGTTGAGTTGGTAGTTAGGAGGCAAATGCAATGTTGGCATTTATTTTGAGAGGACTAGAATATAAAAGCAGGGATGTGCTGCTGAGGCTTTATAAGGCTCTGGTCAGACCACATTTAGCATATTGTGAGCAATTTCGAGCCCCGTATCTCAGGAAGGATGTGCTGGCCCTGGAGAGGGTCCAGAGGAGGTTCACAAGAACGATCCCAGGAATGAAAGGCTTAACATATGAGGAACGTTTGAGGACTCTTGGTCTATACTCGATGGAGTTTAGAAGGATGAGGGGGAATCTGATTGAAACTTACAGAATACTGAAAGGCCTGGATAGAGTGGACGTGGGGAAGATGTTTCCATTAGTAGGAGAGACTAGGACCCGAGGGCACAACCTCAGAATAAAGGGAAGACCTTTTAGAACAGAGATGAGGAGAAACTTCTTTAGCCAGAGAGTGGTGAATCTATGGAATTCATTGCCACAGAAGGCTGAGGAGGCCAGGTCATTGAGTGTATTTAAGACCGAGATAGATAGGTTCTTGATTGGTAAGGGGATCAAAGGTTACGGGGAGAAGGCGGGAGAATGGGGTTGAGAAACTTATCAGCCATGATTGAATGGCGGAGCAGACTCGATGGGCCGAATGGCCTAATTTCTGCTCCTATGTCTTATGGGAGTCTCTCACTATCAGGCATGCTGTGTGCGATTGAGAGACATGGCATGGGCAGGGGGGTGGCCGTTGAAAGCTACCTCACTGCCTTTGCCTCCACAGCCCCATCACGCCTTCACTCACTTGTGGTTTGGGGTCCCTCCGCGATCCAGGGCCTCAGGTGACAGCATGAGGATCTTCCAGCCTCTGACTGGCTGGCAGCTCTCAGCAGGCTGGACTTCTACCGCTGAGGACTTCAGTTGTGGAGAAGGTCCTGTAAAAGGCACTTAATTCCATCGGTTTTCCTCCACAGAACTGACGCTCTCCTGTGGCCAAAGTCCCCGTCAGCTGGACAAAATCCAGGCTGCTTTGTGCAAAGTCAGTGAAGCAAGCTAATGCTAAGAAGGTGGTGGTTAAAGTTGCTAATTGTTGTATGGTGTTGGGCGTAGTTCAGTAGGTCTTATTAAGGTATTTGCAGTCTTAGGTAGTTCAACAGTATTTATTAGCTACTAGAAACTATATACATAGGTACAGCGAAGGTCCAAACTAGGAGCTGTCTCCTTGCTTGCTTCTACACACAGCTTAGTTCAACTCTACACTGACCCCTAGGTACGGGTCATGTGTTCTTTTACATCATTTGTGTGGGCAGTACTGTACTCAGTTTCCCATTAACCATTTATGTGCCAGACCCTTATACTACACTGATCTTATCTGAGGTAGTAACAAATTTTCTCATATCATAAAGCTGTCACTGAACTGGAAGAGAAGATGAATAATCCTGCGTTTCTGTGTGAACTGGCCTTCTTAACAGATCTCACAGCTCATTTAAATGAATTCAATTTACAACTCCAAACAAAGCAGCGAAGCATATGTATTTTGTACGGGCACCCATCTCTGGATTTCTTAATATACTGAAGTTACTTAAGGCAACCATTGAACAAACTAAACTTTCACACTTTCCATCTTGCATGGAGCTAGCAGAAGAACATAAGAATTTTCTGTGAGTGAACTTTTCAGCTTATGTTTTGCAGTTAGAATATATTATTGAGGAATTTACAAATTGGGTCTCCGATTTTGACAGTATGCTGAATAATCCTCTCAGTGTTGATATTGAGTATCAACCCCTGCTCTGCAACTAGAACTTTGTGACCTACCGGCAGATTTAATATTGAGTACAAGGGCTGAATTCAGAGTGGACTTCTTCAGACTTCTTTCCAAGGACAATTACCCACACCTAGTAGTCTTCACTTTAAATATGTTCAAAATTTGGAAGAATCTACTTGTGCGGAAGTACATTCTTCACTTTGTATTACATAAAATCTTGATTTCGTTTTTTGCTGAGTGACGAGTCACTTTCTCAACCTCCTTAACTTTCCACTACACAAATAGATGTAGACATATTTGCTCTTGTATATTTGTCCATAGTGTTCACACTAAAGGTATGTACTATCTGTATATTTTGGTTTTTTTTGGACAGCGCTGATTTAAAAGATCACCATAATCAGTTTTTAAGGGTTTATTCTTAGCCACCCTCAAAAATTATTTTTGTGTTGATTTTGATATCCCTTGCAAGTTCCTTTTCATACTCTTTTTTTTGATGTTCTTGCTATCTGTTTTGTCACCCTTTAACTGCTTTTTGTACCTCTTCCAATTCACCAGAATCTGTGCTATTTTTTGTATTTTTGCATGCTTTCTCTTCTAGTTTTATATTGTCCCTTACCTCCTTAGTGAATATGACTGTTTTTTGGCAAGTAGAATTCCAGCCCCTTGAGGGTATAAACTGATTCAGTATCACCTTAAATACTATTGAACACCTCCCACTAATCTGTTATTTTATCCATTAATAGATTTACCCAGTTAACTGTGGCAGTCTCTATCTTATTTTACTGAAGTCAGCCTTACCTAAATGAAGGAACTTAGTAGCCGTTTTGTTTTTCTCCCTTTCAAAAACAACATTAACTCAACCATATTACAGTAGCTATTAGATAAAAGTTCACCACTGTTAGGCTATTAACTAAATCTGGCTCATTACTTATTTCTAAGCCTAATATGGCATTGCCTATGTTGGTTCTAGGAAATACTGTTGCAGAAAACTATCCCGAACACACTCAAATTCACTACCTTTTTGAAATGAGCACATCGTTTATCCCAATCAATATGGATATTAAAATCCCCATTAAAACCCCTCTACTTTTACTACATGTTTGTCTAATTTCTGCAACAATACATTCTGCAACTTGTCAGCTGCTACACAATTCTCACTATAGTCTTAAATCATAGGATTACAAAAGTTTACATAGGATATATGGCACTGAAACATTCGCCCCCAACCCATCTTTTCTCATCTAAATCTACTGTCATAACTAAGAGATAAAAACAAAAAACTACTGTGGATGCTGGAAATCCAAAACAAAAACAGAATTACCTGGAAAAACTCAGCAGGTCTGGCAGCATCGGTGGAGAAGAAGTCGACGTTTTGAGTCCACATGACCCTTCAACAGAACTGAGTATATATAGTTAGGAGAGGGGGTGAAATATAAGCTGGTTTAAGGTGGGGGGAGAGAAGTTAAGGGTGGGGTGGTTGTAGGGACAAGCAAGCAGTGATAGGAGCAGATAATCAAAAGATGTCACAGACAAAAGGATCAAAGAGGTGTTGAAGGTGGTGATATTATCTAAGAAAGGTGCTAATTAAGAATGGATGGCAGGACACTCAAGGTACAGCTCTAGTGGGGGTGGGGTGGAAAGACTGATAAGGTATTAGTTGTAGATTTAAAAATAATGGAAATAGGTGGGAAAAGAAAAATCTATATAAATTATTGAAAAAAACAAAAGGGAGGGGGAAGAAATGGGGTGGGGATGGGGGGAGGGAGTTTAAGATCTAAAGTTGTTGAATTCAATATTCAGCCCGGAAGGCTGTAAAGTGCCTAGTCGGAAGATGAGGTGCTGTTCCTCCAGTTTGCGTTGGGCTTCACTGGAACAATGCAGCAAGCCAAGGACAGACATGTGGGCAAGAGAGCAAGGTGGAGTGTTAAAATGGCAAGCGACAGGGAGGTTTGGGTCTTTCTTGCGGACAGACCGCAGGTGTTCTGCAAAGCGGTCGCCCAGTTTGCGTTTGGTCTCTCCAATGTAGAGGAGACCGCATTGGGAGCAACGAATGCAGTAGACTAAGTTAGGGGAAATGCAAGTGAAATGCTGCTTCACTTGAAAGGAGTGTTTGGGCCCTTGGACGGTGAGCAGAGAGGAAGTGAAGGGGCAGGTGTTGCATCTTCTGCGTGGGCATGAGGAGGTGCCATAGGTGGGGGTTGAGGAGTAGGGGGTGATGGAGAAGTGGACCAGGGTGTCCCGGAGGGAACGATCCCTACGGTATGCTGCCGGGGGGGTGAAGGGAAGATGTGTTTGGTGGTGGCATCATGCTGGAGTTGGCGGAAATGGTGGAGGATGATCCTTTCAATGCGGAGGCTGGTGGGGTGATAAGTGAGGACAAGGGGGACCCTATCATGTTTCTGGGAGGGAGGAGAAGGCGTGAGGGCGGATGCGCGGGAGATGGGCCGGACACGGTTGAGGGCCCTGTCAACAACCGTGGGTGGAAAACCTCGGTTAAGGAAGAAGGAGGACATGTCAGAGGAACTGTTTTTGAAGGTAGCGTCATCAGAACAGATGCGACGGAGGTGAAGGAACTGAGAGAATGGGATGGAGTCCTTACAGGAAGCGGGGTGTGAGGAGCTGTAGTCGAGGTAGCTGTGGGAGTCGGTACGCTTGTAATGGATATTGGTGGACAGTCTATCATCAGAAATTGAGACAGAGGGGTCACGGAAGGGAAGTGTCAGAGACGGACCATGTGAAAATGATGGAGGGGTGGAGATTGGAAGCAAAATTAATAAATTTTTCCAGGTCCCGACGAGAGCATGAAGCAGCACCGAAGTAATCATCGATATACCGGAGAAAGAGTTATGGGAGGGGGCCAGAGTAGGACTGGAACAAGGAATGTTCCACATACCCCATAAAGAGACAGGCATAGCTGGGGCCCATGCGGGTACCCATAGCCACACCTTTTATTTGGAGGAAGTGAGAGGAGTTAAAGGAGAAATTGTTCAGTGTGAGAACAAGCACTTTTCTTAGATAATATCACCACCTTCAACACCTCTTTGATCCTTTTGTCTGTGACATCTTTTGATTATCTGCTCCTATCACTGCTTGCTTGTCCCTACAACCACCCCACCCTCAACTTCTCTCCCCCCGTCCCCCACCTTAAACCAGCTTATATTTCACCCCTCTCCTAACTATACTCAGTTCTGTTGAAGGGTCATGTGGACTCGAAACGTCGACTTCTTCTCCACCGATGCTGCCAGACCTGCTGAGTTTTTCCAGGTAATTCTGTTTTTGTTTTGGATTTCCAGCATCCGCAGTAGTTTTTTGTTTTTATCTCTGTGTTTAATTGACTGCCACTTCTCTTCAAGAAATGCCTTCCTTGAAGAAGTATTGCTCTGTTCTCCGACAGGATTTCCGCCTGTCTCTTCTGCCTTGTTCACCTTCATTGCTTTCCATTTCTCTCCTGGTGTTTGACAAGGTGTTTACTAAAACCCGCTTTCACAGCCATATTTCCTTTCTCAGTGACTGTCTCCATCTCCGACTCACCCCACGTGGATTTCAACTGAAATTCCATCCCTCTTGTTTCGAACCCACCCAGGATTACAGGTATCTCTGGGACATAAAACGTTTCTCGGACTACTGTTCCTGTCGTATTCTGAGACCCATACTCAGTGCCATGCGCCGCCATATGAACACACTCGACCTCTCCCTCCAGCAGCACCGCCACACCCTTTTTCAAAACTGCGCATGCCCCCAGTTTCATTTTATTCTTCGCCTCATCCGATGCCTCAACAACAAACTTTTTCTCTTTCTCTCAAGTGCTAAGGAACGCAAGCTCCAACAACTCATCGACACCAACACCCATCTGGGACCCTCCACCCCTGCTTGTCCCTCCGTCCCCACCCCATCTTCCAATCCCAGCCCCAGTCGCGTATTCACTATACCCCCTGACCTTCCCCTCTCTGATGCTGAACGTTCAGTGCTCAGCAAAGGACTTAGTTTCATACCCTTACGCCCTCATCTCAATGAATTTCGGGCTCGGCACAATGCTGAACTCTTCTTCCGCCGTCTTCGTCTCCGTGCTCACTTCTTTGGGCAGGAGTCCTCTCCCCGTTCAACGGATCCTTTTACCCACCTCCAATATTCTCCCTCCACCTGGACCCCTCCCTCTGGATTCTTACCTTCTCTTGATCTTTTCATTGAGAACTGTCGGTGTGACATTAGCCGTCTCAATTTCTCTGCTCCTCTCACCCATTCTAATCTGTCTCTCTCTGAACTTACTGCACTCCGTTCTCTCAGGTCCAACCCCAACATTGTCATCAAACCCGCTGACAAGGGTGGTGCTGTTGTTGTCTGGCGCACTGACCTCTGCCTCGCGGAGGCTGAGCATCAACTCGCAGACATTTCCTCCTACCTCTCCCTGGACCATGACCCCACCACGGAACATCAAGCCATTGTTTCCAGGACTGTCACTGACCTCATCTCCTCTGGAGATCTTCCTCCCACAGCTTCCAACCTGATAGTCGCCCAACTTCGGATAGCCCGCTTCTACCTCCTACCCAAAATCCACAAACAGAACTGTCCCGGCAGACCGATCGTGTCAGCCAGTTCCTGCCCCATGGAACTCATTTCTCGTTATCTTGACTCCGTTCTCTCTCCCCTTGTCCAGTCACTTCCCACCTACATCCGTGATTCCTCTGACACCTTATGTCACATCAACAATTTCCAGTTCCCTGGCCCCAACCGCTTCCTCTTCACCACGGATGTCCTATCCCTCTACACCCCCATCCCCCACCAGGATGGTCTGAGGGCCCTTAGCTTCTTCCTTGAACAGAGGCCTGAACAATCCCAATCCACCACTACTCTCCTCCGTCTGGGTGAACTTGTTCTCATACTGAACAATTTCTCCTTTAACTCCTCTCACTTCCTCCAAATAAAAGGTGTGGCTATGGGTACCCGCATGGGCCCTAGCTATGCCTGTCTCTTTATGGGGTATGTGGAACATTCCTTGTTCCAGTCCTACTCCGGCCCCCTCCCACAACTCTTTCTCCGGTATATCGATGATTACTTCGGTGCTGCTTCATGCTCTCGTCGGGACCTGGAAAAATTTTATTAATTTTGCTTCCAATCTCCACCACTCCATCATTTTCACATGGTCCATCTCTGACACTTCTATTCCCTTCCTTGACCTCTCTGTCTCAATTTCTGATGATAGACTGTCCACCAATATCCATTACAAGCGTACCGACTCCCACAGCTACCTCGACTACAGCTCCTCACACCCCGCTTCCTGTAAGGACTCCATCCCATTCTCTCAGTTCCTTCACCTCCATCGCATTTGTTCTGATGACGCTACCTTCAAAAACAGTTCCTCTGACATGTCCTCCTTCTTCCTTAACCGAGGTTTTCCACCCACGGTCGTTGACAGGGCCCTCAACCGTGTCCGGCCCATCTCCCGCGCATCCGCCCTCACGCCTTCTCCTCCCTCCCAGAAACATGATAGGGTCCCCCTTGTCCTCACTTATCACCCCACCAGCCTCCGCATTGAAAGGATCATCCTCCACCATTTCCGCCAACTCCAGCATGATGCCACCACCAAACACATCTTCCCTTCACCCCCCCCGGCGGCATTCCGTAGGGATCGTTCCCTCCGGGACACCCTGGTCCACTCCTCCATCACCCCCTACTCCTCAACCCCCACCTATGGCACCTCCCCATGCCCACGCAGAAGATGCAACACCTGCCCCTTCACTTCCTCTCTCCTCACCGTCCAAGGGCCCAAACACTCCTTTCAAGTGAAGCAGCATTTCACTTGCATTTCCCCTAACTTAGTCTACTGCATTCGTTGCTCCCAATGCGGTCTCCTCTACATTGGAGAGACCAAACGCAAACTGGGCGACCGCTTTGCAGAACACCTGCGGTCTGTCCGCAAGAAAGACCCAAACCTCCCTGTCGCTTGCCATTTTAACACTCCACCCTGCTCTCTTGCCCACATGTCTGTCCTTGGCTTGCTGCATTGTTCCAGTGAAGCCCAACGCAAACTGGAGGAACAGCACCTCATCTTCCGACTAGGCACTTTACAGCCTTCCGGGCTGAATATTGAATTCAACAACTTTAGATCTTAAACTCCCTCCCCCTATCCCCACCCCGTTTCTTCCCCCTCCCTTTTGTTTTTTTCAATAATTTATATAGATTTTTCTTTTCCCACCTATTTCCATTATTTATAAATCTACAACTAATACCTTATCAGTCTTTCCACCCCACCCCCACTAGAGCTGTACCTTGAGTGTCCTGCCATCCATTCTTAATTAGCACCTTTCTTAGATAATATCACCACCTTCAACACCTCTTTGATCCTTTTGTCTGTGACTTCTTTTGATTATCTGCTCCTATCACTGCTTGCTTGTCCCTACAACCACCCCACCCTCAACTTCTCTCCCCCCGCCCCCCACCTTAAACCATCTTATATTTCACCCCTCTCCTAACTATACTCAGTTCTGTTGAAGAGTCATGTGGACTCAAAACGTCGACTCTTTTCTTCTCCACCGATGCTGCCAGACCTGCTGAGTTTTTCCAGGTAATTCTGTTTTTGTTTTACTATCATAACTATCTAGTTTCCCCTTAAATGCATCTGTACTATTTGCTTCAACCACTCCCTGTGGTAGCGAGTTCCACATTCCCACCACTCTTTAGGTGATGAAATTTCGGGTGATTATCATATATTGATGGCCCCTATCTATGCAATTCCCCGCAAGTGGAAACTCTCTCTATGTCCAGTCTCTCGAAACCTTTCATAATTTTAAAGACCTCTGTTAGGTCACCCCTCGGCCTTCTTTTTCCAAGAGAAAAAAGACTCAGTCTGTCAATGTTTTCCTGATACCCACACATTTCTGGTATCATCACTGTAAAACTCCTTTGCACCCTCTCTGATATCTCTCTGTCCTTTGTATGATATGGCTTTTTTAGTCCTTTTTTAGTTTATAATTCTGCTCATACAGTAGCTACTGCCTGCTTACCTCTCACAATATTAGGTGGAATTTAATGCAGGCAATATAAGTCTTGCCTGCTGAATGAGCCAGCAAAAGTCCCACGTTGCCTTCTTTGGGTAAGACCTGCCATGTTAAGTGCCAGTCATGCACTTAAGTGGCCAGCTGCAGGCCTTCCCCAGGATCAAGGACCCTGGGAGCGGAAACCCTGCCTCTCCGAGAGCTGCTAGCCTTAATTAGAGGCCCAGGAACAGTGTGGGGACCCAGGCCACAGGTGAGTGAGGCTGGTTGGGGTTTTCAGGGAGTTGTTCGGTGGCTAGGGGTGGCAGGGTAGCTCTTAGAGGCCCCCCGCCGGGTCCCTAGATCAGGCCCTGAATGTCCGTCAATGAGGGACACCCCCCCCCCCCGCCCCCAGGAGCCGCAAGCAAACATGATAGGATTAGTTTTCGGGGCTCTCCACCACTGCTGGTTGAATACCAGCGGAGGCAGGATGACGCTCTTAAGTGGGTATTAACTGCCCACATAAGGCCCTCAACTGTAGAGTAATGGATTAATGGTTATGTTAATGAGACCATGATGATAAAATAAGATGTAACTGTGACATCAGAAGTCAGATGATCAAGATGCTCCAAGAGAGCTAGGTGCAGAATAGTCTGTGTCCTGAATACCATATGCTTACAGAGGTCTTTGTAAATAGTTGTGAATAAATTGTTTCAAGTTAAAATATACCGACTATCTCAAGTCTGTTATAGGAGAAGCAAAGCCTCATCAAGGTACGCTAAGACATTATCTACTTAGACTTTCTGAAAGCTCTCGACTAAGTATTGCCCAAGAGGCTTCGCCTCAAGATCAAAGCCTCTGGTGTTAGTGGCAACAGCTGGATTGAGAACTGGCTGGATGGACATAGGCAGAAAGTTATTGATGGATTTGGATGAATTTCCAGTGGAGTACCACAGAGATTGACTTTGTGATCACTGTTCCTTATTAATTTTATTAATCATCTAGATGTAGATATTGGGTGCACAATCTGAACATTTGCATATGATTCTAAGATTTGTGGGAGCCTTAGGACTGTTGGTGATGTTACCGACAGGGGAGAGAGGCAAACTGAACTCCTTTATTTTTCTCACTGTCTGTCCATAAGCAGAGGTGTTTTAATTTTTGAAATAGGTTGTGGCATGGTTCCCCAAACCCTCTGTTTGTGAAGTCAATTTTAAAGTGACTCGCAGCAAATTGTCTTTAGGGTTAAATCAGAAGTATTGTTTATTCATACATTCAAACAGAGGCTTTGATCTTGTGGCGAAGCCTCTTGGACAATACTTGGTCAAAAGCTTTCAGAAAGTCTAAGTAGACAATGTCTTAGCGTACCTTGATGAGGCTTTGCTTCTGTATATACACACACAAGCACACAAGGAGATAGGAAAGAAAAGAGTTTTATAACCAGGAACAACTTAAAACAAAAAAACCCAAAGATATGTATATTAATTCACATGAATATCAGAGTCCAGAATGTCAGTATCCAGTGAGGGTTCCATCACAAAGGAGTTGAAGTTCAGATGGGTTCAGCTAGCTGAAACCAAGAGTTACTGAATTCCTTCAAAGTTGGTGATGGCACAGCAAGATGAGGTTGGTACCCAGAGATTTGTCCACTCTACAGGTGATGGCAAGAATCTTCCAGAGAACCAGCGTCGAGGAGGTTTAGACTCGAGGCAGGCTTTGCTGTCAGTCTGGAGTCCGGCTTTGGTGTTGACAGGCTAGATGTTTAACAGCAGACAGCCCAGGGAGTCCAGGAATGTAACATTAAAACCTTCCAAAGGCCACAGGAGCTGAGGTCATGTGGTGTTGCCCACTAATGAGACAGTTTTAGGTTAACAATCAGTTTCTATGTCTCTGGTCAAATCCATTGTTTACTTTAGGAGGTAGATGGTGGTTATTAGTACCTCCACAGGTATAACGGCTTTTGATGGCTCTCTCCTTGCTGTAAGTCCAGGCTGGGGAGACAGACCATCTTTGTTTTGTTGATTGTAATAGGTCCACACAATGAGAGGTGTGAGATTCCACAAGGGTGAGGGCTGAGCTTTGTCCTGTAATTACTGTTGGAAGTTTCCAGAACTGTAGCCAACTTGCAAATCATGTGATCTGTAGCAACCATGTTTTTGGTCCAGCAAATCCATTTTTAAATTAGCAGCAAGTAAGGTTAAATTTAAAGGGTTTACGATTTCTTTCATGTCTTATGGACATGACAGTGATGTTTAACTGTTTCGGATGGATCTTGGCATGTGGGGAGGGGTTGGGCTTCTGACTGGCAAATGATATATAATTTGGAAAGTGCAGTTTTATGAACGTGGGCAGGGAAAATGTTCAACATTCATTTGTCCTTCAAGGAAAAGCATTAAAGAAGGTGGAGGAAGAAAGAGGTCTGTATATTTTAGCCGTTCTACAGATGGCAAACGTTCTCAAGCCATTTGGGAATCAGCTAGTAGCAAAGGTGGCAAGATCACGATATCTGAGAATTTGTACACAACCTGACACAAAAGTGGCAATTACCGATTAAGTGTTCCACTCTTAGTTGAGGTAGAGCGTGGTTCAGTATTTGTATTGTGTCTGAGCAGCCACCTTCAGGATTAGCTCTGCTCACTCCACTAGGGGAAGAAGCTAGAAAAGGTGACCTAAAAATAGGGAGTGGTATTTTCCACTAACAGGATGCTGCTGTCAATCCAAAAAGACATTCTGCAACATTGAGCAATGCTGTGCATTCTGTTATTGTTGTGTTGTCTCAGAAGACATTGGGTGTCTTACTGTAGTAAAAGATCTGGCTGGAGGCAAAGATCTTTCCTTAAAAATACTTTTATTTACAGAACTAACTATATACAAGATTACAGAACATCAGGACAGAGCTACAGCTCCTCTCTTAGGTTCTTCTCATTCATCTCTCTCTGAGTTACATCTACATAGTAGATCTACATGTATGAATTTCAGTGCCGGTGCATTGCGAGGTATGTGGGTCGTATGTCTCAATGATTGGCTGGTTGAATCAAACAGCATGTTCCTTCAATTGTTCATAATACAGAGCCCTTGACATTAGGCCCGAGTTCCTCCTCTCCTCAACCTCAGTTTCAGCTGTGTATAAAGAGGCTTCAGCGAGGAAAGCAGGGCTGCAAAGAGTGAGGAGAGTGGGGCTGTAAAGAGCGAGGCTTCAGCGAGGAGAGCGGGGCTGCAAAGAGTGAGGCTTCAGTGAGGAGAGCAGGGCGCGAGGGATGAGGCAGTCAGGAATCTGAAAACAGTGCAAGAGGAGAGGCAGTCGGGAGTGTGAAAATAGCGTGAGTGGAGAGCCTGAGCGGGTGAGGACCTGGAGACAGTAACCATCACCTAGAAGAGCAGGCAAAAAGAGGGCCCAGAGACAGCAATCACCACCCAGAAGAGTGGGTGAGGACCTGGAGATAGGAATTATCACCTGATGGTTACTGCCTGGAGCAGTTCAGCATGGGCCAACAGCGAGATCGCGAGGCCACCACTGTTCTTTATGAATCCCAGGGAGAAAGGTCCTGTGGGAAGGAGAAAAGAAGACAGTAGGAGTATGTGTGTCTGTATGACCTAGGCCCACACAGTGGAGCCTGGTCTCCAGTCATCTCGGACCCCCTTGCCACTGGACCAACGCCTTGCTCCGTGAAGCCCATGTGGCAGCTGGTGTGCAATGGCCGCCCCATGTTAAAAGAACTCACGCACAGGTACCTTCCACCCCCCCACCCCCAAAATGAAGTTTGGGACCTGGAATGTAAGGGCCTTCATGGACAACCCCAACAGTGACAGACCGGAACGGTGTACTGCTATTGTGGCCCGGGAGCTCAGACATTTCGACATTAACATCGCTACCCGAAGTGAGACCCAGCAGGCAGGGGAAGACCAGCTCAAGGAACAAGGTGGCGGATACACCTTCTTCTGGAAAGATAAACCAGTAGAAGTTGGCTGCCTCTATGGAATTGGTTTCACCCTTAAAAACGAACTAGTTGGCCATCTCAAAGACACCCCTTGCGGGATAAACGAGTGCCTCATGACCCTTCGGCTCATCCAATCCAAGAACCAATGCGCTACAGTCCTCAGTGTGTACACCCCAACACTGGATGCTACAGATGAGTCTAAAGAGGAATTTTACTCCAGCCTTGAACAATCCCTGGCCCGCGTCCCAGTCGGTGATAAGTTGATCCTCCGTGGTGACTTCAGCACCAGAGCTGAGAAGGACACAGACCTCTGGGGATTTGTAATCGGCAGAGAGGGGTTAGCAGTATCCAACACCAACGGTACCCTGCTCCTGACAAAATGCCTTGAACACAGCCTTGTCATAACCAACACCTTGTTCCATCAGAGAGACAAGTACAAGGCCTCATGGCAACACCCTCACTCCAAACACTGGCACCTGCTCGACTACGCCATTGTCCAAGCGAGGGACTGTAAGGACGTGCCATGACAGGAGCCAATGACTGCTGGACCTAATTTGCCTAATTTGCTCTGTCATCAACATCAATGTAGCCCCACTGCAGCAGAAACAATGCCGCAGGAAAATCAAACTGAGGCACTCAAGGACCCTGATAAGAGAGCCCTATTCAGCCAGTGTCTCACTGTGACTCCTGGTGACCCAGAGTGTCCAATGCCCTCAAGGCCTCCATAATCAGCACCTGTGGAGAGACGCTTGGTCACTTGGCCAGGAAACACCAAAACTGGTTTGATGAGAATGACCAGGAGATCCAGGAGTTGATAAGCCACATGTGCAAGGCATTTCTGAACCTGAAATAGCAACCCAACTCTAGAGCAAGAAAACAGCTCTACAGACAGCTGAAGACTGAGGTCCAGCAAAAAACCCACGACCTAAAGAACAGCTGGTGGGTGGAGAAGGCACAGGAGATCCAACAGTGAGCTGACAACCATGACGTGCAAGGTTTCTTTAGCGCAGTCATGACCACCTATGGCCCAAGCATCCAAGGTCCCACTCCACTGCTCGCCAAGAATGGAGAGGTGCTCATCAAGGACAGAGAGGCAGTCAGCAGCCACTGGAAGGAGCACTTTGAAGATCTTCTTAACAGAGACTCTGTCTTCAACTCCATCTCGTAGCATGCTACCCACCACCATCTCAGCACAACCCCAACCCAATTCGACAGCTAAAGAGCAACAAGGCATCAGGAGTAGATGGAATCCCTACTGAAGCATAAAGCATGGCAGAGAAACACTATTGGCATGAATACATGGCCTCATCTTCCTTATCTGGAAGGAGGAGAGCATGCCAGGAGATCTCAGATGCCGTAATCGTGACCATCTTCAAGAAAGGTGACAAGTCCGACTGCGATAACTATAGAGCAATCTCTCTGCTGTCGGCCACAGCTATGGTCATTGCAAGGATCCTCCTCAATCGCCTTCTGCCTGTGACTGAATGGATTCTTCCCAGAGTTGCAATGTGGATTCCACCCACTCAGGGACACAATGGACATGATCTTCACCAAGTGGCAACTGCAAGAGAAATGCAGGGAACAGCATTAACCCTTGTACATGGCCTTCGACACTGTCAACCGCCAAGGATTATAGAGAATCCTTCTGTTATGGCTGCTCCCAAAGGTTTGTTACCATGCCTGCTCCACGATGACATGCAAGTCGTGATCCTGACCAAAGGATCCACCACAGACCCATTCCACGTTCAGACTCGGGTCAAGCAAGGCTGTGCCATTGCACTGACACATTTCTCGATCTTCCTTGCCGCAATGCTCCATCTCATCCTCAGCAAGCTTCCCGCTGGAGTGGAGCTAAACTACAGAACAAGCGGGAACCTGTTCAATCTCTGCCGCCTGCAGGGCAGATCCAAGGTCATCCCATCCTCTGTCACTGAACTACAGTGTGCAGATGATGCTTGCGTCTGCGCACACTCGGAGGCTGAGCTCCAAGCCATCATCAACACCTTCACCAAGGTGTAAGATAGCATGGGCCTTACACTGAACATCTGTAAGGCAAGGGTCCTCTACCAATCTGCCCCCTCCGCACTGCACTGCCCCCTGGTTATCAAAATCCACGACGAGGCCTTGGGCAACATGGACCACTTTCCATACCTTGGAAGCCTACTGTCAACAAGGGCAGATATCGATAATAAGGTTCAACACCACCTTCAGTGTGCCAACGCAGCTTTCGGCCATCTTAGGAAGAGAGTGTTTGAAGACCAGTACCTCAAACCTGGCACCAAGCTCATGGTCTACATGGCTCAGAGGCATGGACTATGTACAGCAGGCACCTCGAAACTCTGGAGAAGTACCACCAGAGCTGCCTCTGCAAGATCCTACAAATCCATTGGCAGGATAGGCACACCAACGTCAGTGCTCTCACTCTGGCCAACATCCCCAGCATCGAAGTACTGACCATGCTCCACTGGGCAGACCACATCGTTCTCATGTCTGACATGAGACTCCTGAAATAAGCGCTCTACTCTGAGCTTTGACATGGCAAGTGAGGCCCAGGAAGGCAGAGGAAATGCTTCAAGGACACCCTCAAAGCCTCCTTGAAAAAGTGCAACACCCCTGGCCCAAGACTGACCGAAGTGCAGGGAAAGCATCTGGGAAGGAGCAGAACTTGAGTCTCATGGCCAAGGGATAGCTGAAGCCAAGCATTGACAGTGAAAGGAGCGTGTGGCAACCTGGGTACCCCACCCACCTATTCCCCCATCACCATCTTCCACACCTGTGACAGAGTCTGTTGGTCGCGTATTGGACTCTTCAGTCATCTGAGAACTCATTTTTAGCATGGAAGCATGTCATCCTCGACCCCGGGGGACTGTCTAAAAAGAATAAACAGAATACAGACCATACTCAACCAGCCCGCTATTGCAAAACCAAACACAAAACATCTACTGTTAGATGTGATTCAGCGATTGGACAGCATTTGCTGAACAATCCTGAGTGCGCTAATAGCTACACTAAGAACCAATTTAAGATAATCAGTCAAGTTCATAACGTGGCTCATTTATGCTTGCTAGAAGTTGCATACGTTGATACACGGGGACCCATTCTCTGGAATATGTTCAATCCTTGCATCCTTTATGAATTACCCAGGAGCTCTGAGAGCCTATAATTCCCCATTGCTTTCTCCATAGCAACGCTTTGGCCAATCAGAATTCACTTGACAACCAGTCAGCACCCTTTTCTCCTGTTACATAAATTCTTGTGATCGTTTGAAATTTGGCATTCTTGCGTTTGTCCTGGAGAGTGCAAGACGAAAACTACAGCAACGTCTCTCTTTTCAGTTTGTGCTACCAAACGATTGGTTAAGAAGAGATTTAACAGAGATATTCAAAATTATGAGGGGTCTGAACAGAGTAGATAGGGAGACACTGTTCTCATTGGTGGAAGGAACCAGAACCTGAGGGCACAGATTCAAGGTAATTGGCAAAAGAAGCAAAGGTGACATGAGAAAAAACTTTATCATACAGCGAGTGTTCAGGATCTAGAAACCACTGCCTGAGAGTGTGGTGGAGGCAGGTTCAATCGACGCTTTCGAGGGAATTGTATTATTATTTGAAAAGGAAGAATATACAGGGCTACAGGGAGAAGGCAGAGGATTGGCTCTAGGTGAATTGCTCCTTTAGAGAGCCAGCACATATGATCGGCTGAATGGCCTTCGTCTGTGGTGTACGCTATGATTTTACATTTGGTCAAATGCTGTCTTGATGTCAAGGGTGGTCACTCTCACCTCTGGACTCCAGCTCTTTGTCCATGCTTGAACTAAGACCTTAATGAAGTTTGGAACTAAATGGTTCTGATGGAACTCAAATTGAACATTGGTGAGCAGATTTTTGCTGAGTGTTACTTTATAACACTGTCAACAACACCTTCCATCACTTTGCTGATGATTAAAAGTGCTGATGGGCAGTAATTCACCAGATTTGATTTGTCCTGCTTTTTATGGACAAGGCATGCCTGGGCAATTTTTCACATTGTTGGAAAAATGCCAGTGTTGTAGCTGTGCTTGAACAGCTTGGTTAGGGTGCTGTTGAAGAGTCATATGGACTCAAAACGTTAACTGTGTTCCTCTCTGCAGATGCCGTAGACCTGCTGAGTTTTTCCAGGTATTTTTATTTTTGTTTAGGGTGCAGCTAGTTCTAGAGCAAGGTCTTCAGTACTACAGCTGGGATGTTATTAGGGCCTGTAGCCTTTGCTGTATCCAGTGTGCTTAGCGGTTTCTTGATATCACATGGAGTGAATTGAATTGGCTGAAGACTGGCGTCACTGATCTTGGGGTCTCAGGAGCAGGCTGAGGTGAATCAACTTTGATAAGGCAGAGGTAGATAGATTCTTGACTAACAAGAGAGTCAAAGGTTATTGGGGTTGGAAGAATGTGGAGTTGAGGTCACAATCAGATCAGCCATGATCCTATTGAATGGCAGAGCAGGCTCAAGGAGCTGGATGGCCTACTACGGCTCCAAATTTTTATGTTCATAAGACGGTTACAAACTCCTAATTTTGCCTTTTGCACTGATAGCTGGTCTCCTCCATCATTGAGGAGCCTCTCATTCTGTTAGTTGTTTAATTGTGCACCACCAAGCATGACTGGATGTGAAGAACATTGATCTGATTTGTTGATTGTGGGTGGGATCACTTAGCTCTGTCTATTGCATGCTGCTTCTGCTGTTTAGCATGCTTGTAGTCCTCTAGCTTCACCAGGTTGGCATCTCACTCTTAGGTTTGTTTGATGCTGCTCCAGGCAGTGGAGTAGCAAGAAATTTTGAGGTGCAGGAGTTCTAAGAAAATGTGTTGGCCATGCCATTTCTAAATCTATTACGTTGTTTTCCTATGTATTAATCATTTGACTCCCCAAAAAACAGTAAAGTATGCTTTTTAAGTGAAAGATATTAGTGCTGGTAGGCGGTAGGCATTTTATTTTGAACTGTGTGGTATTTTCAATCATTAGTCTTTAGTGTAGCTAGAATTTCATTATGCAGCATTTTACAGGTTGAGTATCCATCATCCAAAATCCTTGGATTGTGTTTTGGACTTCAGATAATTTCGGTTTTCGGATGCCCCATTTGGACTAGCCTACTTACATTAGCCTACTAGAAAAGTAAGATATTTCACTGACTAATAAATGCAGGGTACTTGCAATAAGTTCCCACCCGTGTCATCATCTTCGATTCTCCTTGTAGGAGAGAGTTCAGAGTGTCGATGTACTCTGTTGGGAGGCATTCTTGAATAATTCTTCCAGCTTCATCTGCCTCAGCAACATTGGTTTTTGTTTCATAAGTTTGTCATTTATTTTATAGACATTATTTCTTGCTCATAAATGTGCGTTCCCTGAGTACATCTATCAACCAGTCACACATCTTAATAAAAACAAAAAACTACTGTGGATGCTGGAAATCCAAAACAAAAACAGAATTACCTGGAAAAACTCAGCAGGTCTGGCAGCATCGGTGGAGAAGAAAAGAGTCGACGTTTTGAGTCCACATGACCCTTCAACAGAACTGAGTATAGTTAGGAGAGGGGTGAAATATAAGCTGGTTTAAGGTGGGGGGCGGGGGGAGAGAAGTTGAGGGTGGGGTGGTTGTAGGGACAAGCAAGCAGTGATAGGAGCAGATAATCAAAAGAAGTCACAGACAAAAGAATCAAAGAGGTGTTGAAGGTGGTGATATTGTATAAGAAAATGTGCTAATTAAGAATGGATGGCAGGACACTCAAGGTACAGCTCTAGTGGGGGTGGGGTGGAAAGACTGATAAGGTATTAGTTGTAGATTTATAAATAATGGAAATAGGTGGGAAAAGAAAAATCTATATAAATTATTGAAAAAAACAAAAGGGAGGGGGAAGAAACGGGGTGGGGATAGGGGGAGGGAGTTTAAGATCTAAAGTTGTTGAATTCAATATTCAGCCCGGAAGGCTGTAAAGTGCCTAGTCGGAAGATGAGGTGCTGTTCCTCCAGTTTGCGTTGGGCTTCACTGGAACAATGCAGCAAGCCAAGGACAGACATGTGGGCAAGAGAGCAGGGTGGAGTGTTAAAATGGCAAGCGACAGGGAGGTTTGGGTCTTTCTTGCGGACAGACCGCAGGTGTTCTGCAAAGCGGTCGCCCAGTTTGCGTTTGGTCTCTCCAATGTAGAGGAGACCGCATTGGGAGCAACGAATGCAGTAGACTAAGTTAGGGGAAATGCAAGTGAAATGCTGCTTCACTTGAAAGGAGTGTTTGGGCCCTTGGACGGTGAGGAGAGAGGAAGTGAAGGGGCAGGTGTTGCATCTTCTGCATGGGCATGGTTGCAGAAATTCAAGAAGCGTCAAAACGTAAAGTTTTTGAAAGTATGTGGTAATAAGGCATCTGCAGACCATGACACCACTGGAAAATGTATTGATGAGTTAGCTATGCTAATTTCAGATGAAAACCCTTCGCCTGAACAAATTTACGGTGCAGATGAATCGAGTCTGTTCTGAGTCTGTTCGTGGGCACACATCGTAATAATACTGTCTATGGGCACTTTCTCTACTGGTTTCACTATGTCATCCTCATTATCACTGTTCTTATCATTTACGTTTCATGATCCAAAAATTGCCTTGGTTCATCGGCTGAATTAATGATGTTACATTGGGGGGAGGGGAAGTAAACAGCAAAAACAATATTCTTCACCAAGAGTTTGGCAGGGGTATGTGCTTAACTATTGTCCAGAAGCAACATGATTTTACAGTTTTCTTCAAGTCCAGCTGTCCGACAATGTGCAGTTGCCTTTAGTCCAAAGTGGTTGTGAAACCAATCAGAAAATATGTCCCTGGTTACCCCATGCTCTCTTATTGGCATAATAGTGAACAGGTAATGTCTGAATACCCTTGAAGCTCCTGGGACATTTTCTCTTACTGATTACAGCCAATTTACATTTGTGTGTGCCAGCCGCATTGGCAAAACCAAGCACAGTCAACCTATCCTTAGCATCCTTAACACTTGTTGGTGCACTCTCCTCAGCTGTTGCTAGCGTTTTCCTAGGGGCCAGAACAGACTCGATTCATCTGCACCGTAAATTTGTTCAGGCGAAAGGTTTTCATCTGAAATTAGCATAGCTAACTCATCAATACATTTTCCAGTGGTGTCATGGTCTGCAGATGCCTTATTACCACAAACTTTCAAAAACTTTACGTTTTGATGCTTCTTGAATTTCTGCAACCAGTGCTTCACAATAATTTCCATAATGGGTTTGGTTTCACACTTGTGTTGGAGGGAGAGGCTGGCCTTGTCCTTGAGTCTTCTGCCAATCAGTGACACCGCAGCCAGGTTGTGACATATGGTGTTGGATTCCAATGCGTCAGGAGGGAGTGTCCGTGTAGTCTGACAAACCTGAGTGCTGATACCTGGCTTATGAGGATCTTTGAGCACGTTGGTGTTATAATCAAGTTCATTTGATTGAATCTTCGCTCACATTCTGCTGTGCTGCTTGGAATTACTTGTGTGCAATTTAGTAATGGTCATAAATCCTGGGGAATGCATTGTCTAGCTTCCTCCACATAATCTCTGAATAATTTGATTATAGAAGTAGATGACAATTTAAACCGCATGCAGAGAGAAGCTATTGCCGATTCTCTGTAACCTGGTGGCATTTCAACTGGCCAATAGATTTGGCAAGAACACGCAATGGGTTGATCAGAGACACATAACTGGATTGGGCTGCAGAGGCTCAATGAGAGCCTTTCAATGGCATGGTTGTGAACATTTGATTTTCTAAATTATTAACAAGACTGGTAAGAAACTGTTGATAGTTGATGCTGATAATCTTACTGTTGCTCCCTAATGAGACCATTCCAAACTTTCCCTGTCTGACTGCAACTTTGACCTCAAAAGTTTTTGTGGCAGGTCGCTCTTTCAGGCTATGCAAAAATCGAATGCCGTGAAGGACCAGTTTGTCTGCATACACAATCATTGTAGTGCGTTTCTGCAAACACTCTGAGAACATGCCGAGTTCATACATCAGAGCTAAGTCTAAGAGAAACTGTTGACAAAATTCTCTTTAACAGACCCTCAGACAGGTTTTCCTGTCAGACGCAGACATTGTTTCATCTTTAATTACCAGTTCAAAATGAGCGCATAATGCTTCATAGTTGCATCACACGTCCGATGCTGTTTGAAATGAACTTGCTACCCATCTGGTGCTTAAAATGTGGCCCACTTTGGAAATTTGTTGTTCTCATTCAGCAGTACAATTGCCAGTTGTCTCTGATTGAGAGGCGATCTATTATACACTGTGTATAATTTGTCCATGAAGGAATGGAAATGATTCATTCCATTGATTTCTGTCACCGAATCACCAACTGCAAGTTCTAATCTATAGTTAGGCAAATAATAATACCTGGATATTGCTCCATAAGTCTGTGAGCTACACCTGATTTGGTTATCAGCATAACACTCGCTCCATCACTAACAAACGCTTACAAGATGCTGCTTCAGGTAGGAGTCATCAAAACCATGATTAGCAAGAAACTCAAGAAGATATTTAACTATTGTTATCAGCTTTTTGATCTGGAAGTTCAATCAGATCTAAAAGCATGAAGTGTGGATCATCCTTCTTATCACTCTCATTTCAGGTAAAATACAAGAGCAGTTTTGCTATTTAGGGTTGTAGATTCATCAATAAGAATTAGAATTTTGCCTCATCTGGGTAGCTATGTGGTCAATAATTTTTGCAGCACTGTAGCAGGAATGCAACCCAATTCCCATGTCAACAACACTAAATGCACTTTGAAGTTCCAGCAAGCCAAAGTGGTCAGAGTAAGGTGTGTTGTTTTGAGCCAGGTAGTAAGCAGAGTGGAAAACGGCTCAAGTTGCCATTAGATGAGACGTGTTCAGGTTGTCACACATTTTTCTTCCTCTGCTTTTACAGCAACATGTTGCACAGTGATGTGAGCTTTTGACAGTTTGTGTTCTACAATTTTTTTTCTGAGAGATTTTAAATGTGCAGTCAGGCTGGATCCATTGTATGTCACTTGGTACAAATACCATTCATTCGAAAGTCTTAATCCCTTGGACGTGAAAAGTGATAAACTACTAAAATTTGCACACACTTTACACCCAAGTTTTTCATTCTTATAGTCTAACCAAGGGTATGGCTCTTTTCTCCTCTTCCACATTTCCTCTGTCCACAATTTTGACTCTGAGGCAGCTGCAGCACTGGAGCTGTCCTCTTCATCATCACTCAGTGTGACTTGAATGTTCTTTATTTTCTTCACTTTCTCTATGAAAGGAGGCTATGCTTTTTTGTTTCATGGTCATTATGTTGCTAGCAGCAGGTTTTGAAGGCTTGTTTGTTTTTTCCCCCAGTTACACAATTAGCAGGCTCTTGGTTTTGGAGATTTTAGAAATTTTCCTGTTTCCTTTGGGCCTCTGTTAGCAATTCTGACTGAGGCCTTTTTCGCTTCAGGGGCTGACAGTGAGTACCGTGCAGGCCCGTGGATTTTAGGCTGTTTTAATTTATAAGCTGTTAACCTGTCACTTCGAGACGTCGGAAGCCAGGCGTTGGGGAAAAAAGACAAAATATGTAGACGTTAAACAGGTGATGACTGGCACGCAATGCGGTGGCACCAGAAATGGATAATAGTTTTGGAATGTTATTCACTTCTAGGGTTTCAATGTCACCTTCTGTGATTACTCTGGATCTCCATGTACACTCAAGCTTCAACTTCCAAACACACTTTCAGATCTTCGGCCATGGCAAGCAGAACACCACTGCTCCAAAAGCCCACGGTAAGGAGTCACCGACCTTCGGTTGCCTCCTTGGATCTTTGCAGCTTCTTTCAAGACCACTTTGCTTCAAGTCTGCTCCCTTTGAAGCTCCTTAACTTGGAGCTTTCTTTAATTTTATTTCTGGAAGTTTTGGGACCTTTCTCCTGTCCCCCTTGCTGTGCCCTGCTCAATGGACCACCTCCTCTATAATGGTGCTCCTGCTCAGATCACCTGACCTGTACTTTCGTGGTATTTAGGCCTTTAAGCCCTTTTCTTCTGTGCATGTGCGCAGGGCCAGTTCCTGGCCAGCACATGCGCAAAGGACTTGAGAGTGGCCGCACCCTGCTGGGAAGTTCTGTGGCAGTAGCGGCAGGTTCCTCGGGCTTGGGGGCAGTCAGGACTGTTTGGGGGGAGCTGGGGCTGTTCAAGGGGAGTTGGGGCTGCTCAGGGGGAGTTGGGGCTCTTTTGAGGGAGTCGGCCAGTCAGGGCTGTTTGGAAGGAGTCGGGGCTGTTGCTGGTTGGAGGAGGCACTGGAGCGGTGCTCCGGTGCATTCCAGCAGCACTACACCCCTGGCTTCACGCATGTTCACCTACATTCCACATTGAACCACGGTTGGTCTTTTGGCTTGATGGTAATGGAGGAGTGAGGGATATACTAGGCCATGAGATTACAGAATTGTAGTGGAATACAATTCTAATGCTGTTGTTAACCCACAAAGCTTTATGGATTCCCAGTTTTCAGCAGTATCTATCCCATTTAGCGAGGTGGGAGTGTCACACATGATGGAAGGTGTCCTCAATGTGAAGTTGGGACTTTGTCTCAGAACGGCTGTGCTGTGGTCACTCCTACCAATACTATTATGGACAGATGCATCTGTGATAGGTAGATTGGTGAGGTCAATTTCAAGTATGTTTTTCCCTCTTGTTGCTTTTCTCACCACATGCTGTAGGCCAAATCTGGTTGATATGTCCTCCAGGACCCAAAATGCTCAGTCAGCTATCAAGCCAGACTTGGTGATGGACATTGAAATCCCCCACTCATGGTACATTTTGTGCCCTTATCACCCTCAATGTGTCTTCCAAGTGGTGTTCAATATGGAGAAGTACTGAGTCATCAGCTGAGGGAGGGCAGCAGGTGGTAATCAGCAGAGTTTTGTCTATGTTTGACCTGATATCATGAGACTTTATGGAGTTCGGAGTCACTGTTGAGGGCTCTCAGGGCCTCTTCCTCCCAATTGTATATCACTGTGCTGCCACCTCTAGTGGTTCTATCCTGCCAGCAATGGAGGAATTTGAGTCTTCGGCTGTATGATTTGGTGACTATGACTTTGATCCCTGCAGCATCAGGCTGTTGCTTGACTAATCTGTGGGACAGCTCTCCCAAGTTTGGCACAAGTCCCCAGATATTAATGAGGACGACTTTGCAGGGTGTGCTTTTGTCATTTCCAGTGCCTAGGTTGATGTCTAGTTGTGTGTTTGGTTTTATTCGGCTATCCCAGAGCAGCTTGACGCAATCCAGCAGCTTGCTAGACCATTTGAAAGGGTAGCTGAGTCAGCATTGCTGTGGGTCTGGAGTTACTTGTAGACCAGACCAGGTAAGGACGGCAGATTTCCTTCCCTAAAAGACATTGGTGAACCAGATGGGTTTTTATAACATTCTGGTAGCTTCATTACTGACACTAGCTTTTTATTTCAGATTAATTTAATTAACTAAATTTAAATTCCTCCAGTTGCCATTTGGGATTTGATCCCTGCAGCATTAGTCCAGGCCTTTGGATTACTAGCCCACATTAGATAACATTACCATTATGCCACCATTCTGTTAATATAGCATTTTCAGGAGGCCATGCAGCAACATCAGTTGTTGTGAGACCTGGAGGAGAGAGGGTGATTTAAAGCCAGACATGTTATGGGTCAGCTCATAGCTCAACAATTTTGCTTAGCTTCACAAATCCAACATCGAAAAACGAGTCAGTTTATGCACATGACATCCCACATTAGGAATGGGCAATAAATGCTGGTCTAGCCAGCAACACCCACATCTCATGCACGAATAAATAAACATGGAGCAAATATGATAACTGAATAGGTAATATATTGTGCTAGAGTTGGTTGAAGGATGAATGGATGAATACTGGAGCAGCTTCTTGTTCTTCAAAACAGAAGGAGGCAGCCGAGACAGCACTTCTGACAATGCAGCACACCCTCAGTACTGCACTTAAGTGGCAGCCTAAATTATGCACGCAAGACCTGGTGTGGAGCTTGAACCCACAACATTATTGACTTAGAGATGACAGCCCTACCAACAAACTGCTACTATCAAGAAAGCCAAGATATGGGTGCTAATTTTAACAACGGATCAATTACCACACTTTGAAAACTGACAGAAGACGACTATGGCCTGAATTTCATGCTTGAAGTGTGTGCCTAGTTGGCTGGAGCGGAAGCGGATGTGGAATCCACTCTCGGCCGCGGTAGCATGGCAAACGCGATTTCACGCTGGATGGCCAATTAAGGTCTGCCCAGCATGAAACATGCCCTCTCAATGGTTAGGAAGGGTCGGGTGGGGCTGGAACCTGTCGGGCGCCGGGTCCAATGGCGACCTGGCAGGTGCTTTAAAACCAGCAGAGGCAGATCCCTGAAGGCTACAAGGGGAGAATCTTTGGAGTCTGTCCAGGAGACTAGAACAATGGCCTTACCAGTGGCAGAAAACATCAAGCAGGAGGGCATGTCAAGTGGGCACTCGGACCCCCGTTTCTCAGATGAGTGTCTCGCTGTCCTTGTGGAGGAGTTCGGTGTAAGGCAGGACCCACTAATACCCAAGGATGGCAGGAGGCCAACGCACCTGACCAAAAAAGCCGAGGAGGTGGCAGCCGAGGTCAGCGGCCACGACATTGTATGGCGCACATGGGTGCAGTGCCGCAAAAGGTTCACTGATCTGCTGCACTCAGCAAGGGTGAGTACCAAGTTGGCATGGATCAATGTAGATGGCTGGCCATCCCCCGGTGGAGCTCAGGGGTGTTAGAGTCTTGAGTGCCAACTATCACTGACACTGAAGCTGTTCAAGGGGGTGAGCCCTAGCTAATTGGCCTGAGTGCCTTGCGGGTCGAGGGCCACGACTCGTGTGTGCTCTGCAAGGTGTTCCTCAGGTGGGGTTGGCCAGACTGCAATGGCATGGAGAGTGGACTAATCAATGCTCCTCTGTCCTTTCAGGAGAAGAAAAGCCATAATACAATCAAGAGGTCAAGGAGAGGCAAAGGCCCGCCAAACCCTCTCATCCTGATGAGATACGAGATAGATGCCTTGGAGCTGGAGTGCTGTCACCCAACTCATTCAGCTGTCGTGGAGAGGCAGGGGTCTCTGATGAAGGTAAAGATGCAGTGCACAGAGGTGAGAGTGTCAGATTGTGCAAACATTCTTGTGTTGTCTCATCATTAATGGGAGCCTCAAACCTGGAGTACCCATTGACCATTGAAAGGCGATGGCACTATGAAGCACGTCTCCATCGTCTCACCAGGGCGCCTGGCATGCACAGTGACAGTGTGAAGACTTAAACTAATGATGTGTCGTTGTTCTCCCCTAGAATTGCCAGCTTGCACTCGAAAGCAGGACCCCGAAGAGCCACCCTTGGTGCCAGAGGACCACTGGGATTTAGATACAACTGCGTCACACCTTCTCTCTGAACCAGGCACCAGCGCAGATACCAGCACCTCGGTGGGCATTAGATCATTGGCTAGAATGTCAGTGCACAGTGGTGAAGGCACTTCACACTCGCTTGAGGAGCAGGTGGAGACAGAGTGCCCAGGGCAGCAGCAGTCGGAGGACTGCTGGAGACCAGGACGATGTGAACCGAAGGCAGATGATGAGCCTCTGGAGTCGTCCATTAGGCAGCAGATGCTGGATGTCCAACGGGATGTGCAGGAGGATCTGGCAGAGATCCATGAGAGTATGCGTGCCATGGTCTCTGATGTGGAGGAGTCTATGCAGAGCATGAACATTGTGTTGACCCTCATCACTGAGCACACTGCCTCCTCCATTGAGAGAGTGGTGACTCTCAAGGAGCAGCAACTCCAGGGGCAGAATCAGGGGTTCTTGGGGTTGCGCTCGGACCTGCAAGCCCTCACACAGGCACTGACCTCAGGTGATCAGTGTCGGTGTGTGAGATGGATGAGGCACCCAGTTTCCCAGTTAGGTGCCCGGCCATCAATGGAGAGCAGGGAGATCCAGAACAACCTCACATTGGCACACGAGCTGCCTGTTGACTTTGCGGGCTCCTCTCAAGGCGCTTTGGATGACGGATGCAGCTCCTCCGCCCCTCTGCCAGTGACCATGGCATCTGATGTGGCTGCGATGACTGGAGAGATGCCCGCCATGGCACTGGCTGCTCCCTCCTAGGCAGGGCCAACACAGGCTTCACTGGCCAGAGGATGACCGCCAAGGTCATCAAGGCCAACAGGACAGCACAGGCTGCCTCCAATGCCGCTGCCAGCAAGGGATTGCGGGGGGGCAACAAGACGCAGCACTCGCAAGCATAAGTTTAAGGTACCATGGGCACAAGAGGGACTGTTCACGGGTGATCTTTTGTTCTCCCATGTTTTGTTAATATGTTTACTGGTGTGACCATTAACACTACATATTATGTTCATTTGATCATGCCAACATGATAGAAATTTTGCTTTTGTCTTAATAGCCTGAGTATACTTCACTTGTTTTGTAGGTGCAGGGCACACCAGTATTTAATGCTGGACATTAGTGGCTCTAAACCTTATTGTACTGAGTGGACTTTAGGTTCAAAAAAAGGGTCATTTCAAACATCCGGGATGGAGGTGGCACCCTTAGCATGAGGTGGAAGCAGATCTTTGGCAGCCTAGCTGAAGGAGCATTGGATCAAGGCGCTCCTGCCTCCCTGAAGGATCCAGAGGTCTGCATCCATGTCCTCACCATGCTCCTCTCCTTAGGACGGACAGGCAAAGAGGAAAAGGAGGTGGCGTGGTGTTGTTAGTTAAGGATGAAATCAGTGCGATAGTGAGAGAGGATATTGGTTCAGAAAATCTAGATGTAGAATCAGTCTGGGTGGAGCTAAGAAGCAACAACGGGTGGAAAACATTAGTGGGAGTTGTCTATAGGCCTCCAAACACTGGTGATAAAGTAGGGAACGGCATTAAGCAGGAAATCAAAGATGCATGTAACAAGGGTGCTACAGTAATCATGGGTGACTTTAATCTATATATAGATTGGGCAAACCAAATTGGAAATAATACTGTGGCGAATGAATTGCTGAAGTGTGTACAAGATGGCTTTTTAAACCTGTATGTCGAGGGGCCGACTAGGGAACAGGCTATCCTAGATTTGGTACTGTTCAATGAGAAGGGTTTAATTAATAATCTTGTTGTGCAAGGTCCTTTAGGGAACCGTGGCCATAACATGATAGAATTCTTCATTAGGATGGAAAGTGAAGCAGTCCGATCTGAAACTAGGGTCCTAAATCTTAAAGGAAACTATGAAGGTATGAGGCGTGAGTTGGCTAAGACAGATTGGGGAACTTCATTAAAAAGGCATGACAGTGGATAGACAATGGGTAATATTTAAGGAACAAATGTATGCAATGCAACAGTTATATATTCCTTTCTGGCGCAAAAAGACACAACAGGAAAAGTGGCCCAACCATGGCTAACAAAAGAAATTAAGGCTAGTATTAGATCCAAAGCAGAGTCATATAAAGTTGCAAGAAAAGGCAGTAAGTCTGACAATTGGGAGCAGTTTAGAATTCAGCAAAGGAGGACCAAGAGATTGATTAAGAGGGGAAAAATAGAGTATGAGAGTAAACTTGCAAGGAACATAAAAGCAGACTGTAAAAGCTTCTATAAGTATGTAAAAAGAAAAAGATTAGTGAAGATAAATGTAGGTCCCTTACGGTCTGAAATGGGAGAATTTATAATAGAAAATAAGGAAATGGCAGAGCAATTAAACAACTACTTTAGTTCTATCTTCAAGGAGGGAGACACAAGTAACTTCCCAGAAATAATAGGGAACCAAGGATCTGGTGGGAAGGAGGAATTGGAGGAAATTAGTATTACTTAAACGATAGCGCAAGAGAAACTAATGGAACTGAAAGCCGATAAATCCCCAGGGCCCGATAATCTACATCCCAGGGTTCTAAAAGAGGTGGCCATGGAAATAGTGGATGCGTTGGTTGTCATCTTCCAAAATTCTGTAGATTCTGGAACAGTCCTGGCAGATTTGAGGGTGGCAAATGTAACCCCACTATTTAACAAAAGGAGGGAGGGAGAAAACAGTGAATTACAGACTGGTTAGCCTAACCTCAGTAGGAGGGAAAATGCTAGAGTCTATTATAAAGGATGTGATAACAGGACACTTAGAAAATATCAACGGGATTAGACAAAGTCAATATGGATTTATGAAAGGGAAATCACGTTTGATCAACCTACTGGAGTTCTTTGAGGACATAGCTAGCAGAATAGATAAGGGACAACCAATGGATGTGGTGTATTTGGGTTTTCAGGAAGCTTTTGATAAAGTCCCACATAAGAGGTTAGTGTGTAAAATTAAAGCACATGGGATTGGGGGTAATATATTGGCATGGATTGAGAATTGGTTAGCAGGCAGGAAACAGAGTGTAGGAATAAGTGGGTCTTTTTCGGAGTGACAGGCACTAGTAGGGTACTGCAGGGATCAGTGCTTGGGCTCCAGCTATTCATAATATATATCAATGATTTGGATGAGGGAGCCAAATGTAATATTTTCAAGTTTGCTGATGACACAAAACTCGATGAGAATATGAACGATGAGGAAGGCGTTAAGAGGCTTCAAGACGATTTAGACAGGTCGAGTGAGTGGGCAAATACATGGCAGATGCAGTATAACATGGATAAGTGTGAAATTGTCCACTTCGGTAGGAAAACAAGAATGGCAGAATATTATTTAAATGGTGATAGATTGGGAAATGTTGATGCACAAAGGGACCTGGTTGTCCTTGTACACCAATCACTGAAAGCAAGCATGCAGGTGCAGCATGCAGTTAAGAAGACAAATGGTATGTTGGCCTTCACTGCGAGAGGACTAGAGTACAGGAGCAAGGATGTCTTACTGCAGCTGTACAGGGCCTTGGTGAGACCACACCTGGAGTATTGTGTGCACTTTTGGTCTCCTTACCTAAGAAAGGATATACTTGCCATAGAGGGAGTGCAGCAAAGGTCCATCAGACTGATTCCTGGAATGGCAGAGTAGACCGAATATTCAGTATTCACTGGAGTTTAGAAAAACGAGAGGAGATCTCATTGAAACATATAAAATTCTGGCAGGGATGGACAGGCTGGGTGCAGGGAGGATATTTCCTCTGGCTAGGGAGTCCAGAACAAGGGGGCACAGTCTCAGGATAAGAGATAGACCATTTAGGACTGATATAAGGGGAAACGTCTTCACTCAGAGGGTGGTGAACCTATGGCATTCTCTACCACAGAAGGCTGTGGAGGTCAAGTTACTGAATATATTTAAGGAAATAGATTACTGGACTCTAAAGGTGTCAAGGGGTATGGGGAGAGCGCAGGAGTACAGCATTGAAATAGAGGATCAGCCATGATCATACTGAATGGCGGAGCAGGCTCGAGGGGCCTAATGACCTACTCCTGCTCCTATTTTCAACGTTTCCTCACTGGGCTCCTCTTCTGACTCACCACTGGATTCATCATCTGTTGCCTGTGGAGCTGCCTCAAGATCCTCTTCCTCCAATGGGTCCCCCCCTTTCCAGAGCCAGGTCGTGGAGAGCGCAGCATGCAACCACCATCAGTGATATCCACTCTGGAGGGTATTGTGGTGCTCCTCCTGAACAGTCCAGGCATTGGAAGCGCATCTTCAGAGGACCTATTGTTATCTCTATCACTGCCCTTGTGGAGGCATGACTCCTATTATAACACTGCTCTGCTTCTGTTCTTGGGTGGCAGAGAAGCGTCAGAAGCCACCTTTTCAATGGATAGTCCTTGTCGCCCAGTAGCCATCCATCCAGTTAGGCTGGAGCACTGAATAGCCTCGGCAGCTGGGAGTGTTTGAAGATATAAGCGTCATGGAAGGTGTCAGGGTACCTTGTACAGACTTGCAGAATCTGCTTCTTGTGGTCACAAACTATCCGGATGTTCATCGAGTGGAATCTCTTCCTGTTGACAAAGGCAACCAGCTGACCTGCTGGCGCACTGATGCCCACGTGTGCAGTCGATTGCACCCTGGATGATGGGTAACCCAGCAATCGCTGCAAACCCTCTGGCTCGCTGAGCCTGGCTGGCCTCTTCTGTATGGAAATGAATAAATGTCATTACCTGCCTGAACAGAGCATCAGTCACCAGCTTGCTGCAACTGTGAACAGCTGACTGGGACACTCCACAAAGATCCCCCACTGACCCCTGGAAAGAGCTGGAGGCATAGAGGTTGAGGGCCTCTGCGACCTTCGAAGCCATCGGCATGGGGTGTCCACCCGCACAGTTGGAGATGATCACAGGCCCAATCATCACTGTCTCCTTAGAGAGATGGAGCCTCCTTTGGCGGAACACCTCAAATAAGTTGAGGTAGCTGCATCGCTGCCTGTAAACCCTGGCAGCAGTCTTCTGCGGCCCCTTCCGCCTTGGAATACCTGCTTTTGGCTTTTTAATGGCCTCAAGTGGCATTTTAATTGTTGGTGGGCATGGCTCTGATACCCTCGCGCACCCGCTGACCTGAGATTGCTCGCATGCGAGATGACGTTGGGATGCTCGTCTGACTTCATCTCGCGCTATTTCACGTCCATTCGAGTTGGGCGCGTGCCCGCCAGCGAGATCTAAAAATCTGGCCTCTGGGTAGAATTTAACTAAGTGATGGGGGTCACATCGGCTGGCGCTCCAGACAGCAAGAGCCCAATGTCACCGCTTTTCGGGAAAGCCCACTGCATCACTGGGCAATGGCAGAAGGCATGCCCTCCGAGAGCTGCCGGCCAATCAGAAGCCGACAGCTTTTCATTGGTCGACAGCGCCACCTGGGAGGTGGTGGCTGCTGCTGGCAATGTGCCCACCTGAAGCTCAGGGTTTCTGAGGGACCCAGGCCACAGGTGATTGATGGCTGGAGGGAAATAACAAGGTGGCGGTGTTGGCAGCAAGCCAAGGTAGGGCGGGTCTCTCAGTGGGCTGTCCGCACCTTCCCAATGCTGGGTCCCTCGATCAGGCATTGGGTGTCTTTGAACAAAGGACCCTGCCTCCCCAACCCCTGAAGCCCGCAAGCAGGGTTTGCTTTACGGACTTCCCGCAAGTTCCCCGCCCACCACTGGTTGAATATCAGTGATGGAGGAATGAGGCCCTTAAGTGGGCATTAATTTCCCACTCAAGGGCTTCAAGTGGCAGCAGGAAAAGAAGTGTCCATGGGCCTTCCTGTCACAAATTTAATTGGGGCACTGGTAGGAAGGCGACAGGGTTCCCACCCACCACTCACCTGCCCAATTAAATGCCCCTGGCCACAAAACTTGCCAAGGGGAGGGCATTAAATTCCACCTTATGTGCTTTTAATAAAAGGACCCAGTTTGAATCGTGTCTTACAGCAGCTGAAGTAATCGGTTAACAGATCATAAGGGAGAATTTTATCCCCGTTTGGGGGGGGGGGGCAGAAGCAGGCGCCGGCGAGCGCACCTGCAATCGGCTGGACGGCAACATTTTGCGTGGGCGAGCCAACTGAGGCCCGCCCAGCGTGACGCGCACCCGGAAGCGCTATGCGCTCCCTGTGCGGGCAGGGGGAGGAGGGAGAGTCGGGGCCTGCACTCTTTCGCGCTTGAGTGCGAAAGAGCACATAAATCTCCCTGAGGCACAGAGCTGCCTCAGGGAGATTAGTTTGATTTTTTAAAATTTTAACGAAGAACAAAAATTTTTAAGACATGTCCCCTCTTGTGACAGTGTCACATGAGCTGGGACATGTCAATGAACTTTAATAAAAACATTTATTTAATTTATAAACCCTTCATGAAACCTCATCCTGCCCGTGGATGAGGTTTCATGATAAATGCGAAGGCTGCCTGGACTCTTTGCCTGCCCGCCAACCTTAAGGTTGGATGGACAGCTCAATTAATTACTTTAATTAGTTTTTAACTGGCCTTAGACAGTTCGGCGGGTGCGCAGCAGATTCCGTTGCGCACCTGCTGAACTGAGGATCAGAATGACGTGCGGTGACGTCAGGACGGACGCTCGACATCACCACGTGTCATTTTACGCGTTGGCAAGTGGGGCCTGCCCCCACTTCCTGACCCGAAGATTCTGCCCATAGTGTTAATTGTGTATTAAGGCCTGCTCATATTCAATCCTACTGTACTGAAATGAGGTATAATTTGGAGGTCTGGTCCCCAGTGGTCTCTGTAAGCCCTTACATAATAATGACTGTCAATGTGAAACAAAAACCTTTTAGACTGCTCCAGTTTAGGACAATATTTTATTCTTCTCTATAATGAACCTTTAGAAGGCATTGTGACCTCATCCTTGGATATTTTTATGAACTGTTTGGTTGTTTTCCAGTATAATCCTCCATCAATTGAGAATTAACTTTATGTCATGGCACATATCCTTAAAATACAATCTCAGTTTTTCAGATCCTGCACAGATCTATTCTTCTCCTTTTGAACCAGGCCCAGTTAACAACGACCTAGTGGATGTGCGAATGGCAAATGTTTTGTTTTGAGGTCTTTTGCTGAAGAGACAGGCTTAACCAAGCGTTAAAGGCTGTATTAAAAGCTTTCCATTAATAAGATAGGGTCTGTCATTTTAATAAGAAGCCTCTGCTGAGAAAAAGCAAGAAAATTGCTGAGAATGACCAAAACAGTGCACGCACAAAGGAGGCTGTGATCCTAAGGCGGGAAGGTGGTGGGTCATGATTTCCCTGCAAAATGCAAGAAAGTTTGTGATACTGTCTTTGGATCTTAATTATTTGTTGCATCAGTGCTCGTTATGAAAATTAAATTGTTTAGAGTATATTGCAGTTTTTTTTAAGATTAGGCTTTGTGTGAGGATTGAGTGGTGGAGATGTTTAGCAACTACCCCAATTCCTACTGAGCAAAAGATTTCCAGTATGCAGTAACTGTATTCAGAGACCACAAGGGTGATTGATGAGGGAAAAGATGTTGCACTGGTACCGATCTGTGTTTGCAACTCAGGTGTAAAATACCTCTCGATTCTAAATATTGCATGCATGAATTGAGAAATACTTCATTCCCCAGCACCAATATCCATTGCCTTGAAGACCATAAAATTTAGTGAGTTATTTATTTACTACTGTTTTTTTCTGAACTTCCCAAAGTGCAAAACAAATGCTAACCTTTGAGAAATGTCTACATTGACACTGACTCAGATCTTCCAATCAGGATTTGAAACCTATTTCTGACCCTGATCAGACAAAAAAATATGCATTTACCATTCTCCAATATTTCTGAGGGAGGGTAAGGGGGTAGGATGTCAAGGGGGCAGGGTGGTAGGTGGGTACGGTGCCAGTGGGTAGGATGGTTGATGGGTTGTGACAGGTGAGTAGGGTGGTAAGTGGGTGATGTGGGTAGGGTAGCACATGGGTAGAGCGGCAGGTGGGTATGGTGGCAGTTGGGTGAATTGGTAGGTGGTAGTCAGGTCAGGTTGTGAGGGAGCTGGGTGGTGGGAGCTAGCTAGGTCAGACTGGGGGTCGGGGGGTTTGTTGAGGAGTCGGGGGGGGGGGGGGGGGGGGCTGGTCAGGAGAGCATCGGGGTGGTCATTGTGAGAGATTGGGGGGTCAGTTGTCAGTCATGTTTCTCAGGAGATAGATTAGGTTTTTTCCTTGGTAACTATTGAGGTAAGTAAGTCAGAACTGTCCAAAGTCTCCGACTCTTAGAGTTAGAGTCTTTTTAGAGATCTTGGGGAGCAGAGGAATTGCCCATCGGAAGTTCAAACATCCTGGGCAATTCCCATGGAGTCCTTGCATTGCAACTTCCAAGGGGTCCTGCAGCGTATCCTCTAGGCTACGTTGGAGACCGGAAGATCTGAGCCACTGATTCACCTCACGAAGTATGGGCCAAGTCAACTTTAGGTGTAATCGGTGAAATGAGCGCACCCAGTAACTACACTAAGAACCAATTTAAGTTAATCAGTTGAGCTCATAATCTTGAAAATCTCCCTGATAGAAATAAAGATTTTTAAAATGTTAAGGAACATGTCCCCTTATGTGACGCTATCACGAGTCGGGACATGTTATAAATAAAATTTTTTAAAATTTATTTTATTTTTGCACTTCATTTGCACTTACTAGAAGTGACATACATTCATAAACAGGGACCCATTCTCTTCAAACAAAAGGAATATGTTTAAGCCTTGCACCTTTTATGAATTACCTAGGAGCTTGGAGAGCCGAGTTCCCCATTGCTTTCTCCGTGGCATTGCCTCAGATAATCAGTTGGCTTGCCAGCAAATCAGCAGCCTTTTCTCTGTATTATAATTTGTAATGATCATTTGAAATTTGGCATTCTTGCATTTTTCCTGATGAGTACAAGATGAAAAGCTTTGGAAACATGTCTCGCTTTGCAGCAATATTAAAAGTCTTGCAGATGGCACTTTCTGTCCACATTAATAGGATGATAAAACCCTATTTGAACACTTGCCTGCCATGCTGTAACTGCAAGCCTCCTGCTGCTTCTCTGGCAATGCTATATCCTTCTCACCAGTCTTCCATATTCAATGCTTCTTATGAATCTCAACAGTAAAAATGTCACGTAACAGGAAGATACTTTAAGAAAATATTTGAACATTGGAATACGCGCTTCTGTCTCCATTTAAAACATTGGCCCTTGCCCCATTTCACTCCCAGCTCTGACTACCCTTGCCTCTGGTCCTACTCTTCTCCCAGTTCTCATTGTAATAATACATTTAAAATGATATGGTCCAACTCCTCTCCTGATTCAAATCCCACTTCAGTTCTAACACTGGCTGCCAATTGCCTCTGACACAACTTTTAGTCCCACTCTGTTTACAGTTCTAACTGATGAAATATATTTTAAAATTATGGGGCCACTTCTCTCCTCACTGTGGCTACTCTTTGCCTCCCTTCTTGCTTCCCCGTATGCCTCCACCCACTTAGTTTTTGGCCCCAACCTTTGCCTTTAACTCTGCACCGCCCCCCCCACCCCCGTGTGCCCCAAAATTCCTGTCCATATTAACTTTACTTTTGAGTCATGCTTTTTGTGTCTATACTTACAATAGAAAAATCCTGTTCACACATTATCATGGGAAAATCTTATAAAGAAAGAAAGCATTTTGTGTTCTGTGTTCAAATTCTGGCCTCTTATGTTTACAAATTCCTTTGCTCCACTATTGGCAACCGTGTCTTCAGCTTTCTACATCTAGAATACCGTCCCTAAATTTCCCTATGCTCCCCCTCTCTACTTCTTTAAGATGCTTCTTAAAACCTATCTCTTTGGCCAAATTGCATTAAAACCATTGTATAACTGTAAGCTGTTTTTTTGGTGTTGGACTTACATTTATATAGCACATTTCACAACCTCAAGCTAGCCCAATGTGCTTCACATTCTAGTCATTGCTGTAATTTAGGGAAATGAGGCAGAATTTTTCCACTGCAAGGTCCCATAAACAGTATTATTTGTTTTAATGCTGCTAGCTATGAAGGAACAAAGAGATTTGGAGGGGGGGGGATATACAAATTGTTAAAAGCTAAGGTGAATAGAATGTTGGCCTTTATCTAAAAAGGGTTGGAATTGAACTTGGAAGAAGTTATGTTTTAATAATGAAAAACAAAGTGTTAGAAACATTCTGGCTGGACAGCATATGTGGAGTGAGAAACAGAGTTAATGGGCAGAATTTTCACTTTGGCAGGCGGGCAAACGCCCAACCCGCTTGAGCATAAAATGACGCGCGATGACGTCAGGTGAGTGTCCCCATGTCAATGTGCAATCGCACGATAGTTCAGTTGGCGCACGGGAATTGACAGCGCATCCACCGACAATTAGGAGGTCTATTAAGGCCATTAAAGTATCAATTACATTTTTTGCTGCCCGTACAGTTGGCCAAGTGGCTTTCGCATTTTTTTGGAAACGTCATCCATGGTTTCCATCATCAAATAAATAAAAAATAAAAATAAAATAAATTTTTAAAAGTTTCATTTATAACATATCTCGACTCATGAGATAGAGTCACATAAGGGGACATGTTCCTTAACATTTTAAAAATCTTTATTTCTATCAGGGAGATTTTCAAGTGCTCACTCGCGCGCATGCACGAAGTTCCCCGCTCACCCTCCTCCCCCAACACCCCCCCCAACACAGGGAGTGCTGAGTGCTGCCGGTCGCATTTCGTATTGGGCGGGCCTTAATTGGCCCACCAGTGTGAAATCGCGGTCCGGCTCCATCGCAGGCGGTGGTCGGCTTCCTTTCCTTCGAACCCGCCCGAAAAGGGCAAAATTCTGCCTAACGTTTCTGATTGATGATTTTCATTATAAGTTATGCTTTAGTTGTACAGGACCTTGGTCACCTCATCTCAGGAAAGATATACTGGCCTTGGAGATGGTACAGTACATATTTACCATAATTTAAAGGGTTAAATTATGAGGGCAGGTTGCATAAACTTATTTCCTTGAGTTTAGAGGGTTGAGCGGTGAGCTAGAATTATAGAATGATACAGCACAAATTGCAGCCATTCAGCTATCTCATCAGCCCCATCCCATTGTCCTTTGCCCTTAGGACTTTTTGCCTTTTAAGTACATATGTGATTCCTTTTAAAAAATTTAAAATTTTAGGCAGAGAATTCCACATTACAGCAACTCACTGCGTAAAAAATAAAACTTATCTCACGTCTGGTTCTTTTACCAGTTATTGTTAATCTGTGCCCGCTGGTCACTGGCCCTTCAGTCACTTGGAACAGATTCTCCTTAATTGTTCTATCAAAATCCTTCATCATTTTTGACATCTCTTTCAAACCTACTCTTAGCCTACTCTGCTATACGGATTTCATTACAAATCTATTTTACATTAAAATCACTGTGTGGGTCAAAACATAGGAATTGATACATTTTGAAATACAAAGTTACTAATCCAACACTCTCCTGTTTTGCAACACTACTGTGAAGTACCGTGGGTTGTTTTAACTAGATGCTATATAAAATGAAAGTTGTTGCAGATCATACCATCTTAATGGGAAAGCCTGTGCTAAAAGGTTTGAAATTTAGCTGCAGCATGCAGGTGGCAATATGCTGAGCTTTTCCACTTTAGACTTAGGTGATACTAACAATGCTAAAGTGCAAATAAATAGTGTTGTAAATACATTTGCAGTTACAGACTTTGACCATTGGGTGGTATTGTGCCATAAACCCTAATGTATTGCTTTTTGCTGAGTACACCATGTTAAGGAAGAATTTCAGCATATTTCAAACGTTGTTGAAAATGTTCAGGTTTTATCAAATATATACAAATTCTTCTCATCCTCTCACAGTGGAGCAGCTCCTCAACTCAACCTTTGAACTGTCTAGCCCTCTCGCAACTGTTAAGTACCCGGTTCAATCTGTGATAGTACTCTATCCTCCTCAAACCTGTCATTCCTGCACACTATTCTCCGTCTTTCTGCACTTATCATTTGCGAAATGCTAATCCCACAACACACAGATGCCAGTGTAGCAACATCTTGTGCTGTCCCTTCAGTAGCAAAAGACTGAATAAAATTAGGGGGTATGGTAGCACAATGGTTAAATTGTAGGATTAGTAATCCAGAGGCCTACACAGCAGCTGGGAAATTTAAATTCAATTAATTAAATTAAAAAAACTAGTATTAATAATGATGACTATGAAAATACTGAATTGTCATAAAAACCCATCTAGATCACTAATATCCTTTAGGAAAAGGAAACTGCTGTCATTACCTAGTCTGGCCTATATTGTGAGACCAGACCCACTGCAATGTAGTTGACTCTTAATTTCCCTCTGAAGTGGCCGAGCAAGCCACTCAGCAAGGACAATTAGAGATGGGCAACAAATGCTGGCCTTGTAAGTGAAACCCAGAGCCAGTGAATGAATAAAATTACACAGCCAAGCTGAACGAATAGTGCTGCCATCATTACAACTCCTTGGCAAAAACCCAATCATGGCTGCCAGGAGTGGACCCCTCAGAGAAAAATGGAGTCTGCAGGAGAAATGCAGTGACCTCACCAACCCAGCAAAAAGGTCCAAATTAACTTAAGGGTCCATATACATAGAGTACAAGAAAGGTAAGAAAATTATCAAAAAGATTAATATAATTCTAGCTTTTATATCTATTGGGCTAAAATTCAAAGGAGTAGAAGTTATAGTACAGTTATACAAAGCCCTATTTGGACCATGCCTAGTACTGCGTTTAGTTCTGGTACCACATTTTATGTACCTAGATTTCAAGGGTTGAATTACAAAGAGGGAGTTGTGTTCCCTGGAATTTAAGGTTAAAGGGTAATTTGATTGAAATTTCAAGGTATTAACAGAACATACAGGGTAGATACATAGAAACTATTTCTGCTGATTGGAGAGTCTAAGACCAGGGAGCATGGTCTAAAAATTAAAGCCAGATCTTTCAGGAGTGAAGTTAGGAAATATTTCTACATGAAAAGTATGGTAAGTTTGGAACACTCTTCCGCAACTGTAGTTGATATTGGGCTAACAAAAATTTATTAGACTTGAAATTCCCTTTTTTAAAAATTTGTTCTTGGGATGTGAGCTTTCCTGGCAAGGCCATCATTTAATGCCCATCCCTAATTGCCCTTGAGAAGGTGGTGGTGAGCTGCCTTCTTGAACTGCTGCAGTCCATGTGGTGTATGTACACCTACAATGCTATCAGGAAGGGAGTTCCAGGATTTTGACCCAGCGGCAGTGAAGGAACTGCGATAAATTTCCAAGTCAAGATGGTGTGTGTCTTGCAGGGGATCTTGCAGGCGGTGGTGTTCACACGCATCTGCTGCCTTTGTCCTTCTAGGTGGTAGAGGTTGTGGATTTGGAAAGTGCTGTCAGACAAAACTTGGTGAATTGCTACAGTATATCTGGTACACTCAGCAGTTACTTTGCACTGATGATGGACAGAATGAATGCTTAAGATGGTGGATGGGATGCCAGTAAATCGAGCTGCTTTGTCTCGGATGGCGTTCCCATGCAAATTCCCCTCCAAGCCGCACACAATCCTAACATGGAACTATATCGCTAATACTTCAGTCGCTGGGTCAAAATCCTGGAACTTCCATCCTAAATGCACTTATGCCACTGCAGCAGTTCAAGAAGGTAGCTCATCACCACCTTCTCAAAGGCAATTAGGGATGGGCAATAAATGTTGACTTAGCCAGCGATGTCTGCAACCCGTGAAATAATTTTTAAAAAAGTAATTGGACACGATTTTCCAAGGATTGGCTAATTAATGGCCAGAGGACATGCATCCAATTAAGGATGGGGGTGTGGTTCCCAATGATGGAGGGCCAATTGGAGGTAAGGGAGGGAGTGGGTGCCTCAAGATGGAGGTGTCAGCTCAACATTTTTGAAAATAATAACAGCCAGAGCTACCAGACCACCAGTGTGGAGGGAGGGCGCCTTGAGGCTGCAGTTATGCCTATCTTTCTGCATTAGGAGCGAGGTGCTTTAAGTTATGGACACCGACCTCATCGTCTGCCTCCATTCACTAGCTATGTTTTGGCCACAATGGGGACTGCCAACTGGAAAATTCCGGACTGCAAAGGAGATAAGGCCTTTAATTGCTTCATAATAAAAACAGAAAATGCTGGAAATCTTAAGTCAGCCAGCATCTTTGAAGAGAAAGAGCTAATGCTTCAAATCGAGATGACCTCATCTCAACCTGAAATGTTGGCTGGATTTATGTATCCAAAATGGTACCAGGATCCTGGATCCAGAAGTCTTGTCCCCAGTTCCAACAGCTCCTATTTTTACTGGTGGCAGAAAGGGAACAGGATGTGATTCACACATGAGAGAAACCCGAACCTAGCAGGGCCAAGTGAACTTAGTGCTGAGTTCAAACAGAAACCTTTCTCGCTGGAGCAATGACCGTTTCCTGCAACGTTTGACTTACAATTTTAAGAGTAGATGTGAATGCTTGTCAAAGACAAAGGATGAGGTCTGTGGAACTGTCAAGCTTTTTAAGTCCCCTGCTCTTTATATTCTGAAAAGAAAATAGCTTGTTGTGGAGTTGAAAAACTTGGCACTTATAGTTTTAATAGCTGTTTGTTGACATAAACCTAAGGGCTATCATTGTGATAGCCTGTCATACACTATGGGTTGATGTGAAGGGCCAACAGGGGTCGGCATTGGTCATGGATTGGAACGAGTGGGCATGGGGAGTGGGTGAGAAGGAAGATAGGTGTGAGGGGTGAGGGCTAGAGGGTCTAATATTCAACCACAAAACTGGAGCAAAATCCCAGAGCACTGAGGCAGGCCTTTTAACCAGCCTGCCTGGGCACTTTGCAGTCTCTGTGGCAGCACCCAACAACCCCTCCACCCCCTACGAAAGAAGATCCCGTTACCCGGAGCACTTTTAGCTTGAGGCAGGAGGGATGAGCTGGGTAATTTCTCTCCATAGATACTACCTGCTGAGTATTTCCATCTTTTTTTGTTTTTAACTTCAGATCTCTGTCACCCACAGTTATTTTGCTTTTGTTTTCCCTTAAGTTGCTTCAATTGGTTATTAGCTGCTTGTAGATAGATAGCCTTTGTGTTTCTGATCCAGCCTCCTAGAAAATAGCCCAGAGGTGGGAAGGTGCTGGCAAACAGGCATGCTGCTTTCCCACGGCATTTTTTCTACCCAGGCGTCTCCGTGCCTATTTGAAAATCAAACTCCTAGTAGACAATGCCAGAATGGAGATCGGCTGGTATATATAAAATCAAAATATATAAAGCTAAGAGCAGAATGCGTAACTTTAAAATAGTAACTGAAATATCTAAGTAACATCATCCTATAATCTCTAACTTCAGTAACCTGGCGGATACAGCTCTGGGGCATGGCAGCTGAACACCAGAGGTGAGGTGAGAGTGACTGCCCTTGATATTGAGGCAGCATTTGACCGAGTGTGGCATCAAGCCGTTCTAGCAAAACTGGAATCAATGGGAATCGGGGGGAAAACTCTCCACTGGTTGGAGTCATACACAGCACAAAGGAAGATGGTTGTGATTGTTGGAGGTCAATCATCTCCGTTCCAGGATGTCACTGCAGGAGTTCCTCAGGGTAGTGTCCTAGGCCCAACCATCTTCAGCTGCTTCAACAATGACCTTCCTTCTATCATAAGGTCAGAAGTGGGGATGTTTGTTGATGATTGCACAATGTTCAGCACCATTCGGGACTCCTCAGATACTGAAACTATGCATGGCCAAATGCAGCAAGACCTGAACAATATCCAGGCTTAGGTTGACCAAGTGGCAAGTAACATTTGTGCCAGGCAATGACCATCTCCAACAAGAGAGAATCTAACCATCGCCCCTTGACATTCAATAGCATTACCATCGCAGAATCTCCCACTATCAAAATCCTGGGGGGTACCATTGACCAGAAAATGAACTGGACTAGCCATATAAATACTGTAGCTACAAGAGCAAGTCAGAGGCTAGGAATCCTGCAGCGAGTAACTCACCTCCTGACTCTCCAAAGCCTGTCCACCATCTACAAGGCACAAGTCAGGAGTGTGATGGAATACTCTCCACTTGCCTGGGTGAGTGCAACTCCAACAACACTCAAGAAGCTTGACATCATCCAGGTCAAAGCAGCCTGCTTGATTGGCACCCCATCCACAAACATTCACTCCCTCCACCACAGATGCACAGTGGCAGCAGTGTGTACGATCTACAAGATGCACTGCAAGAACTCACCAAGCCTCCTTAGACAGCACCTTCTAAACTCATGACCACTACCATCTTGAAGGACAAAGGCAGCAGACACATGGGAAAATTACCAGCTGGAAGTTCCCCACAAAGTCACTCACCATCCTGACTTAGAAATATGTCGCCGTTCCTTCATTGTTGCTGGGTCGAAATCCTGGAACTCCCTCCCTAACTGCAATGTGGGTATACCTGCACCACATGGACTGCAGCGGTTTCTAAAAGGCAGTTCACCATCACCCTCTCAAGAGCAATTAGGGATGGGCAATAAATGCTGGCCTAGGCAGCGATGCCCACATCCCATTAATGAATTTTTAAAAATGTTACTGGACTGGTAATCCAGAGGCCCAGGCTAATGCCCTGGCAACATGAGTTCATATCCTACCATAGCAGTTGGGAGAATTTAAATTCAATTAATAAATCTGGGGAAAAAAAATGCAAGTGTCATTAGTAACAATCAGAAAACTCCTGGATTATTGTAAAAACTCATCTGCTTCACGAATGCCTTTTGGAAAGCATGGGACCGAATGCCTGTCATGCAGGCGGGGCTGGAATTTGAGGTGCGCACCTGTAAATACCAGCCCTGGTCGGTTGGAACCAGGGTCACGGCCATTTAAGGGAGCAGAGCCGGAGTGTTAAAATAGCTAGTTGGTGCTGGTGGATCTCAGTCTGTGAACCGTCCAGATTTGGAGAAAATCAAGTGTGACATCATAGGGAACCAAGTAAGTGATTGGTTGGTGAGTATTTTGCTCATTTATCATTTAAGAACTGTACAATTTATTGGTAACTGTAAGGTTTTATTAGTAGTTAAGTTTTTATAGTAGCAGTAGTGAAGCTTACTGGGAGTAGCAGGGTTTATTAAATGAAATGAATGAATTGAAAAAACAATTAATTAACATATAATTGTGTAAAGAGCTGGACTATAACATGAAAGTTTTACATAATCCTTAAGCAACTAACTTATAGGCACAGGAGGAGGAGTTGATTGATGAGTAAGTCTACTTTACTTCTAGTCTCCAGTTTATAGTAAATAGTCCAAAGGTAAGCTTAAGGTATTACAGGGCAGCTTGGCCATGTGGAATGCAGGGAGTCATGGACACTTCATGTGGCCTAGAGGAACAAATGTGCAGGAAATGTCACCAGCTGCAGAAAATTGAGCTCCGGGTTTCGGAACTTGAGCGGCGGCTGGAGTCACTATGACACATCCGCGACACTGAGTCCTACTTGGATAGCACATTTAGGGAGGTGTTCACACCACAGGTAGGAGCATGCAGGCAGGAGGGAATGGGTGGCCACCAGAAAGTCTAGGAGGACCAGATAGGTACTGCAGTAGTCCTCTGAGTCTATCTCACTCAAGAACCTGTTTTCCATTTTGGATACCAGTGAGGGCGATGGTTCCTCAGGGGAATGCAGGGGAGCCCCAAGTTCGGGGCACCACGAGTGGCTCACCTGCCTGGGTGGGAAGGAAGAATAGTGGAAGAGGAATCAAGGCAGGGGATTCGATAGTAAAGGAAACAGACAGGCATTTCTGCGACTGTAGACATGACTCCAGGGTGGTATGTTGTCTCCCTGGTGCCAGGGTCAAGAAATTCAAAGAGTAGCTGCAGGACATTCTTAAAGGGGAGTGTGAACAGCCAGAGGCTGTGGTTCACATTGGTACCAATGAAATAGGTAAAAAGGGGGATGAAGTCCTGAAGGCGGATTTTTGGGAGCTTGGTAAGACATTAAAAAGCAGGTCCTCAGAGGTAGTAATCTCCAGATTATTACCAATGCCACATGCTAGCGAGCAAAGAAATAAGAGGTTAGAGTTGATGAATGCATGGCTGGAGAGATGGTGTAGGAGGGAGGGATTCAGATTCCTGGAGCATTGGGACCGGCTCTGGGGTAGGTGGAACCTGTACAAGACAGACGGTTTGTGCCTCAATGGGGCTGAGGCCAATATCCTTGCTGGGAGGTTTGCTAGTGCTATTGGGGAGGGTTTAAACTAGTTTGGCAGGGGGAATGGGAACCTGAGGGTAGACTCAGATAGGGCAAAATCAAGAAGGCAGAAAATCAGTGAGTGAGTCTGAAAGGCAGAGGAAACGAGATAGAACATAAAAAAAGAATTTGGCAGTGCTGAAGGGTATATACTTCAATGCAAGTAGCATAGCAAATAATACAGATGAGTTGACGGCACAGATAGAAACCTGACAATATGATATCATAGCTATCACAGAAATATGGTTTAAAGAGGAACAGGAATGCTAGCTCAACATTCCTGGTTACAGGGCTTTCAGACAAGATTGAGAGAAGGATAGAAAGATTTTGGTTAGAGGAGAAATTACAGCTGTAAAGAGGGATAATATGTTAGAAGGGTCATCTATTGAGGCCACATAGACTGAGCTTAGGAACAAAAAAAGGGCAGTTGCACTACTGGGAGTGTACTATAGACCCCCAAACAGGCAGAGTGAGATTGAGGAGCAAATGTGTAGGCAAATCTCTGAGAAGTGCAAAAACAATAGGGCAGTAATATTAGGGGATTTTAACCACCCCAATATTAACTGGGATAGTTTTGGTGTGAAAGGAATGGAGGGAACAGAATTCTTAAGGTGCATTCAGGAGAACCTTTTTAGCCAGTCTGTAGTAAGTCGAAGAGAGGGTGCGGTTCTAGACTTAGTTTTAGAAAATGAAGCCGGGCAGGTGAAAGGAGTCACAGTGGGAGAGCATTTTGGTGGTAGTGATCATAATTCTCACCCACTCACTTTTCCAGAACTGCTTTATCCAAATCAGAGTTGCGGGGAGCTGGAGCCTATCCTGACAGGCAATGGGCGTTAGGCGGGGTCCATCACCTATGTGGACAACACGTAAACTCCACACAGACAGACACCTTAAGTCAGAATCCCTGGAGCTGTGAGGCAGCAGCGTTAACCATTGCGTCACCTCTGATCATAATTCTGTTAGTTTTAAAATGATTACAGAAAAGGACAAAGACAGAACAGGATTGGGGCAAGGCCAATTTTATTAAGCTGTGGAGTGGTTTAGCAAAAGTGGACTGGAAACAGCTACTTGAAGGTAAATCAGTATCAGAGCAGTGGGAGACATTCAAAGGGGAGATTGAAGGGGTTCAGAATAAACATGTTCCCATTAAGAAAAAGGATGACATGCTAAATTTAGAACCCCTGGATGTCAAGGAGCTACAGGGTAAGATAAGGCAGAAAAGGAAAGCTTACGTCAGACACCGAGAACTCAATACTACAGAAAACCAAGATGAGTATAGAAATTGGAGGGGTGTAGTCAAAAAGGAAATTAGGAAAGCAAAGAGAGGGCATGAAAGTATATTGGCAAGCAAAATCAAGGAGAACGCAAAAATATTCTTTCAATATGTTAAGAGCAAGAATATAACTAAGGAAAGAATGGGGCCCATAAAAGACCAAAAAGGTAACCTATGCTTGGAGGCTGTGGGTATGGTTCTTAATGAATATTTTGCATCTGTCTTCACAGAAGAGGTGGACAATGCAGACATTGGAGTTAAGGAGGGGGAGTGTGAAATATTGGATGTGACAAACATAGGGAAAAAGGAAGTATTGAGGGGATTAGCATCCTTGAAAGTGGATAAATCATCAGGGCTGAATGAAACGTACTCCAAGGCTGTTAAAAGAAGGAAGGGAATAGCGGATGGTCTGACCGTCATTTTCCAATCCTCACTGGATACACCGGAGGACTGCTAACATTGTAGCTTTGTTTAAATAGGGAGTGAGGGATAGACCAAATAATTACAGGCCAGTCTGACCTTGGTGGTGGGCAAATTAATGGAATCAATTCTGAGTCAACAGGGTAAACTCTCACTTAGAAAGGCAAGGATTAATCAAGGAGAGTCAGCCTGGATTTGTTAAGGGAAGGTTGTGTCTAACAAATTTGCTTGATTCTTTTGAGGAAGTAACAAGAAGGATTGATGACGGTAGTGCATTTGATATTATCTACATGGATTTTAGCAAGGTTTTTGACAAGATCCCAAATGGCAGACTGGTTAAAAAAATAAAAGCATATGGGATCTGGGGGAATGTAGCAAGCTGGATACAAAATTGGCTCAGTGACAGGAAACAAAGGGTAATGCTGATGGATGTTTTTGCGACTGGAAGGCTATATTCAGTGGGGTTTTGCAGGGCTCAGTACTAGGTTCCCTGCTTTTTGTGGTATATATTAATGATTTGGATGTAAATGTAGGGGGAATGATCAAGAAGATTACTGATGACAAAAATTGGTCACGTGGTTGGTAACGAGGAGGATAGCTGTAGACTGCCGGCAAGCTATCAATGGACTGGTCAGGTGGGCAGAAAAGTGGCAAATGGAGTTCAACACAGAGAAGTGTGAGGTGATGCATTTGGGGAGGTCAAACAAGACAAGGGAATTTACAATAAATGGGAGGATACTGAGAGGTGTAGAGGAAGTGAGAGAAATGGAGTGAATGTTCACAGATCCCTGAAGGTAGCAGGATAGGTCGAGAAGGTGGATAAGAAGACATATGGAATCCTTTCCTTTATTATCCGAGGCATAGAATATAAGAACAGGGAGATTATGCTGGAACAAAATAAAACATTAGTTAGGCCACAACTTGAGTACTGTGTACAGTTCTGGTCACAGAAAGGATGTAATCGCACTAGAGAGGGTAACCGAAGACATTTACGAGGATGTTGCCAGGATTGTAAAATTGCAGCTGGAGTTGTTCCCCTTGGAACAAATGAGGCTGAGGATTGAGATGTATAAAATTGTGAGGGGCCTGGATAGATATATTTTGGCAGAGAGGTTAGTCACTATGGGGCATAGATTAAAAGTGATTGATAGAGGATTAGAGGGGAGATGAGGAAACATTTTTACACCCAGGGGGTTGTCGGGATCTGGAACTCACTGCCTGAAAGGATGGAAGAGGTAGAAACCCTCAACTCATTTACAAGCTGTCTGGATATGCACCTGAAGTGCTGTAACCTGCAGCGCTATGGACTAAATGCTGGAAAGTGGGATTAGGTTGGGTGGCTCATTTATCGGCTGGCGCAGACACGATGGACCAAGTGACTTCTTTCTGTCAGCATCTCTGGAGAGAAAGACAGAGTTAACGTTTCAAGTTCGTATGACTCTTCTTCAGTCTGAAGGAGAGTTATACGAACTCGAAATGACTTTCTCTCCACAGCTGCTGTCAGACCTGCTGAGCCTTTGCAGCATTTTTTGTTTTTGTTTCAGATTTCCAGCATCCGCAGTATTTTGCCTTTATCTGGCCTCTTTCTGTGCTGTAAACTTTCTAAGACAATACTTAGTCTTGACTCCCTCTGTATAACGTCATAAACAATACTGCAGTCAACGTTCTAAGCATCCCAAAAAATCTAAGAGATGAATTTCCCACAACAGTGTTATCTAAGTGACAGAACACTCCTAGGGGGACCCAGTTCATTTTGAGAACTGGGTCTCATTTGCATCAGGCTGGTAATTTATGAGTGGGAACGGAGTTGTTGACTCCAAGTCACTGCAATATTAGACAGGTTGGCCTTGGGCTGGATGAAGGTAAATCCCTAGGGGTGTAATGGGAAGTGATCTGTTGGAGAGGAGGGTGTGTGGTTGCAGTGGCAGTGTCTCAGGCTAGGTTTCAGAAATGTAATTTACCTCGTTGGGATCCTCTTTAGCCAGACCGCCTACTGTCACTGGTCAGGGAGGTGTCAGCTGTGGCTCAGTCCATAGCACCCTCGCCTTTGAATCAGAAGGTTGTGGGTTCATGTCCCACTTCCGGAAACCAAGAACTGTGAATGTACTCGAAAGAGTTACAATCTATGACTGTTGATAACTCGAAAGAGTTACTGTCACTGGTCAGTGCATGCATTGAGCAATCTCCATCTAACTCAATGGAAAAATAGCAATCTGGGCCTAGTTAGGTTACAGGGTTACGTCTAAATGGGTTTACTGGTAATTCTGGGAATCTCTTCAGCTGACCCAGCAGTAGGCCAGAGCAAAGATTGGCACAGCCAATGGTGGCAACTGGATGATGTAATTGCCCACCATTTTCTGGGGTTATCATCCCATTTCTGTCAAAAGAGTGGCCTAAAGATTCACTTCTAAGTGCTTGTTTTTCCCTCAGTAGCGTTAAATGGTCTTTTTTAAATCTAAGCTCTGACTCATTGAACATCAAATAAGATCTGCTAGTTGTTTAATGAAAACAGTTTCGATATGCAGAGTGCTTCTGAACTAGCAATTAAACTCTGATTGATTTGAAGCTTGGTCTACTTAACAATTAAATGAAGGAGGGAAGGAACTTGCGTTTATATAGCATCATTCACAGCCTCAGGACATTCCAAACAGTTTTACAACAAATGAAATAATTTTGAAATGTTATCGTAATGCAAGAATTGCAGTCAGCCAATTTGCATATAAATCTAACAAACAGTGATGAAATAAGTGATCATAGAACTATAGCACAGGACAGAAGGAGGCCATTCAACCTGCTAAGCCTGCACAGCTCTCTGAAACAGCAGTCATCCGTAATCCTATAAGTTCGCTTTTTGTCCCTAACCCTAAGTTCCTGTCCAACTCCCTTTTAAAATTATTTACCAAATCAGCTTCCAGCACTTTACCAGTTAAAATGTTCCAGATCCCAACAACTCAAACAATTTCTCCTCATCTCCCCTCTAGATCTGCTGCCAATGATTTTAAACCTACAACCTTTGGCAGAGGAAATAATTTTTCTCCATCTACTCTGCCAAAATCTCTCATCATGTTGAAAACTTCAGTTAGATTCTTTCTTAACCTTATCTTTTTCAAAGAGAGCAGTCCTAACATTGCCAACCTCTCCTCATAACTGAAATCACTCATGCCTGCTATCATCCTCGTAAACCGTCTGTGTACCTTTTCTAAGACCGTTACATCTTTCCTAAAGGGTGAGCCCATAATTGTCCAGAATACTGCAGCCGAGGTATGATCTCATTCCTCTATTCATAAATCAAAGTAACTCATATACTTTTTTAACCACCCAATGAACTTGCCTGGCCACCTTTAAGGATCTGTGTATATGAACACCAAGTTCTCTCTACTCATCAACACTTTTTAAAATCAAGCAATTTATCTTATATAGGATAACACAGGATATACAGCACAGAAACAGGCCATTCAGCCCAACCAGTCCATATCAGCATTAATGCTCCACTCAAGCCTACTCCTATCTTTCCTCATTTGAAACTATCATAACAATCTATTCCCTTCTCCTCATATGCTTTTCTAGCTTCCCCTTAAATGTATCTATACGATTCACTTCAATCACTCCCTGTGGTAGTGAGTTCCACATTCTTACCACACTTTAGATACAGCGGTTTCTTCTGAATTCCTTGTTGGATTTCTTGATGGACTGTCTTATATTGATAATCTCTAGTTAGGCTCTTCCCTAAAGAGGAAACATTGGGCAGAATTTTCCCATCATGCCCTCGGTGGGTTTCATGATGGGCAGCAGCAGAGAATCTAGCGGGAAACAAAAATTGGAAACCTGCCGGTGTAAAAATAGTCTGCAATTCTCCTGAGTGGCGGGTTAATGGCAGGCTGGGTATCCCGCTGAGCAGTGGTGTGAACGTCATTTGCACTCATTACTATCTCATGAATGTGTGTTAAATTAGCTTCTCGTCAGAACCACGTGCCATGGGAAATCACATCGGTCTGAATCTCGTTTAATAAAGGGTGGCACACACAGGTCTGACCTCACTTTGTTCACGACTTTGAGGTGAGTGCAACATATATAGCGTACTTTCAACAGCGCTGCGCCGGTTTCGCCGCAATGTCAGTGGAACGCCACACGGCTGGGGCCATAGGGTTGGTCTGCTCCCGGGGCTTGCCTCCGTAGTCACAAAGATACCACTGTGCAGTGATACTCAGGCAGGGCTCAACTTTTAGACACTGGCCATTACTGTGACCAGAAGGGATGTAGGGGTGGATAATTAGGGGCATAGATACAGTTCTCTGCAGCTGTGAGCATGAGTCCAAAGATTGTGTTGCCTGCCCGGTGCCAGGGTTAAGGACATCTCCTCAGGGCTGGAGAGGAACTTGGAGTGGGAGGGGAGGGATCCAGTTGTCGTCGTTCACATTGGTATTAACGACATTGATAAGACTAGAAAGGAGGTTCTACTGAAAGAATTTGAACAGTTAGGAGTTAAATTCTAAAAAAACAGAACCTCCAAGGCAATAGTCTCGGGATTACTACCTGAGCCTAGGCAAACTGGCATAGGGTAAATAAAGTCCAGGAGTTAAAAGCGTGGCTCAAAGATTGGTGTGGGAGGAATAGATTTCAGTTCATTGGGCACTGGCACCAGTACTGGGGTAGATTGGAGCTGTTCTGGTGGGACTGGCTTCACTTGAACCGTGCTGGGACTAGTGTCCTGGTGAATCGAATAACTAGGGCTGTAGAGGGGGCTTTAAACTAAACAGAGAGGGGGGAGGGTTCTGGAGAGGGGATACATAGGCTTACAATGCAAAAGGATATGGCAGCATTGTAGGGCAGCTATTGAGGTATCCCTGAGTGTGACAGGAAGGGACAGAGTGTACAAACATTAAAAAAAAAACAAATAGGGTCAAAGGAGGAAAAAACGGTAAAAAGATCAAAATTAACGGCTTTTTACTTAAATGCACATAGTATTTGGAACAAAATAAATGAATTAACGGTACAAATAGAAGTTAATGGGTATGATCTTATAGCCATTATGGAGACGTGGTTACAAGATCATCAAAGCTGGGAACTAAATATTCAGGGGTATGTGACTTTCTGAAAGGACAGGTAGGAAGGGAAAGGTGGTTGGGTAGCTTTATTGGTACAAGATGGGATAAGTACGATTGCAAGAAATGATCTCCGATCCGAAATGTAGAATCCATATGGGTGGAGGTAAGAAATAACAAGGAGAAGACGACACTGGTGGGAGTAGCCTATAGGCCTCCTAACGGTAGCTATACTGTAGCACAGAGAATAAATCAGGAGATAATGAGGACATGTAAAAAAGGCAGTACATTAATCATGGGTGACTTTAATCTTCATGTAGATTGGGAAAATCAAATTGGCAGAGGTAGCCACAAGCAAGAATTCAGAGTGTATTCCGGACAGTTTTCTAGTACAATATGTTGTGGATCCAACCAGGGATCAGGCTATTTTGGATCTGTTAATGTGTAATGAGGCAGGTTTAATAAATGATCTCAGAGTAAAAGATCCCCTAGGAAACAGTGACCATAACATGGTAGAATTTAGCATTCAGTTTGAATGAAAGAAACTTGGGTCGGAAACAACTGTACCCTTAAATAAGGGTAATTACAAAGGAATGAGTGCAGAGTTGGCTGGAGTGGACTGGGAAAGGACTTTAGCAGAAAAGACGGTTGATGAACAATGGCAGACAATTAAGGAAATAGTTCATGACTCACAACAAAAATATATTCCAGTGAGAAAGAATTCTAGGAAGATGATAAACCAACCATTATTAACCAAGGAAGTTAAGGATAGCATCAATTGAAATAAAAAAACGTGGCAAAGATTAGTGGCAAGCCAGGGGATTGGGAAAGTATTAAAAACTAACAAAAGATGACCAAAAAATAATAGAGTGAGAAAACAAGCTTTGAGGGTAAACTAGCAAGTAGTGTAAAAAAAGGACAGTAAGAGCTTTTTAAAATATATATAAAGGAAGAGAGAGGCCAATGTGAACATAGGCCCTTTAGAGAATGAGGCTGGGGAAATAATAATGGTGAACCAGGAAATGGCAGAGGAGTTGAATCAGTACTTTGCATCAGTCTTCATGGTAGAAGACACTTATAGCATTCCAAATATATTAAATAATCAAGGGGCAAAAGTGGGGGTGGGGGGAGGAAATAAATACAATAACTATCACTAGAAAAAAAGTACTAGGGAAACTAATGGGGCTAAAGGCCGATAAGTCCCCTGGGCCTGATGGGTTGCATCCTAGGATATTAAAGGAAGTAGCTACAGAGATAGTGGATGCACTGGTAATAATTGTCAAAAAATCCTTAGATTCTGGAAAAGTCACAGAGGATTGGAAAACTGCCAATGTAACACCCTTATTCCAAAAGGGAGGGAGACAACAAACAAGTAACTATAGGCCAGTTAGCTTAACATCCATCATTGGGAAAATGTTAGAGTTTATTATAAAGGATGCAATGGCAGAGCATTTAGAAATGCATAATATAATCAAGCAGAGTCAGCATGGCTCCATGAAAGGGAAATTATGCTTGACAAATTTATTAGAATTCTTTGAGGAGGTAAGAAGCAGGATAGATAAAGGGGAACCAGTAGATGTAATATATTTGGATTTCCAAAAAGCGTTCAATAAGATACCGCATATAGGGCTACTTAATAAGATAAGAGCCCATGGTGTTGGGGGTAGTATATTAACATTGATATAGGATTGGCAATAGAAGATAGAGAGTTGGGATAAGGGGGGCATTTTCAGGGTGGCAATATGTAACTAGTGGAGTGTCACAGGGATCAGGGCTGGGGCCACAATTATTTGCAATATACATTAATGACTTGAATGAGAGGTGAATGTATTATTGCCAAGTTTGGGGATGACACAATAATAGGTGGGAAGGCAAGCGGTGAGGATGACACAAAGTCTACAGAGGGATATAGACAGGTTAAGTGAGTGGACAAAAACTTCTCTGATGGAATATAATGTGGGAAAATGTGAAGTTATGCACTTTGGCAGGAAGAATAGAGGAACTGAATATGATTTAAATAGAGAAAGACTGCAGAAAGCTACAGCACAGAGGGATTTGGGGGTCCTCGTGCATGAATCACAAAAAGCTAGCATACAAGTTCAGCAGGTAATAGGGAAGGCAAATAGAATGTTGGCCTTTATTTCAAAGGGAATGGAGTATGAGAATAGGGAAGTCTTGCTAAAACTATACAAGACACTAGTTAGACCACATCTAGAATACTATGAACAGTTTTGGTCCCCTTATCTAAGGAAAGATATATTGGCATTGGAGGCAGTCCAGAGAGGTTTACTAGGTTGATCCTGAGTATAATGGGATTTTCTTATGAGGAGAGGTTGAGTAGATTGGGCTTGTACTCATTGGAGTTTAGAAGAATGAGAGGCGACCTTATTGAAACATATAATATTCTTAGATAGAGTAGATACCGAGAGGTTGTTTCCCCTTGTAGGAGAGTCTAAGACCAGAAGGCATAATCTCAGTCACCCATTTAAGACAGAGATGAGGAGGAATTTCTTCTTTTAGAGGGTAGTAAATCTGTGGAATTCTTCACCAGAGGACTGTAGAGGCTGGGTCATTAAGTATATTCAAGGCTGAGCTATTCAGATTTTTAATCAGTAATGGAAATCAAGGGTTATGGGGAAAAGGCAGGAAAGTGGAGTTGAGGATTATCAGATCAGCTAGGATCTCATTGACTGGCGGAGCAGACTCGATGGGCTGAATGGCCTGCTTCTGCTCCTACGTCTTATGGGTATTAGAACCATAGAAAAACTATGGTTCAACACATCGTGCCTGCATCGGGCAAAAGATGAGAAAAAAGGAAACTAGCCGCTCATTTTTAATCCCACTTTCCAGCACCCAGTCCGTAACCTTACAGTTTACACCAGTTCAGGTGCAGATCCAGGTACCTTTTAAATTAGTTGAGCATTTCAGCTTCAACCACCAAATTTATGCAGTGAACTCCAGATGCCCACCACTCTGGGTAAAAAAGTTTTCCCTTGTGTCCCCTCTAATCCTTCTAATAATTACCTTAAATCTATGCCCCCTGGTAACTGACCCCTCAACTAGGGGAAACAGGGTTTTCCTGTCTACCCTATCTAGGCCCCTCATAATTTTGTACACCTCCATTAGGTGACCCTTGAGCCTCCTCTGTTCTAAGGAAAACAACCCTAGCTTATCCAATCTTTCCTCATAGCTGCAATTTTCCAGCCCCGACAACATTCTTGTAAATCTCCTCTGTACTCTCTCCACAGCAATTATGTCCTTCCTGTAATGTGGTGATCAGAACTGTACACAAAATTTCAGCTGTGGCCTAACCAGTGTTTTATACTGTTCCACCATTACATCCCAGTTTTTGTATTCAATACTTCCTCCAATAATGGAAAGCATTCCATATGCTCTCTTTACCATTTTATCCACCTGTTCTGCCACCTTCAGGGACCTGTGGACTTGCACTCCAAGGTCTCTCACTTCCTCAAACCCTCTCAATATCCTTCCGTTTATTGAGTATTCCCTTGCTTTGTTTGTCCTCCCCAAATGCATTACCTCACACTTTTCCAGATTGAATTCCATTTGCCACTTTTCCACCCACGCAGCCAAACCATTGATATATTTCTGAAGACAACAGCTATCCTCTTCCCTATCAACTACATGGCCAATTTTTGTGTCATCCGCAAATTTCCCAAGCCTCCCACATTTAGGTCCATCAAGGGACCCAATATTGAGCCCTGTGGAACGCCACTGAAAACTGCTTTCTATTCGCAAAAACATCCATCGTCAATTACCCTTTGTTTCCTGTCGCTGAGCCAATTTTGGATCCAACTCACCACTTTCCCATGTATCCCATGGGACCTCACTTTTTTTGTGTAGTCTGCCATGTGGCACCTTGAAAAATGCCTTACTAAAATCCATGTAGGACACATCCACTGCACTACCCTCATCAATCCTCCTTATTACTTCCTCAAAAAATTCTATTAAGTTAGGAAGACACGACCTTCCCCTAACAAAACCATGCTGACTATCCCTGATCAATCCGTGCCTTTCTAAGTGACAGTTTATTCTGTCTTTCAGAATTGATTCCAATAATTTGCCACAACTGAAGTCAGACTGACCAGCCTGTAACTTTCAAGCCTATCCCTTGCACCCTTTTTAAATATTGGTACATGATTCACAGATCTCCAATCCTCTGGTACCTCGCCTGTATCGAGTAAGCATTGGAAAATGATTTTCAGAGCAATCGCTATTTCTTCCCTGGCTTCCTTTAACAACCTGGGTTATAATCCATCCAGCCCTGGTAATTTATCCATCTTCAAGGATGCCAGTCCCTCCAGTACTTCTTCTCTTCCCCGGTGGGTGCCCCCGTTGTCCAGAAGGGCAGCACTATGCAGCACTACTCATACAAGGTTGAGCATTCAGAAACCAGCCTTTCAAATAGGGAAGGGTGAAAACGGGGGGCAATGGAGAAGGAAGGCTTTGCAAGGTGTTGGGATGGGTGGGGAAGGGGGCATGATGGAAGGCAGAAGGGCAGGAAGGCTTTGCAAGGAGGTGGGGGAGGAGGGGGAATGATGGGAAGCAAAAGGGTAGACCAAAGGGTGGGAAACTGGAGCCCAACAAAGGTAACTAAAATGATGAAAAACAAGGGGGTAATGGAGATACCACATGTATGAATAGCAGGGGATGCATGCAGACTCTCAAATAGAAAAGGGGTGGGGGGGGTTGTTAATGTTCCACAAGAGGGAAAGGTCGCATGCAGACACATTGGGCGGGGGTTGGGGGTGGGTTTGGAAGGGAGACAGTGTAGTATTCAGTCCGAGGGCAATGGGGAACTCAGTGAAAGGCAAAGTCATTGGTCCTTGCAGTCAGGAGTCAGAGTAGAAACAGTCCTGGGGCTGTGTGGACCTCACAGTCAATAGTCAGAGGATGGAGACAATGATGGCATGCAGCGGGCATACAGCAGGGATAACCATTGGGAGCACAGTGTACCGGCCGCTCCAGGGAGAGGCAAGGGCTATGTGCTCAGTAGGAATAATGCACAGCTTGGTGTGCAGGGCTGGCTCACAGTTGCTGTCCATGGGTTTGTCTGTCTCTGTACTAGGCTGCAGATGGTATGGTGATGGTAACGGGAGGCATCTGCAGCCTGTATTTGGAGAACAGATAGTAAAGAGTGGGTGGGTATGTGAAGCTTTCCTGCTCGGTAACAGTGTACACAGTCTCCAGATGGGGAGGATACAGGTCCACATGGGACATGGGCACTTCAGTAGTGATAGGCTCAGGAGGGAGGGTAGGAATGTCCACCACAACAACTACGGATCCAGTATTATTGGGGTGGGCTGGAGAATAACAAGAGGAAGCTCTTCCTTCACATCATGAGGTTCCGGGTTTATTTCTGGGACATGGACAGTGAGAGGAGAAGCATTGAAGCTCGTTTCGAAATAGTAGTTAAGAACCACCATCTTGCTCTACTGAGTTATGGCGCAGTTATAAATCAAAAGCAGAAGCGAATCTGAATGGGAGGGGTCTGAGGCTGTGGGGAAGGAGCATACTGCTGGACTAAAGGGCCCTTTCTGGGGAGCCCTCTAACTTGTTGGTGCTGCAAGAGTGAACTGCAGTCTTATTATGGAGAAAGGAGGAAGACTTCCTTGTGAAGAAAGCCATTGGATGCCAAAGCCTTTCTCAGCACTATAACAGAGATACTCAGAAGCCAATGGCTTAACATCATATTCGCAGCATATCAGCATTAACACATCGAAATGCGAAATCTGGGAATGCAAGCAACTGATGTGGAGGCACAGGTGCAGCTTATGTGGCATTGTATTAACAGATTAACCAGTCATGTGCTCTCTGGAATTGGCATTCCTGACGAGCCAAAGGACATCAAGTCATTAATCGTCAGCAACTTACTGTTCATTAGAAGGCCAGATCAGAGATTGGAGCACTGAGCCAGGTTAGATAGTACTTGTCATTCAAATCTTCTCATAGCAATGAGGGATTCAGATGTAATGTTTCTGGGATGGCATATTGGTCACCTCAATGTGGGTGGTAGCGACTCAAAGACATGGCAGCATCAGCGACAATGCAAATAGGGCAAAAACCACTATAGACCATTACAGTTGTTGTAGGTAACAGATTGGAAGTTTCAATATCTGGACCCATTAATCATTAATGTCTTCAATGTTTCATTTCAGAGAGAAGGTAAAAGCAAAAATGGATCCAGAGCCCAGGGCTTAATGCTGCCTTTTTGAGGGTCCTAATGCAAGTAGGAGGCCAAGGAAGAAGAGGCTATTCAGAGTGCTGCTCCACCAGGGGGCCCGTCTGATGTTCAGGCTCAAGGGGAACCAGGACAGGAGGGTCAGGAGGAGAGACCCAGACAATGGTGATAACCAAGGGTATGCCAAAAAAGGCTCTCCCACTTACAAATGAGTGAGAGTCAATGCTGGGCACAGCTGTGCTTGTCCCAAGCTATGGTAGATCACGTATGCCATGTTCTTTGTGAAAGCCTGACACCCTGTGGAGTTGGGGGGTATCCCCTGCTACAGACTTCCAAGGTGACCACCGCGCTCAATTTCTTTGTCTGTGGGTCATTCCAGGGAGCCACAGGGAACTTGTGCAGCATTTCGCAGTCTGCAACACATAGATGCATAAAGGTGGTCACAGATGTCCTTTACAGCAAGGCATGTCACCATGTGAGGTTTACTCTGGACGAAGATAGCCAGGCTGTGAAATTCATCGGCTTCGCGGCTATCTCAGGCTTCCCAAGAGTACAGGGTGCAATCGACTGTATCCACGTGGCTTTAAGGACTCCATGGCAGCAACCTCTAATGTTTATAAACCTCAAAGGCTACCATTCTATTCATCTAGAACTGGTGTGTGTGATCATTGGAAGCACAAATGCTGCACGTTTGTGCCAAGTACCCTGGGAGCTGCCATGACTCATACATTCTGAGTCACTCCCAGGTGCCTGAGATTTTCGAAGGGTCTGAATGTCTGTAGGGATGGCTGCTTTGGGATAAGGGCTACCCGCTGAAACGCTGGCTGATGACTTCGGTGCGTTGTCCTCAGAGTTGTTCTGATGAGAGGTACAATGCTACTTACAGCTCCACATGCACTCTAATAGAGTAAACCATTGGGATTCTGATGATGCGCTTCAGATGTCTGGACCACTCAGATGGCGCACTACAGTACACTCCCGCATCTCAAAAACACATCATCGCTGTGTGTTGTGCCCTTCACAACCTGGCACTGCAAAGAGGTGATCCCTTGCCAGAGGGTGAAATGAAGCAGGATGAGAGCTCTTTGGAGGATGAAGATCAGGAGGCCCAGGAACCTCAAGGGGGTGAAGGTCACTTTGAAGGCAACGACGTCATAGAGGAAACAAGATGTGCCCATGACACTTTAATCGCTGCCAGGTTCTAGGACAAAGAGGATTCAGGGAGAATTGGGAGGTGATGGCGTAGTGGTATTGTCACTGGACTAGTAATCCAGAGACCCAGGGTAATTCTCTGGGGACTCGGGTTCAAATCCCGCCACGGCAGATGGTCGAATTTGAATTCAATAAAAATCTGGTATTAAAAGTCTGATGATGACGACCATGAAACCATTGCCGATTGTAGTAATAAAAACCCATCTGATTTACTAATGCTCTCTCGGGAAGGAAAACTGTTGTCTTTACCTGGTCTGGCCTACATGTGACTCCAGACCCACAGCAATGTGGTTGACTCTTAAATGGCCTAGCAAGCCACTCAGTTGTTACAAAGTCAGAAAAAAGGAGTGAAACCAGACAAACCACCTGGCTTCGACCTAGGCAGCGGAAGCTACAATGGCAATCTCAGCCCTGTTGTACCCTGCAAAGTCTTCCTTACTAACATTTGGGGGCTAATGCCAAAATTGGGAGAGCTGTCTCACAGACTAGTCAAACAGCCTGACGTAGTCATCCTCATGAAATCATACCTTACAGATAAGGTCCCAGATACCACCATCACCATTCCTGAGTATTTCCTGTCCCACCGGCAGGACAGGCCCAGCAGAGGTGGCAGCAAAGTGGTGTACAGTCGGGAGGGAGTTGCCTGGGAGTCCTCAACATCAACTCCAGACCCCATGAAGTCTCATGGCATCAGGTCAAACATGGGCAAGGAAACCTTCTACTGATTACCACGTATCGCCCTACCTCAGTGATGAATCAGTGCTTCCTCCATGTTGAACACCACTTAGAGGAAGCACGGAGAGTGGCAAGGGCACAGAATGTACTCTGGGTGGAGGACTTCAATGTCCATCACCAAGAGTGGCTCGGTAGTACCACTACTGACCGAGCTAAAGGACATAGCTGTTAGACTGGGTCTGCGGCAGGTGGCGAGGAAACCAACTAAAGGGAAAAACATACTTGACCTCATCTTCACTAACCTGCCTGCCGCAGATGCATCTGTCCATGACAATAGCGATAGGAATGACCACCGTACAGTCATTGTGGAGACGAAGTCCCACCTTCACATTGAGGATATACTCCATTGTGTTGTGTGGCACTACAACCGTGCCAAATGGGATAGATTTCGAGCAGATCTAACAACTCAAGACTGGGCATCCATGAGGTGCTGTGGGCCATCAGCAGAATTGTACTCAAACACAATCTGTAACCTTGTGGCCCTGCATATCCCCCACTCTACCATTATCATCAAGCCAGGGGATCAGCCCTGGTTCAATGAAGAGTGCAGGAGGGCATGTCAGAAGGAGCACCAGGCATGCCTAAAAATAAGGTGTCAGCCTGGTGAAGCTATAACACAGGACTACTTGCATGCCAAACAGCATAAGCAGCAAGTGATAGACAGGGCTAAGCGATCCCACAACCAATGGATCAGATCTAAACTCTGCAGTCCTGCCACATCCAGCTGTGGTGGACAATTAAAACAACTCACTGGAGGAGGGGGCTCCACAAATATCCTCATCCTCAATGATGGAGGAGCCCAGCACTTCAGTGCTAAAGATAAGGCTGAAGCATTTGCTACAATCTTCAGCCAGAAGTGCTGAGTGGATGATCCATCTCAGCCTCCTCCGGAGGTCCCCAGCATCGTAGCTGCCAGTCTTCATCCAATTCGATTCACTCCATGTAATATCAAGAAACAGCTGAAGGCACTGGGTACTGCAAAGGCTATTGCCCCTGACAATATTCCGGCAATAGTGACTTATGCTCCAGAACTTGCTGCGCCCCTAGCCAAGCTGTTCCAGTACAGCTACAACACTGGCATCTACCTGGCTATGTAGAAAATTGCTCAGGTATGTACTGTACACACAAAAGCAGGACAAGTCCAACCCGGCCAATTACCGCCCTATTAGTCTACTCTCCATCATCAGTAATGGAAGGGGTCATCAACAGTGCTATCAAACGGCACTTGCCCCTCCAGCGTCACTCAGCTCCTGACCTCATTACAGCCTTGGTTCAAACATGGACAAAAGAGCTGAACTCACGAGGTGAGGAGAGAGTGTCTGCCCTTGACATCAAGGCCGCATTTGACCGTGTGTGGCATCAAGGAGCCGTAGCAAAACTGGAGTCAATGGGAATCGGGGAAAACTCTCCACTGGTTTGAGTCATACTTGGCACAAAGGAAGATGGCTGTGGTTGTTGGAGGACAGTAATCTCAGCTCCAGGACATCACTGCATGAGTTCCTCGGGTAGTGTCCTGGGCCCATCCATCATCAGCTGCTTCATCAATGACCTTCCTTTCATCATAAGGTCAGAAGTGGGGATGTTCACTGATGATTGCATGATGTTCAGCACCATTCACGACGAATGAATAAAAAAACAAAACAAGCAGGCCTCTTCCAAGAAATCACCTGACCTTTACGGTACTTGAAGATGCTCTGATTGTTTGTTTTGAACAGCAATCACTTTAATTGAGGGGGAAAATCTGAAAAGGCAAAGGTTAGTAACTTGCTGGAAATCACATGGGAGAGAGGAAAAACTTAAGTTGTGAACCTGCTGGTTTTGAAGTCTTTTTGGGGAACAAGCTGAGGAAGGAAGGCTACCCTAACTGGCTCTCTTTCTGTCTACCTTGCCTAAAATTGTGTGTGGTTATCAAACTCTCATTTGAGTCTATCTGCTCTGCATTTGGACCTGCAAAGCTGAGACCAGTTGCTGAGAACTTCCAGATGTCCACCGGGACCAGCACACAAGGGAACTCCAGGTCGACAGCATCGAGGCCCTGAAAACTTTATCCTTTATTTTATAATGCCAATGTGTGCGTGTCTAGCAAAACTGGAGTCAATGGGAATCAGGGAGGCTGGAGGTCAGTCATCTCAGCTCCAGGACATTCTAAAACCTTCCCAATACTCAGGCTTACTACTATTTCTGCCAATATTACAAGCCTTTTCTTTTAATATTATACAATCCCTAACTTCCTTTGTCAGCCACAGTTGACTGACTTTTCTGTTTGGGTTTTTGTACCTTGAAGGAATGTATAGTTGTTGTAAACTGAGTAATAATTCTTCAAAGACTATCCATTGCCTATGTACCGTCATACCTTTCAATATATTTTCCCAATCCACCTCAGCCAATTTGCCCCTCATATCTTCATAATTTCCTTTGTTCAAATTTAACACCCTGGTTTCAGAACTACCTCACTTTCAAACATAATGTAAAATTTTATCATATTATAGTCATTCATCCATAAAAGTTCTTTTATAACAAGATTATTAATTAGCCTTTTCTCATTACATAATACTAGATCTAGCCTGTTCTCCAGTCGGTTCCTCAAAATACTGCTCTAGGAAACCATCCCTATCACACTCCAGAAACTTGTCCTCCACATCATTAGTGTTCATTAGGATTACCCATTCTCCATGCAGATTGAAGTCACCCATGATTACGGATTACCCGTGCTACATGCTTCTCTAATCTCCTGATTAATACCGTACCCCACACTGCTGTTTGGTGTCCTATAAACAACTCCTACCAATGTTTGCTGTTCCTTAGCTCCACCCAAACAGATTCCACACTTTGTTCTTCCAATCTGAGATCCTCCCTTACTAAAGTACTTTTCCCCTGTCCTTCCTAAATGTCGAATGTCCTTAAATAGTCAGTTCCTAGTCTTGGTCACCCTGAAGCCACGTTTCCATAATGGTAATTAGATCATACCCATTTACCTCTATTTGTGCCTTCAAATCATCTACCTTGGTGCAAATATTGAGTGCATTCAGGTAGAGTGTGCTTAATTTTTTGACATTATTCTGCATTCTAAGCCTTGTTGATGCTCGCCTTTGTTTCGCCTGCCCTCTAATTTTACTTGCTACTTTTCTACTTCCTTTTACCAGCTTTGCTTCCTTCCAATCTGAGCTATCACTTAAGGTTCCCATCCCCCTGACAAGCTAATTTAAACCTTCCCCAACAGCACTAGCAAATCTCCCTGTGAGGATATTAGTCCTGGTCTTGTTAAGGTGTAACCCACCCATCTTGTACAGGTCTCACATGTCCCAGAACTGGTCCCAATGTCTTAGAGACCAGATGCCCTCCTTCATATACCAATTCTCTAGCCATGTGTTCAGTCAATCAATCCTCCTAATCCTATGCTCACTAGCTTGTGCCACTGGGAGTAATCCTGAGATTACTGCCCTTGAGGTCCTTCTTTTTAATTTCCTTCCTCTCTAGAATCTGCTTTCAGGGCCTCATCCTTCTTCCTACCTATGTCATTGGTACCAATGACATCTATGACCTCTGGCTGTTCACCCTCCCACGGAAAGATGTCCTGCAGCCATGCCGTGACATCCTTGATCCTAGCACCAGAGAGGCAACACAACATCCTGGAGGCAGTTTACTGCTGCAGAAACACCTACTATCGAATCCCCTATCACTATTGCTCTTCCACTCTTCTTCCTCCCCTCCTGTGCAACTGAGCCACCTGTGTTGCGATGAACTTTGCTCTAGCTGCACTCCCCTGACAAAACAATTGCCCTCATCAGTATCTAAAATGGAAAATCCATTAGCCAGCAAGATAGATTTAGGGGACTCCTGCATTACCTGCCTGGTCCTCTTAGACTGCCTGGCAGTCACTGATTCGCTCTATGCCTGCAAGCTCCTAACCTGTGCTGCAACCACCTCCCTAAATATGCTATCCACATAAGAAATAGGAGCTGGAATAGGCCATTCGGCCCCTCAAGCCTGCCCCACCATTCAACGAGATCATGGCTGATCTGCCCCAGGCTTCAACTCCTCTCATGCCTTCTCCTCATAGCCCTCAACTCCCCAATATTTCAAAAATCTATCTACCTCCTCTTTAAATACTTTGTGATCTAGCCTCCACAACCCTCTGGGGTAGAGAATTCCAGACATTCACTACCCTCTGAGAGAAGAAATACCTTCGCATTTCAGTTTTAAATGAGTGTCCCCTTATTCTGTAACTATGTCCCCTAGTTCGCGATTCCCCCATTAGTGGAAACATCTTCTCAACATCTACCATGTCAAGCCCCCTCAGAATCTTGAACATTTCAATAAGATCACCCCTCATTCTTCTAAACTCTAAAGAATAAAAGCCTAACCTGTTTAGCCATTATTGATAAGTCAACCCCTTCATCCCATGAATCAGCCTAGTGAATGTCTTTTAAACTGCCTCCAATGCTACTATATCCTTTCTAGATACGGGGACCAAAACTGTACACAGTACTCGAGGTGCAGCCTCACCAACACCCTATACAGTTGTAACAAGACTTCCCTATTTTTAAACGCCAACCCCCTAGCAATAGAGGCCAAAATCCAATTTGCCTTCTTAATTACTTGCTGCACCTGCACGCTAACTTATTATGTTTCATGCACAAGAACACCCAGATTCCTCTGTGCTGCACTTTTTTGGAGTCCCTCTGTATTTAAATAATAGCCTTCCTTTTGATTCTTGCTACCAAAGTGCATGACCTCACACTTTCCTACATTAAACTCCATCTGCCAACGTTTTTGCCCATTCACTCAACCTATGACCCCTTGCAGATTCCATATGTCCTCATCACAACATGCCCTCCACCTATTTTTGTATCGTCAGCAAACTTGCAGCCCCCTCCAAGTCATTAATATAGATAATAAATAGAGGCCCTAGGACTGATCCTTGTGGCACTCCACTAAGTCTTTCCAACCTGAAAAAGACCCATTAATCCTGACTCTCTGTCTTCTGTGTGTTAACCAATCCTCAATCCATGCTAATACATTACCCCAATACCGTGAGCTCCTATCTTGTACAATAACCTTTCATGTGGCACCTTATTGAATGCCTTCTGGAAATCCAAATACACTACAGCTACCAGTTCCCCTTTATCAACTCTGCTCGTTATATCCTCAAAGAATGCTAGCAAATTTGTCAAACATGATTTGTCTTTCACAAAACCATGTTGATTCTGATTGTGTTAAGCTCTTCTAAATGTCCTATTTCTTCTTTAATAATGGACTCTAGCATTTTACTAACGACCAAGGCTTATAGTTTCCTGCTTTTTGTCTCCCTCCCTTCTTTAACAGGGGCATCACATTAGCAGTTTTCCAATCTGCTGGGACCCTCCTGGAACCTAGTGAGTTCTGGAATATTTTGACCAATGCCTCCACTATCTCTGCAGCCACTTCCTTTAAAACCCTTGGACGCAGGACATCAGATCCTGGTGATTTGTCTGTCTTTAGTCCCATTAGTTTGTCAAATACTTTGTCCCCCGTGATAGGGACTGTTACAAGATTTTTCCTCCCATTAGCTCCTTGCTTATCTGATATCTTTGGGATGTTTATAGCGTCCTCCACTGTGAAGACACCAGGGAGGTGACATACCATCCTAGAGTCATGTCTACGGCCACAGAAACGCCTGTCTGTTCCCCTAACCAGTGAATCCCCTATCACTATTGCTCTTCCTTTCTTGTTCCTCCCCTCCTGTACAGCTGAGCAGCTCATGGCACCACAAACTTGGCTCTGACTACATTCCTCTGAGGAACCAGCGCCCTCATCAGCTTCAAAAACGGAAAACTGATTTGTCAGCGGGACCCCGGAGGCTCCTGCACTATCTGCCTGCTTCTCTTGGACTGCCTGGTGATCACCCATTCCCTCTCTGTCTCCAGACCCTTAAGCTACAGTGTGACCACCTCTCTGAACATGCTATCCACACCTGACCACCACTCCTGAGGCACTGCATCGGTGCCCAGCTGACCAGGGCTGTCTCTGTCCTCCACCCTCCAAGGGGACTGCCTGTAGTTGCCTCTGCCACCACCTCCTGCACACTCATGCTGTGCTCATCACCTAATATCACCTTATCTATACGCATATGAGGACACGCCAAGGACTGTATCTGAACTGGTGAAACTGTGCTCATAAGGCATGACAGTGCTTGCTTTGAGGTTTCCTTTGGTAGCACTTGGGCTGGTGATGATACAGGAATCAGTCTTTGTAACTCAAACATCAGAACCTGCGGGAGACACAAGAAATCATGAGAGCAAGCCTTGGAGAGCAGAAACTTTCCAATGCAACTGGCATTGCTGTAGGACAGGATGGAGTGCAAGGCACCCCTTAATCTATGCATCCCAGTTTCTATTCACCCTATCCACCAGGGAAGGTGATCTCACCTTCCCCTGACTTGCTTGTACTCAGTAACCTGGCCATCTCCATGGATCACTCTTACATGGTGGTGAAGATGTGAAGAATGGGGACCCTTCTTCCCGTTTGGTCCCTCTCGCAGGCATTTTGAGCCTGTATCTCCTGCAAGGACAGAGAGAGGTAAGGCACTGCTGGCCTCCATAGTCAATGCCAACTGCTCTTATTCATTAGAAGCTGCATGTAACAGTGCCGGCAGGTCCTCAATAACACTATAGCTCTGAGCCTTGCTGAAGGGTCAGTAAGTATCCTAGAACACATTCCTCCCATGTTCAGGAAGGAATGCACCTCAGATACCTTAGCTGGTGTGTCTGCAGAAGGTTCAGTACCCAGGAGCCTATTCCTGAGGATCTGATATTGCATTTACCTTGCCAGAGTGAATAAGGTAATTGAACTACTTCTTGCACATGACCCAGTTCCTCCGGGCCACACTATGTCTGCTCACAGTCTCTGCCACCTCGATCCAGGCCTGCTTTGTTTGGAAGGCTGGCCTTTTCCTGCCACCCTGCAGAAGGAGAACTTGCTTTCTTTCCCTCACTGACTCAAGGAAGATCACCAGGTATGCAGCAGTTTAAGTGAAGGGCAGTCCTGACCAGGGTTCCATCCCTTGCCTTTCCTGCTCCATGAGGAAAACAGCAAGGCAATCTCTCAAATGGCAACCACAGTATTGGCTGCCATGGTGAACTCTCTTTCTGTCCCATCTCCATTCTTGCCTCCATGGTGGCTAATTGGCCACTCAACCCACCTTCCAGCCAATTAACATGTGGCTCCATGTAAATCATGGCTGTGCATGCTACCCCCATGGGCGGGATCAGGACAGGGAAACAGTCCTGACAGGCGTTTACCGGCCCCAGAAGGAAAATCAGGCCCATGGTTTTTGTGTCTGAGATAAATTATCCACTTTTATTTGTAAAATGCTGCAGACTCAACAACTCTTTAATATGATTTATCATGTGTATCATAAAAAGTTGTGATGTCTGCTAAAGTTAGGAAAGGAGATGGGAACAGACATTGGACTAAATGCAAGGCTAATTTCCTGACACAGATGTTCCATGTTTGTCAGCCCATGGGTGGTAGAGACTGGTAATAAGAACCAGACTGTGACAAGAGACTACATTGAAACAAAAATCATCAGATTAAAACAGTTTGTATTTTTGATTTATATACCAGAGACATTTTTCCAATTGGTTCTGTTAGCAATCTATTCCTATCTATATTCTAATGCTGGTCAGTCAGTTTCATCATAAATATCAAAGATTAAACCGCAGGCGTTCTGAGGCTTTTACTCTGCATTGAGTTAAGGTGTTCTATGTTCTGTTTTAACTGAGGGATCATATTCCCCCTCACCTTTGGCTTTATCTTTATGATGAATATTTGATCCTTAAAAAGTTCTCCAAAAATGATCAAAATTGTATTTATTCAATGACAACTTGCTTTGAACTCAGAAAGCCATGGTTAAAGATTATAGAGGGGCTTGATAGGGTGAACACTGAAAGGTTGTTTCCCCCCGCTGCAGAATCTTGAACATGGCACAGGCTCAGGATAAGGGGACAATAATTTAGGACTGAGATAAGAAATTTCTTCACTCAATGGGTTGTGAATCTTCAAAATTCTCTACCCCAGAGGGCTGTGGATGCTCCATTAATGAATATATTTAAGGCTGAGATAGACAGATGTTCACCCTGAACATCAGGGAATCAAGGGATATGGGGAGCAGGCGGAAAAATGGAGTTGAAGCTGAAGATCAGCCATCATTGTACTGAATGTCAGGGTAGGCTCGAGAGGCCATATGCAGCGATGAAAGTGGCCAAAGTCAAAATGGTCTGAAATTTTTCTGTGACAAGGAATTATGTACATTATAGTGCAAAGCGGCAAAGTCACTGCAGTGTGAGGAGCTGGAAAATTATAGCAATTCTTATGATCTGTGATGAAATACAAATGCTTCTAGACCACTTCAAATAGGTAGAATTGTAATGTACATGAGATGAATGCAGTTGGGCTCATTTTTTGACTCTTAAGGCTGGGATTTTCTGTGCCTGCTGGCGTCGAGCATGTTCGGTGGCTTGAGCGGACAAATATGGCAAGGAGGCCAAAAATCGGTTTCACAACGTTGTGAAACCAGTTTGGAATCGCCAGCTCCTCCAACGGACTCCGGGACCTCATTGTAGTACTTAAGCATATCATTATAAGGCCAGCCTGCTGAAATCATCCCCCCTGCTGAATTGTCCGCCCATGTTGGCAGGAAAACATGCCAACGTGTTTCACAACATATATAAGGTATGCACTTGGTGGGCTGCGCTTCGCTCGGGACTTCAAGGTTTGTTTCCCTACCTTGCTTCAGTCAACACTCTGTTATCAGCGCCAAGCTTCACAAACAGCACCACATTACTTTTAGGGATGCTCATAGATAGGTCTCTGCCTACCAGATCAGCCATATGAGAGTGGGTTTTTAAAGGCTGCTGGGCAAGGTCTTGCTTGGGGAAGGGGGAGAAGTGGCCTAAGACAAGTGAAGAGGCTGCAGGACAAGAGCAGTACTGGGGAAGGAGGGTATCCCAGGGTGTGTGTAGGGGCACATGTTGATCTGTGCAAGTGGCCTCAAGATGGTGAGGCAGTCTCCAGAGGAGATAAGGCCAGATGGACATGTGAGGGTATGTGTGTGAGAATGGGTGATGATGTCCCTTGTGCTGGCAGTGAGTGAGATGCCAGCGAATGTGTGATGGGCTTGAGTGAGAGAGTTTAGAATGATGAGATGATTGCCATACCCTGGCTGCAGGGTTGAGATCATTCATCCTCTATCTGCATTGGATGGCCAACCTCTTCTGTACAACGTTGGCCGTGGTGATCACCAGAGGCATCACCTACCAAGCCAGAGTAGTAGTGTAGGACATGACATAAGAACGTAAGCAACAGGAACAGGAGTACACCATTCGACCCCTCGAACCTGCTCCGCCATTCAATAAGATTGTGGCTGATCTTCTTGTGTTTCGATTCCCACATTCCCATCTAACCCCGGTAACCTTTGCTTTTCTTGCCTAACAAGAATCTATCTACTCATGCCTTAAGAATATTCAATGACACCGCCTCCACCATCTTCTGAAGCAGACAATTCCAAAGTCGCATAACCCTCAGAAAAAATTTCTCCCCATCTCTGTCCTAAAAGAGCAACCCCTAATTTTAAAATAGTGTCCCCTCGTTCTGGACTCACCCACAAGAGGAAACATCCTTTCAATGTCCACCTTGTCAAGGCCGTTCAGGACCTTGTATACTTCAATCAAATCACTACTCACTCTTCCAAACTCCAGTGGATACAAGCCCAGTCTGTCCAACCTTTCCTAATAAGACAACCCACTCATTCCAGGTATCAATCTAGTAAACCTCCTTTGAACCGCCTCCAATGCATTAACATCCTTCCTTAAATAAGGATGTTATGTTCTGTGTCAGCTCAGAGCTATCCAATTCGTTTCTCTCCCCTGCTCTTTCTCACAGCCATGTAAATTAATATCCCTTCAAGTATTTATCCAATTTCTTTTGAAAATTATCATTGAATCTGCTTCCACCCCCATTTCAGGCAGTATATTCCAGATCATAAATCGCTGTGTAATTGCTTACCCCTCATGTTGCCCCTGGTTCTTTTGTCAATTATCTTAAATCTGTGTCCTCTGGTGACTGACCCTCTGATACTGGAAACAGTTTCTCATTATCTACTCAATCAAAATCCTTCACTGTTCTGCTCAATCTCCCCTCTACTCTTAAGAAAGCAATCTCAATTTTTCTAGTTTTTCCATGTAACTGCAAAGTCCCTCAAAATTTCATTGCGACCTTCTCTAAGATATTGACATCCTTCTTAAAAGTGCCCAGTATATGACAGCTGAGCCTAACTAGTTATTTTAAATAAAAGTTCAGAATAACTTCCTTACCTTTGTACGCAATGCCTACATTTATAAAGCTAAGGGTACCATATGCTTCTTTAACAGTCTTCTCAACTTGTCCTGACACAATACTTGTGTATGTACAGCTCCAGGTCTCTGATTCTGCACCCACTTTAACATTGTACATAATATTGCTTCTTCTCACTTTTCCTGTCAAAACAAATCACTTCATATTTCTGCTAAATTTAATCTGCCATGTGTCTGTCCATTTCACCAATCCATGTCTTTCTGAAGTCTATTACTATCCTCCTCAATGTTTATTATATTTAAGAGTTTGAGTCATTTGCAAACTTTGAAATTATGCACTGTATATCCTAGTCCAGATTGTTAATATATATCAAAATGCAGTGGCATCAACACCTACCTCTAAGAAACACCATTGTACATTTTCCTTCATTCTGAAAATCAGCTATTAACCACTACTATCTGCTTTCTGTACCTCAGTCAATTTTGTATACACACTGCTTGAACAGTCCCTTTACTCCCATAGCCTTCAAATTTTGCTAACAAATCTGTTATGTAACACTTTGTCAAATGGCTATTAAATATTTAAAACACATCAACTGCACTACCGTCATCAACCCTCCCCATCTCTTCATCAAAGAATTCAATTAGTCAAACAGAATTTCCCTTGAAAATTCCAGCATGGATTTGTTAATCTAATTACTCATTTTTCCGAGTAAAAATTAATTTTGCCCTGGATTACATACAAACATAGGAATTAGGAGGAGTAGGCCACTCCGCCCCTCGAGCCTGCTCTGCCATTCAATAAGATCATGGCTGATCAGATTTTAACCTCAACTCCACATTCCCACCTACCCACGATAACCTTTCACCCTCTTGCATGTCAAGAATTTATCTAGCTCTGCCTTAAAAATATTCAAAGTCTCTGCTTCCACAGCCTCTTGAGGAAGAGAGTTCCAAAGACTCACAACACTCGGAAAAACATTCTCCTCATCTCTGTTTAGTTCTAGATTCTCCCACAAGAGGAAACATCTTTTCCACATCCACCCTGTCAAGACCCGGCAGGACCTTCTCTGTTTCAATCAAGTCACCTCTTACTTTTCTAAACTCCAGCAGACAAAAGCCTAGCCTGTCCAACCTTTCCTCATAAAACAACCCGCCCATTTCAGGTATTAATCTAGTAAGTATTCTCTGAGCTGCTTCCAAGGCATTTATATCCTTCCTTAAATAAGGAGACCAATACTGTACACAGTACTCCAGATGTGGTCACACCAATGCCCTGTATAGCTGAAGCATAACTTCCCTACTTTTGTATTCAATTCCCCTCGCAATAAATGATAACATTCTATTCGTTTTCCTAATTACCTGCTGTACCTGCATACTAGCCTTTTGCGATTCATGCACTTGGGCACCCAGATCCTTCTGCATCTCAGAGCTCTGCAATCCTCTCCCCATTTACATAATATGCTTCTTTTTTTATGCATCCTGTCAAAATGGACAATCTCACATTTTCCCACATTATACTCCATTTGCCAGATCTTTGTATCATCAGCAAATTTAGCAACCATACCTTTGGTCCATTCATCCAAGTCATTTATATAAATTGTAAAAGGTTGAGGCCCCAGCACTGATCCTTGTGGCACACCACTCGTTACATCTTGCTAACCCAAAAATGACCCATTTATGCCTACTCTCTGTTTCCTATTAGCTAGCCAATCTTCTATGTTACCCCTGACACCACAAGGTTTTATTTTCTACAGTAACCTTTGGTGTAGCACCTTATCAAGTGCCTTCTAGAAATCGAAGTACAATACACCCACAAGTTCCCCCTTACCCACAGGACATGTTACTTCTTCAAAGAACACCAATAAATTCTTTAGAAACGGTTTCTCTCTCACAAAACCATGTTGATTCTGGCTGATTACCTTGAGTTTATCAAAGTACCCTGTTATAACATCTTTAATAATAGCTTCTAACATTTTCCCTATGACAGATGTTAAGCTAACTGGCCTGTGGCTTCCTGCTTTCTGTTTCCCTCCATTTTGAATAAAGGGGTTACATTATTTTCCAATCCAATGGAACCTTCCCTGAATCTAGGGAATTTTGTAAGATTAAAATCAACGCATAAACTATCTCACTAGCCACTTCTTTTAAAACCCTAGGATGAAGTCCATCAGGACCCGGGGATTATCAGCCCGTAGCTCCAATTTGCTGATTGTAATTTGAGTTCCTCCCTCCCTCCCATTTCCTGATTAACTCTTATTCCTGGGATGTTACTTGTATCCTCTATAGGGAAGACCAATGCAAAATACTTGTTCAATTCATCTGCCATCTCATTTTCCATTAATTCCCCAGACTTTCTGTAGGATCAACACTCACTTTGTTAACTCTTATTGTTTTAAATATTTAGAGAAACTCTTACTGTTTTTATATTTCTAGCTAGCTTTCTCTCACACTCTAATTTTTCCCTCCTTATTAATCTTTTAGTTATTCTTTGCTGTGTTTTTACATCCTGTCCAACCTTCTGACCTGCCACCCATGCTTGCACAATTATGTTTTTTCTTAAAGTTTGATATTTTAAAAACTTTTTTAGTTAACCACAGATGGTGGGTCCTTCCCTTGGAATTCTTCTTTCTCATTGGAATATATCTATTCTGTGTATTCTGAAACGTCCCTTTCAATGTCTGACACTGCATCTTGACCTATCCCTTGACCTAATTTGCCAGTTCACTTTACCTAGCTCTGCTTTCATGCCCTCATAATTGCCTTTATTTACGTTTAAAATACTAGTCTTGGACCCCACTCTTCTCTCCCTCAAACTGAATGTAAAATTCAATCATACTATGATTGCTGCTACCTATGGGCACCTTCACTATGAGATTATTAATTAATCCTATCTCATTGCATAATACCAGGTGTAGTATAGCCTGCTCTCTGGCTGGCTCCAGAACATGCTGTTTTAAGAAACTATCCTAAAAACATTCTATGAACTCTTCATCTAGGCTACCATCGCCCATCTGATCTTCCAGTCTACATGTAGATTAAAATCCCTCGTGATGATCGCTGTACCTTTCTGACAAGCTCCCATTATTTCTTCCTTTATACTCCATCCTACCATGGGAGGCCTGCACACCACGCCCACAAGTGACTTCTTGTCTTTAGGATTTGTCATCTTTACATAAACCACTTCTACATCCTGGTTTCCTGAACTTACTTCATTCTTCTTTATTGTACTAATACCACCATTAAATTAACAGAGCCACCCCTCCACCTTTTCCTAGCTTCCTGTCCTTCCTAAATGTCATGTACCCTTCAATATTCAGCTCCTAATCTATGTCATTCTGCAGCCATATGCTGTGATGGCTTTCAGATCGTACTCATTTATTTCTATTTGAGCTATGAGTTCATCCACTTTGTTTTGAATCCTAAGTGTACTTAGCTACAGAGCCTACAGTTTTGTCCTTTTATTATTTTTGTAACTTCCAGTCTTATCTGCGGATTAATTCTTAGATTTGTACTCTCTAACCCTTCCTGTCACGGTCGGTGTTTCATTTCCCATATTAGTACCTTTCTCTCTTACCTTATCTCTACTCTTTGGTTTACCATATCTTCTCAAATTTGATTCCTTGCACCCACTATTTAGTTTAAAATCCTCTTTACTTCTCAGTTATGTGGCTTGCTAGAACATTGGTCCCAGCACGATTCAGGTGTAAACATTCAGGTCTCTAAACATTTCCCAACAATTTACATTAGGCTGACAGGCCTGTGGTTACCTAGTTTATCCCTCCCCCTTTTCTTTTGACGTGGGTTGTGACATTTGTAATCCTCCCATCCTCTGGCACCACCTGACGTCTAAGGAAGGTTAGAAGATTATGGCTGATAGAGAACAGTAGGGTAGTGGCAATGTTACTGGACTCCTGGATTAATACTCTGGAACCAAGAGTTCACATCCCACCACAGTATCTGGAGGAATTTAATTCAATTAATTAATAAATCTGGAATAAAATAATGATTATGAAACTACCAGATCATCATAAAACTCATCCGTTTCGCTAATATACTTCTGGTTGGTAAATCTGCTAACCTTAGTCGGTCTGGCCTACATGTGACTCCAGACCCACAGTAATGTGGCTGACTCCTAGCTGGCTTCTGAAATGGCCTAGCAACCCACTCAGTGGTTTGATACAACTACAGAAAACCAAGAAGGAATAGGACAATGGACCTGGCATCAACTTAGGTACCAGAAACTACAAAGGCACACCATGCTCAGTTGACCCCACAAATCCTCTCTCACTAACATTTGGGACTTCTGCCAAAATTGTCACTAGTAACAGCTTGCCAACCCAAAAATTACCCATTTATCCCTACTCTCCTGTTAGCTAACCAATCCTCTATCTATGCTAATATGTTACCCCTTGCACCATGACCTTATTTTGCGTAATAACCTTTGATATGGTACCTTGTCGAATGCTCTTTGGAAATCCAAATACAAATGTTGCTTGTTAACTCCTCAAAAAATAATAAATTTGTCAAACATTATTTTCCTTTCACAAAACCACATTGACTCAGCCCGCAGAACATTTTAGAAAATCAGAATACAATTACCTCCTCAATAACGGATTCTAGCATTTTCCCAATAACAGGTGTTCCGTTGTGCAGTGCCTTTCTTGAGCAGTCTTTTTTGATCCAAACTTCTAGATTGCTTCCCTGATTGTTGTGTGCCAGCTGTGTCTGTCAGCAGTTGCCTGCTTCCACACCTATTGGTCAGTGTTACTCAGAGAGCTGTCTTTTCACGTGGTCTTTGAAGCATTTACAAGGTGCATCTCAGTCTCACTTAATTCACCATAAAGCACTGCTTTTGGCATTCTAGAATCCTACATGTGGAGGCATGTTCTGCCCAATGCAATTGGCACTGCAAGAGAATAAATTCAATACTGAGTAGATATGCTCTGTTGAGGACTTCATTGTTTGCGATGAGATCCTACCATCTGGTATTCAGTAAGGAGGGATGACATCTTAGAAGGCTCCTCAAATGAAGCAACATAGGTAGAACTTAAAAACAAAAGGAGCAATCACATTGCTGTGGAGTGTACTGTAGGCCCCCAAACAGTCAGAGAGAAATAGATGAGCAGATATGTAACAAATTTCAGAGAAGTGTAAAAATAATACAGTAGTAATAATGGGGGATTTCAACTTCCCCAACATTAACTGGGTTAGTCATAGTGTGATAGGTTTAGAGGGAGCAGAATTCTTAAAATGCATCCAGGAGAGCTTTTTAAGCCAGTATGTAGAAGATCCTACAAGAGAGGGGGCGGTCCTGGACTTAATTTTAGGGAATGAAGCCAGGCAAGTGGTAGAGGTATCAGTGGGGGAGCATCTTAGAGATAGTGATTGTAACCAATTAGATTCAAAGTTGTCATGGAAAAGGACAAGGATGGGCCAGAAATCAGAGTTCTAAATTGGGGGAAGGCTGCTTTTAATCAGATCAGATATGATTTGGCCAGAGTGGACTGGGAACAGCTACTTTTAGGTAAATCTGCGTCAGAGCAGTGGGGCTCATTCAAGAAGGAAATAGGGAAAGTATAGGGCCAACATATTCCAGTAAAGACAAAGGGTGGGACCAACAAATCCAGGGAACCCTGGATGTCGAGAGATATACAGGATTGGATAAAGAGAAAAAGGGAGGCTTATGGCAGATACCAAGGGATCAAAACAGCAGAAGCCTCAGAGGAGTATAGAATGTGTAGGGGGGGAACTTAAAAAGGAAATTAGGAGAGCAAAAAGGAGCATGAAAAAACATTGGCAGGTAAAATAAAGGAAAATCCAAAGTTATTTTACAAGTACGTTAAGAGTAAGAGGATAACTAGGGTAAGAGTAAAGCCCATTAAGGACCATAGTGATAATTTGCGTGTGGAGCCGGAAGACGTAGGTAGGGTTCTAAATGAATACTTTTTGTCGGTGTTCACAAGTGAGAGGGACAATGTGGGTATGGAAATCAGGCAGAAGGACTGTGATATAATGAAGGAAATTAGCTTAGAAAGGGAGGAGGTTCTAAGTGGTCTGGCAGGCTTAAAAGTAGATAAATCTCCAGGCCCAGATGAAATGTATCCCAGGCTGTTGAGTGGGGCAAGGGAGGAGATAACAGGGGCGCTGGCAATAATTTTCAATACCTATCTGGCTACAGGAGAGGTTCTAGAGGACTGGAGGACAGCCAATATGGTACCGTTATTCAAGAAAGGAGGAAGGGATAAACCAGGGAACTACAGGCCAGTCAGTCTAACCTCAGTGATGGGGAAACTATTGGAAGTAATTCTGAGGGACAGAATTAATCTACACTTGGAGAAGCAGGGATTAATCAAGGACAGTCAGCATGGTTTTGTTAAGGGAAGGTCATGTCTGACCAATTTGATTGAATTTTTTGAAGAGGTGACCAGGTGTGTAGATGAGGGAAATGCATTTGATGTAGCCTACTTGGACTTCAGCAAGGCTTTTGATAAGGTCCCGCCTGGGAGACTGATAACGAAGGTAAGAGCCCATGGGATCCAAGGCAATTTGGATCCAGAATTGGCCGAGTGTCAGGAAGCAGAGAGTGATGGTCAAGGGGTGTTTTTGTGACTGGATGCCTGTGTCCAGTGGAGTTCCACAGGGATTGGTGTTGGGTCCCTTGCTGTTTGTGGTATATATAAACGATTTAAACTTGAATGTAGGAGGGCTGATCAGTAAGTTTGTGGATGACATGAAAATTGGTGGGGTGGTAAAAAGTGAGGAGGATAACCTTAAATTACAGGAGGACATAGACGGACTGCTCAGATGGGCTGATCAGTGGCAAATGGAATTTAATCCGGATAAGTGTGAGGTGATGCACTTGGGCATGGCACGGGAATACACAATGAACGGTAGGACCCTGGGAAGTACCAAGGATCAGAGGGACCTTGGTGTGCATGTCCACCGGTCCCTTAAGGTAGCCGGACAGGTAGATAAGGTGGTTAAGAAGGCACTGGGATACTTGCCTTTATTAGTTGAGGCATAGAATATAAGAGCAGGGAGGTTATGCTGAAACTGTATAAAACGCTGGTTAGGCTACAGCTAGAGGACTGCGTGCAGTTCTGGAATCTGCATTGTAGGAAGGATGTGATTGCACGAGAGAGAGTGCAGAGGAGATTTACCAGGATGTTGCCTGGGCTGGAGAGTTTCAGTTAAGAGGAGAGATTGGATAGACTGGGGTTATTTTCCCTGGAGCAGAGGAGATTGAGGGGGCACATGATTGAGGTGTATAAAATTATGAAAGGCATAGTTGGGTAGACAGGAAGGAACTTTTCCCCTTGGCGGAGGGATCAATAATCAGGGGGCATAGATAAGGGGCAGGAGGTTTAGAGGAGAGGTGAGGAAGAATTTTTTCACCCAGAGGGTGGTGGGAATCTGGAACTCTTTGCCTGAAAGGGTGGTAGAGGCAGAAACCCTATAACATTTAAGAAGTATTTGGATGTGCACTTGCGATGCCATGGCATACAAGGCTATGGGCTTAGTGCTGGAAAATGGGATTGGAATAGTTAGGTACTATTTGATCGGCGCAGACTCAATAGGCCGAAGATCCTTTTTCTGTGCTGTAGACCTCTATGACCCTATTCATAATGGATTTTAGACAGTGTTGATAGAAGTGCCCCAGCAGTTGCATTTGTTTTCTGTACCGAACCCGTGATTCTGATTCATGAGGGTGGTGATAACTCCTACTCTATATACTCCACTTTTAATAGAGATGTGTAGTGAATAGTTTTGCCAGACACCCTTTGAGAGGTAGCCAAGAAGAACTATTGACCTTAGACAGTTGATTGTCTATCTCCTCGTCAACAGTGGCATCATTCGAGATTATACTACCTAAATAGATAAACTATTCCACTGCATTGAAGTGCTGCTGTCAATGCTGATCTGCAGCAGAATGTAATTTCCTCAAGGCCATGGGTGGTGCAGCACTTTTGTTTTCTTCAGGCTACAGTTAGGCCAAAGGCATTTGCTACCTCAGAGAAACAGATTACCAATGAGCTGCATTGCCTCCATTGTGTGTGCATGATGGGCACAATCGTCAGTGAACACAAGCTCCCTGATGAGCTGTTCTGTGGTTTTGGTATGTGCCAGTAGTCACCACAGGTTGAAGAGACTGCAGTCTGCTTGGAAGTGGATCTATATGCCCTCTGTCAAGCCTGCCTTTGCCTCTTTAAGCATCACATTGAAAAAAAGAGAAAGGATCAATGCCAGAATACATCCTTGCTTAACACCATTCGAGATAGGGAAGCTGTCTTAGACAGCTCCGTTTTGCTGGACTTGACCTTTCTGGTCTTGGTGCAGTTGATGGAGAATGGTAAGAAACCTTGCAGGGCATCCCAATCAGGATAGTTTTTCCCAAAATCTATCTGGACTGACTGAATCGAACGTCTTGGTGAGATCTACAGACAAAAGTAGCATACAAGCCCATGTTTTGCTCTCACTGCTCCTGGATCTCTCCCAGCACATTAATCAAGTCTGTAGTTCCCTATTAGGTCTGAATCTGCACTGGCTTTCAGGGAAGCTTTCAACTATTGCCAGAACAAGTCTATTTAGAAGCACTCTGGCCAAGATTTTGCCCGAAATGGAGAGTAGAGTGATGCCTCTGTAGTCAGACTTCTCTCTCTCGTTTTTGTAGGGTGAGACAATCACTGCATCTCGGAAGGTCCTGCAGCACTGTCCCTATCTCCCAGCATGCTGTAAACAGATTTGTAAGCCCATCAAGGATCACATCTCCTCCCTGTTTATAGGCCTCAGCTCAAATCCCATCTATTCTGGGGGCTTTGTCATTTTAATTGTGCCATAGCAGTCTTGAGCTCTTCAAGGATTGGTGGTTCACCTAGCTCAGACTTCACTTCCCTCTGGGTGATCTTTGTGATGGATGTTTCCTCCACAAAATAGGCTCTCAAAGTTTTCTGACTCTTGGTGCAAGATGGACTCTTTTATCCATGAGCAGGGTTTTTTCCTTCTGAAAATTTTTAGTGGTGCCTGCACCTGGAGGGAATGTCCATATACAGATCTCAAGGCATGTAGAAGGATCTCATATCTGTATACATTTGTATCCCCTCAGCGAGAGCTGTCCACCAGTTCTTTTGGATGACTCAGAGGTTGGTTTGCATAGTGTTGCAGTTCCCTAAATGCAGCTTTTTGGTCTGGTTGTCAGGGCATGCAAGTAATCTTGTGTCAAGAATGTTTTTTCTGAAGAGGCTCTTGGATTTCTATTTCATTTTCAGCAAACCCATCTTGATTTCTTCTAGTTGGGAAGCCAACCACTTCTGCAGTTGTTTCTTGCAAAGTGGTTTACAACAGTTCTTAGTGCTCTGCTGAGTTATTAGCAGTTCCTGGAATTGGGTCGTTGTGGAGTCTGGCTTTAAGCTTGCTCTGGAAAACAACTTTATTTCTGGTAGACAGAATCTATGGAATTGTAGTTTGCTTGTTTGTGGGCCTCTCCTTTTGGATGAAGGTTTGATTCTGAAGGTATCGTTAGCTCCATGCAGCCTGTGATCGGTGTAACAATTGTCAGGAGAGATAGTTTAAGTTACATGTGTATTTGGGTGTATGCGTGTCAGGAATAAGATATAAATTTGTATTTCTGTATTGTGTGGGTTAAAAGGCTGAAACCGGAGCTTTAGTTTCACTTTAAAAAGATGCCTGCATTCTAATGAGATTTTTTGACTGTTGAAGGGAAGTTAATACAAACAAGGTAGAAAAAAAACCTGCTGTTGCCTAGCAACAGGGGTCCAGAAAAGGAGGCCCCCCGCACAGACACAGATACTGAAAGCAGTTTGAGTTCAGTTGGAAGCAGGTGCCAGGAGAGGTTGGACACAGAAAAGGAAACTGCAGAGGAAGCAGGTTTCCCCCAAAGAAAAGGAAGGAAGGCCCCAAGACAACCTTCTAGTCAAAAGAAAAACAGGCATCTGGAAAAGGTCCTGTTAAGTGAAGTTGGGAGTGAGGAGCAGAGAAAGGCTCCAAACTTAAAGGGAGAAGCTATAGGATGCAAATTTAAAGCAATACAGGCTTGCGAGAAGCCAGAAGATCCAAGGAGACAGCTGATGGTCAGTAACTCTTAACCACGGGCATGTGAAGCAGTGGTGTTCTGTTGGCACGGTTGAGACAGAGTGAATGCGTGGAAGGAAGCTTGAATGCGCATGGCAGTCCAGGGGACTGGAACATCAGAAGCAGAGTTTGAAACTCTGAAGTTTTCGTTTACAAATGGAAGGATTTGGCATGATCTGGTCATATGGACGCAAACCTAGGATTTTTAAAAAAAGGTCATAAGTTCACTTTGGAACTTTAAGGAAGCAGACCTCTTCCAAGAAATCACCTGACCTATACAGTACTTGATAAGGAGCCGTTTGTTTGTGTTGAGCTGCAAAGCACTTTAATTAATGAAGTTGTGAGACAACAAGGCAATCACATGGGAGAGAGAAAAACAAGCTTAAGTTGTGAGCCTGCTTTTTTTTAAAAAGGCAGTCTTGTTCGAGAACAAGCTGAGAAAGGAAGGCTCCCTCTCTACCTTGCCTAAAATGGTGTGTGCTTATCAATCTGTAGCCAGAGAATCCTCATCTGAGTGTAACCGGTCTGCATTAAAACATGCAAAGCTGAGATCAGCTGGTGAGAACTTCCAAGCATCTACTGAGACCAGTGGGCCGTCTGCACACAAGAGAACGCTAGGTCTCACCCTTTCCAGAATCACTTCCAATATCCCATGGTTGTATGCAGCATGACCAACCCCTTCCCTGACTTGCTGAGGGCAAAGCCAGAGGCAGTCTTAGAAATCAATGCACAAGTGCAAAGTCCAAATGTGCAGTCCTCTTCTCCCAAGTTCTCAGCAGTGGCACTGAGGAGAATCACCCAAAGTTAGAGGGTCAGCAAACATATCCAGATGTAATAGCATCAGATGGCAACAGAAGTAACTGCAGAAGGCTCTGCTATTATTAAATAATTAAGAGTGAACCAGGTGAGGACAAGTCATCCAACATTGACAACAGAGGAGATTATAGTTGGACAAGGATGATTTGATGAACTGGATCAATGGTTGCATTGAGTGAGCAAGAAGGGATAATGCAATGTAATAAAAGCAAAATACTACAGACGTTGGAAGCCTGAAATAAAAACAAAGTGCTGGAAGTACTCAGCAGGTCTGGCAGCATCTGTGGAGAGAGAGAAACAGAGTTAACGTTTGGAGTCCAATATGACTCTTATTTGGGAGGAATCATGCATCAAGGCTACTGCCACATTGGGTGTTAGTTTATTTGGTCCTTTTTAAAATTATTTTCCGTTATGATTCGCACTCTGTTGCCTTCAAGCTGGTTCTTTCCTTTCGGTACATGGCATATTTCCCATTTCACAATTCCTACTGGAGGATAAAGTTCTTCTAACCTATACTCTTTCAACCAACATCCATCACAACGACCTTACAATTTGTAAAATCTTGCTGTGTGCAAAAACCAGCTAACACATCGTCAACGTTACAACACTATTGTCGAATATCAATATTAGCTGTCAAGAGTTGCCCTTATCAGAGGCTTCCATCGCCTACTCTCCACATCCACATTCCTACCTAATGTATACTTCCCTTCTTCTCCACTGGTCACTCCCTATTCCTTCCCGCTTCTTTGCTGCCGCCATTTCTTTTCAAATCTTCTAATTTGCGAACGGTTTTAGTCGCCACGTGACTCTCCCCCTCCCTCACTCAAACCGCTGCTCTCGAGCTGCCGCTATCAAAGCGTTGTTCGGCCAGCTGAAATATCTTGTACTCAGAGAATAGCGTTAGTTTAGTATGTTTCTTGATACTTTTTGAAGGAGCTAAACATTAACAATTGAGACCTGATCTCGAAACCACTGGATACGTCACCTTATTTGTTTACGTGTTACTTTTTTGGGGCAGGGGTGGTCTTTGCCATCTTATATTGTATTTTATTGGCAATAGCCATTTCTCAGTCTAACCTCAACCTTAAAGATTATAACACCATGAATGCAAGTGAGCCATGTTGTCAATTGTTTTTGTTTATACACCTGGGGTTGAGCAACCCCCCCATGACGTTGTAGTCTATTAGGGTCTTTAAGAGTACTGTTAAGGGCACTATAAGGAGACAGGCAGGGACTTTCCAATTGGTCTTCACTTACCTGATGGGGCGAGAGGGGAGTTCAACTACCTGAAGACAGGCACCCAGCGGCAGGCTGAGGTGCCAAAGTCCAGGTAGGCCTACAAGAGCCCTTCCCTCTCTGGGTGCAGGTGCTGCCAACAGTCACTGCATACAAAGATTCCCCACCTTCAAATACACACTGCATTGGCTTGGCAACTTGAGCTATTTTTTTTAAAGCTGGTTTGAGGATGTCTCCATGTTGCAACACACTCTCAGTTACTAATCCTGCTGCTCCTCTCAAACTAGAAGGTCTCAAATTGACCCTCCAGCTTCAAAACCCTGCCCACCGTCCTTAATTGGACAGGGAATCTGTCCCCATACCAATTAAGCGGTATCTCTGTGAAAATCTCAGGTCAATGATTGCTTCCCCCCGCATAGTTCCAGCTTTCTGTGGTCTGGAGCATCTTCCCTGGCTCTGATACGTTGGTTTACAATTTTTATCTGGGGTACACTTTCTGTGAATATGCTGCATCTACCTTAGACGTCCTCAGGACCACTCTACTGTCTTCAAAACATCAGAGTGGATGAGGGAGGGGTAGGGTGGCCAGAAGAAATGTTCAGGGGGTCAGGGAGTGAGACAACACCAACTTGTGTTTATATAGTGCCTTTTGTGTAGAAAAACATCCCAAGACGCTTCACAGGAACATTATCAAATTTGGCACAAAAGGGCATACTAGGATAGGTGACCAAAAGCTTGATTTAAGTGCTGTTTTAAAGGCGGGGATAGAGGTGGAAAGGTTTAGGGCGGAACTCCCAGAGTTTAGGGCCTAGGCAAATGAAGGCATGCTGCCATTAGAGGAGCAATTAAAATTCAGGATGTTCAAGAGGCCAGAACTGGAGGAGCACAGAGACCTCAGAGGGTTGTGAGGCTGGAGGAAATTACAGAAATTGAAATGGGCGTGGTCGTGGAGGGATTTTAAACAAAGATGAGAACTTTAAAATCAAGGCATTGCCAGATTGGGAGGCAATGTAGGTCATCAAGTACAGGATTGATAGGTGAATGGGACTTGGTGCACATTAGGATATAAGCAGCAGAGTATTGGATGAATGCAGGAGCTGAAGATGAGAGGCCATCCAGAATTGTATTAGAATAGTCAAGTCTAGAGATAACAGAGGCACAGTTGAGGGTTTCAGCAACGCAGCTGAATCTAGCCAGCTGAGCCAGAGTAGGGACACGTTACAGAGGTGGAAGTAGGTTATTTTAGTGATGGAGCTAATATTTGGTTAACAGCTCATCTTTGGGTCAAATATGACACCAAGGTTGCAAACAGTCTGGATCAGCCTCAGGCTTGTGCCATGAAGGAATTGAGTTGTTGGTTACGGAACAGAGTTTGAGACAGGATTAGAAGACATTGGCTTTGGCCTTCCCAATTTTTAGTTGAAGGAAATTTCTGCTCATCCAGTACTGCATGTCAGACAAGCAGTCCAACAAGTCGGAGAAAATTGAGGGATTGAGGGAGATGGTACTGAGGTAGAGCTGGATGTCAGCAAAAATGTGGAACCCGTCGTTCTGTTTTCAAATGATGTCGCCAAGGGATAGCAGGTAGATGAGAAATAGAAGCGGACGAAGGATAGATCCTTGGGGAAAACTAAAGGTGCAAGAGCAGGAAGAGAGGCTGTTGCATGTGATTCTGTTGGTTACAATTAGATAGATAGGAATGGAACCGGGTGAGTCCCACCCAGTTGGACGATGGTGGACAGGTATTGGAGGAGGATGGCGTGATTAACTGTGTCATAGCTGCAGATAGGTCAAGAAGGACAAGGAGGGTAAGTTTACCTTTGTCACAGTCATGTAGAATGTCTTTTGTGACTTTGATAAGAGCCATTTCAGTACTGTGGCTAAAGTGGAAACCTGGTTGGAGGGGGAAATATTGGTATGGATTTGGGAGGTGACAATTTGGCAATGAAAGAGAGATTGCAATTTGCAAGACAAAGGGATCAGGGATGGTTTTTTTGAGAGGAGGAATGATGACGACTCATTTGAAGGGGAGAAAACTGTTAACAATGTCAGCTAATATGGGGACCAGGAGGGGAAGTTGGGTGGTCAGCAGTTTAGACAGCAAGAGGTATAAGGAGAGGACAGTGAGAGGGCAATGTAAGGTGGGAGAAGGGATTGATGCCAATCAAGTATACAAAGTACCACTCTTTAATATAGAATTTATAGCACAGAAACAGATCATTTGGCCTGCTGGCCTGCACCAGTGTTTCTGATCCACACAAGCCTCCTTCCGCCTGCTGGATCTCACCCTATCTGCATATTCTCCTGTCCTTTTCTCTCTCATGTGCTTACCTAGCTTCCCTTTGCTAATGACTCGATGGAGCGGATAGGTTTCAACAAGAAACCTTGGGATGACAACTCTTGATCCCTACATCAAAATTCCATCTTGACAGCGTAATTCTGTACTTCGGGCATGGAATAGTCTCAAATTTTCAGATACAGGCGAATTTGACCATCCTTGCAAAACAATTTTGACAATATTAGATCTCCGTTTGTCCAATTTCTAATTTGCTTTGCACACATAGGCCAAGAATCCAAGGAGTTCAGTAATAGCTCAACTTCTGTGGAACAGGAGCATGTACAATACTATCCGGCCGCATTTGCAACGTGTAAACCAGGACGGTACATAAAAGTATACATTTGCACCGATAATATCAGAGCCCAACATTGTATTCTTGCTAAAAGCAAAAAACTGCGAATGCTGGAAATCCAAAGCAAAAATAAAAATACCTGGAAAAACTCAGCAGGTCTGGCAGTATCTGCAGAGAGGAACACAGTTAACGTTTCGAGTCCATATGACTCTTCAACAGAACTAAGTAAAAATAGAAAAGAGGTGAAATATAAGCTGGTTTAAGTGGTGGTAGAGCTGGATAGAGGGCCAGTGATAGGTGGAGATAGACAAAAGGGCAAAGAGGTGTTGAAGCTGATGATATTATCTAAGGAATATGCTAATTAAGGGTAGAAAGCAGGACAAGCAAGGTACAGATAGCCCTAGTGGGGGTGGGCTGGGGTGAAGGGAAGGGATCGAAATTAGGCTAAAAGGTAGAGATAAAACAATGGATGGAAATACATTTAAAAATAATGGAAATAGGTAGGAAAAGAAAAATCTATATAAATTATTGGAAAAAAAGGGAGGGGATCGAAAAGAGGGTGGGGATGGAGGAGAGAGTTCATGATCTAAAATTGTTGAACTCAATATTCAGTCTAGAAGGCTGTAAAGTGCCTAGTTGGAAGATGAGGTGCTGTTCCTCCAGTTTGCATTGAGCTTCACTGGAACAATGCAGCAGGCCAAGGACGGACGTGAGAGAAGGGTGGAGTGTTGAAATGGCAAGCGACAGGGAAGTCTGGGTCATGCTTGCGGACAGACTGAAGGTGTTCTGCAAAGCGGTCACCCAGTCTGCATTTGGTCTCTCCAATATAGAGGAAACCGCATTGGGAGCAACGAATGCAGAAGACTAAATTGAGGGAAGTGCAAGTGAAATGCTGCTTCACTTGAAAGGAGTGTTTGGGCCCTTGGACGGTGAGGAGAGGGGAAATAAAGGGGCAGGTGTTGCTCCTTCTGCAGTTGCATGGGAAAGTGTGTGGGAGAGGTTTGAGGTGTAGGGGGTGATGAAGGAGTGGACCAGGGTGCCCCGGAGGGAACGATCCCTGCGGAATGCCGGAAGGGGGATGAAGGGAAGATATGTTTGGTGGTGGCATCATGCTGGAGTTGGCGGAAATGGCGGAGGATGATCCTTTGAATGCGGAGGCTGGTGGGGTGATAAGTGAGGACAAGGGGGACCCTATCATGGTTTTGGGAGGGAGAGGAAGGTGTGAGGGCAGATGCGCGGGAGATGGGCCGGACACGGTTGAGGGCCCTGTCAACCACCGTGGGTGGAAAACCTCGGTTAAGAAAGAAGGAAGATATGTCAGAGGAACTGTTTTTGAAAGTGGCATCATCAGAACAGATGCGACGGAGGCGAAGGAACTAAGAGAATGGGATGGAGTCTTTACAGGAAGCGGGGTGTGAGAAGCTGTAGTCGAGGGAGCTGTGGGAGTCGGTAGGCTTATAATGAATATTGTTGGACAGTCCATCACCAGAAATTGAGACAGAGAGATCAAGGAAGGGAAGGGAAGTGTCAGAGATGGACCATGTGAAAATGATGGACGGGTGGAAATTGGAAGCAAAATTAATAAATTTTTCCAGGTCCAAACGAGAGCATGAAGCAGCACCAAAGCAATCATCGATGTAGGGGAGAAAGAGTTGTAGGAGGGGGCCGGAGTAGGACTGGAACAAGGAATGTTCCACATACCCCATAAAGAGACAGGCATAACTGGGGCCCATGCGGCTTCCCGTATGATACTCCACTTCCTGTAAGGACTCCATCCCATTCTCTCAGTTCCTTCGCCTCCATCACATCTGTTCTGATGATGCCACTTTCAAAAACAGTTCCCCTGACATGTCTTCCTTCTTCCTTAACTGAGGTTTTCCACCACGGTGGTTGACAGGGCCCTCAACCGTGTCCGGCCCATCTCCCGCGCATCTGCCCTCACACCTTCCTCTCCCTCCCAGAACCATGATAGGGTCCCCCTTGTCCTCACTTATCACCCCACCAGCCTCCGCATTCAAAGGATCATCCTCCGCGATTTCCACCAACTCCAGCATGATGCCACCACCAAATACATCTTCCCTTCAACCCCCCGGCGGCATTCCGCAGGGATCGTTCCCTCCGGGATAGCCTGGTCCAATCCTCCATCACCCCCTACACCTCAACCCCTTCCCATGCAACCGCAGAAGGAGCAACACCTGCCCCTTTACTTCCCCTCTCCTCACCATCCAAGGGCCCAAACACTCCTTTCAAGTGAAGCAGCATTTCACTTGCACTTCCCACAATTTAGTCTACCGCATTCTTTGCTCCCAATGCGGTTTCCTCTATATTGGAGAGACCTATTTTGAAAGTTAAAAAAACAAATAAAAATATATTTAGCTTGTAGGTTGAGATATCTTTTACATTTTAATCAAAAAGGGATGGAAGAAAAATAGACTTGGGCAACTTCAGCAGTGGTTGATGGTCTGAAACTGTATAGTGAAGATTCAAAGCATTTTCAGTTTTTTATGTGTCAAATGTCAAAACAGTCGCTTCAGACTGTACTTCATCCTCCTAGTTAGGAATAAAAAAAGCTCATAACCATCGAATTAATTTTGAAGTGTAGGTAATGCTGCACACAGCAATCAATTGCAAAAGTCAAGTATCCATGACAACAAATGAAAACTTAATCTGTTTTGGTGATTTTGGTTATTAAAATTCACTACTTCTCTTCAGTAATACCATGGGATATTTTACTTAAACAGGCGAGAACCCTTGCTTTAATGTCTCATCCAACAATTCACCACTATTGCTCACACGAGAACTAGATTATATGCTTGAAACCAGGAGCAGCGATTGAACGCACAATCTTCTGGTAGGTGAATAAGCTCTCTTTTTAAACCTTTAAATCTTTAAAGAAGATTTGAAAGTTCTGATTATTAATATGTTGTTCTTCAAATTTTCCAAATTCTGTACCAAGATTTTTTCCTATATTTCTCTACTTTCTTGAGCGGCACGGTTCTATCAGAATCCTCTGGTACCTCCTCAAAGTGCCAAGTTTACCAGCAGATACGAATCCAGACTACAATTATTGGTAGGTTATTTGATTGTGGGTGTTTTATAGTCTAACCCAATCCTAACCATATCCACTGTTTACACTAACACATGCAAGAGCACATGCACATATCTCCTCACACTTTCCAGAATGAGCAAATGGGCAGCCATTAAGAATGGGAATGTTGACTGATCCTTCCCCTTTATAGTTCATGGCCTCTGAAGCCAATAGTAGCCTAACTAATGTTCTGGCTGAGATCAGCTAATGTACTACAGTGATTGAACCTGGAAACATCTGGTTTGTAAAACTTAGGACTGCACCTTTACTCATCAGGGAGCTACATTTTAATGAGAGCACCAAAACGAAAACATCTTAAAGTTTTTTTTAATTCATTCGTGGGATGTGGACATTGCTGGCTGCTCCAGCATTTATTGCCAATCCCTAATTGCCCTTGAGAAGGTGGTGGTGAGCTGCCTTCTTGAACTGCTGCAGTTCATGTGTTGTAGGTGCGCCACAGTGCTGTAAGGGAGGAAGTTCCAGGATTTTGACCCAGCGACAGTGAAGGAACAGCGATATATTTCCAAGTCAGGATGGTGAGTGGCTTGGAGGGGAACTTACAGGTGGTGCTGTTCCCATGTGTCTGCTGGCTTTGTCCTTCTAGATGGTAGTGATTGTGTGTTTGGAAGGTGCTTGATGAGGCTTGATGAGTTTCTGCAATGCATCTTATAGATGTTAAACACTGTTGCCACTGCTTCTCGGGTGGTGGAAGGAGTGAATGTTTGTGAATGCGGTGCCAATCAAGCGGACTGCTTTGTCCTGGATGGTGTCAGACTTCTTGAGTTTTGTTGGAACTGCACACATCCAGGCAAGTGGAGAGTATTCCATCACACTCCTGACTTGTGCCTTGTAGATGGTGGACAGGCTTTGGGGAGTCAGGAGGCGGGTTACTCACGGGATTCCTAGCCTCTGACCTGCTCTCGTATCCATAGTATTTATATGGCTAGTCCGGTTCAGTTTTTGGTCAATGGTAACCCCCCCCCCCAGGATGTTGATAGTGAGTGATTCAGCGATGGTAATGCCATTTAATGTCAAGGGGTGATGGTTAATGTAAATGTATATCTGGTAGTGTGCAATCTTTAGGAGTTATCAAACTCAATTATTGCACATTCTAATTTTCTTATCCTGCACAATATTTTGTCTGGGAAACTCACATAATGTGTGAGCTCTGAAGAAGAGTCATACAGACGCGAAGCATTAACTCTGTTTCTCTCTCCACAGATGCTGTCAGACCTGCTGAGTTTTTCCAGCATTTTCTGATTTTATTTCGCGTAATGTGTTTTGGACTATATGCATTTGGAACATCCATTTGGTATGTAATTAGAAAGACTCCTACAGAAGTTTGTTTTAAAGCCTCCCAAAGCTTTCACTGACAGCTGCACTGGATGTTACTGCAGGTAAAATTAAAATGTATGCTTTGACAACCCCTCTCTGACCAGCAGTTTTTCAGCATAAAACATTAGGATAAATTTCTTTGATCCAAGCTAAAATCCTGATTTTAAACCGTGTCTGGCAAAAGTGAGGCAAGAGCTGGGGGGTTTAAATAGATGCAAATTATTTACTTCTCCGTTAATTCCCTACTCCTGCTGGAGGCTGATAAACTCATGGATTTCTGAAGGGGTGCGGACTCTGTTGTTAATGTTGAAATTGTGCTGCAACAGAATAACATGCTTTAAGTTGATAATTAAGCATAGCTGTACCCAACTGGGAAAGGATTAGGGAATCATTGCATGAGTATATAAACCAGTTCATTCAGGCTAGTTTCAGACTCATTCTCCCTGAACATACAACTATTAGAATTAGCATCTGTACCCCAAAATCAAGGTCTGGTGACATTATTCGTACACTGATGCAATTTTAGCTCTGGGATGCTCAAGAACCACAAAGTGTGGTACATTGCCAGGGAAAGCTGCTGGCTGATGTAGCCAGGGCCAGAAGAGATCCAGTAGGGTAAGGTTTTTGACAGTTTTAATAGTTTCATTGTGGGCCAGGAGGAATTGGAGGACTCCTCCAGGCTCCAAAAGGAAACTTTGGGCATCTCCTACATGGGCTTCCCCTCTCCCTCAACTTTGCTTACCTCCAAACTCGACTAGACCAATGTTCTCCAGGCCGACTTGCTTCCTTAATCCTTCCATAAGCTTGAACTTATTTAAAGCACTGCTGCTCGTATCCTAAGCTACACCAAGTCTTGTTCACCCACAACCTCTGTGATCTTCATTGGCTGCAGGTCCACCATCATGTCAATTTTAAAACTCTTATCTTTGTATTCAAAACCGTCTACAACCCTACCCCTCCCTATCACTACAACCTTTTCTAGCCCTACAATTCTCCAAGAACTCTGTGCCCTTCCAACACTAGCATTTAATACACCCCCCACTTCTTTTACCCCATCATTGGTGGCTGTACCTTCAGCCGTCCAGGCTATAAGCTCTGGAATTCCCTCCCCAAACCTCTACACTTCACTAATTCTCCTCCTTTAAAACTCTACCTAAATCAAAATTTAATGACCTGGTCTAATATCTCCTTTGGCTCAGTGTCAATTTATGTTTGATCACACTCATGTAAAGTATTTTTGAATGTTTTACTGCATTGAAGATGCTATATAAATACATGTATTTTTCCTATTTAACATTGACAGTGTCCTGAACTATTACCCTTCATCTTACGGTGAAATACTGTTTACAGTTTTGGTCTTGACAAGGTAGACAGAGGTTGTTTCCCCGGCTGGAGAACCTAGAACACCGGAGCACAGCCTCAGGATAAAGGGTCGATTATTTGGGACTGAGATGAGAAGAAATTTATTCACTCATGAGGATTGTGAATCTTTAGAATTCTATTCTCCAGAGAGTTGTGGATGCTCCATCATTGAGCATAGTCAAGGTTGGGTTAAATAGATTTTTGATCTCTCAGGGAATGAAGGGATATGGGGAATGGATAGGAAAGTAGAGTGAGGCAGAAGATCAGCCATGATCGTATTGAATAGCAGAGCAGGCTCAAGGGACCATATGGTCTACTTCTGCTCCTATTATGCTTTTATTGTCTCTGTAACTAAGAATGGATATTACCCTCAGAGGGTGCAACAAAATGTTCATTGGATCACTTCCTGGGATGAGAGGTCTCTTCCATGATAGGAGATCGAGTAGAATGGGCTATATTCGCTGGAATTTAAAAGAATGAGAGGGTCGCTAGGTCAGTGTTATGAACACAGCCAATGTTAATTGCTGTGCACACCAAATCCCACAGTGAAACTTGGCTTATGTGCCATACCCTTTTATTTGTATTCTGTAAACTAGAAGGTGACATACTGATCTCAGCAGTAAGAAGTCCAGTACTACTTTTGGGATTTTAAAAAATAAAAGTAAAAGCTTTATTAACAAGAATAAAACAAGACTTAAGCACACTGCCTTACAGCGAATAAAGGTAGATAAATCCCCCAGGCCTGACGTGATATTCCCTTGGACCTTGAGGGAGACTAGTGTAGAAATTGCAGGGGCCCTGGCAGAAATATTTAAAATGTCCTTAGCCATGGGTGAGGTGCCGGAGGATTGGAGGGTAGCTCATGTTGTTCCGTTGTTTAAAAAAGGCTCCAAAAGTAAACCAGGTAATTACAGGCCAGTGAGCCTGACGTCAGTAGTAGGTAAATTATTGGAAGGTGTTCTGAGAGATCGGATATATAATTATTTGGACAGCCAAGGGCTGATTAAGGATAGTCAGCATGGCTTTGTGCGTGGTAGGTCGTGTTTAACGAACCTTGTAGAGTTTTTTGAGGAGGTTACCAAGGAAGTAGATGAAGGAAAGGCTGTGGATGTTGTCTACATGGACTTTAGTAAGGCCTTTGACAAGGTCCCACATGGGAGGTTAGTTCAGAAGGTTCAGACACTTGGTATCCATGGAGAGGTTGTAAATTGGATTTGAAATTGGCTGTGTGGGAGAAGACAGAGAGTGGTAGTGGATGATTGCTTCTCAGACTGGAGGTCTGTGACAGTGGTGTGCCTCAGGGATCTGTGCTGGGACCATTGTTGTTTGTTGTCTATATCAATGATTTGGATGATAATGTGGTGAATTGGATCAGCAAGTTTGATGACGACACTAAGATTGGAGGCGTTGTGGACAGCGAGGAAGGTTTTCAAAGTTTGCAGAGTGATCTGGACCAACTGGAAAAATGGGCCAGAAAATGGCAGATGGAATTTAATGCGGAAAAGTGTGTTACATTTTGGAAGGTCAAACCAAGGTAGGACATACACAGTAAATGGTAGGGCACTGAGGAGTGCAGAGAACAAAGGGATCTGAGAGTTCAGATACATAATTCCCTGAAAGTGGCGTCACAGGTAGACAAGGTTGTAAAGAAAGCTTTTGGCATACTGGCCTTCATAAATCAAAGTATTGAGTATAGGAGTTGGGATGTTGTGGTGAGGTTGTATAAGACATTGGTGAGGCCAACTTTGGAGTATTGTGTGCAGTTCTGGTCGCCTAACTACAGGAAGGATATCTGTAAGATTGAGAGAGTGCAGAGAAGATTTACTAGGATGTTGCCAGGTCTTAAGGAGTTGAGTTACAGGGAAAGATTAAACAGGTTTGGACTTTATTCCTTGGAGCGTAGAAGAATGAGGGGAGATTTGATAGAAGTTTACAAAATTATGAGGGGTATAGACGGAGTAAATACGAATAGGCTCTTTCCACTTAGATTAGGAGAGATAAACACGAGAGGACATGGCTTTAGGGTGAAAGGGGCAAGGTTTAAGGGGAACATTAGGGGGAACTTCTTCACTCAGAGAGTGGTGAGAGTGTGGAACGAGCTACCATCTGACGTGGTAAATGCGGGCTCACTCTTAAGTTTTAAGAATAAATTGGATAGATACATGGATGTGAGAGATCTGGAGAGTTATGGACTAGGTGCAGGTCAATGGGACTAGCGGAATAATATTTCGGCACAGACTAGAAGGGCCAAATGGCCTGTTTTCTGTGCTGTAGTGTTCTATGGTTCTATGGTTCTAAGATTACAGATACACAGATAAACTTAGTCAAGACTCTCTACTTGGTCAGACCCACAGGTTACCTTTCAGGCAACACTCCCATCTAAATGTTCAACTTTTAAAAATCTAGTAATATTACCCAAGGCAAACTGCTGTACCTTCAATAAAGGCATAGCACATGACCTGTGACTCTCTTCCACTCTGCTGTGAAAATCCAAACTTTAGAATAAACCTTTTTGTAGCCCAAGGCTTTTCTGGCTTGACTGGGTGGTTGATTCAAACTGCATCCTCTCTCAGCCACAGCTCCAGCTATAGCTCCAGCTATAGCTCCAGCTGCTACATCTCACATCTCACAGCTCAACAGCCTGACAGCTCAAACAGCTAAGCTCCCCACAGTAACTCTAAAATACCATTTTCCCTTTCATCTCACATTCCATTGTTTTCACACCTCTTTGAAACTCAACTCCTTCCAAATCTAAGATCCTTCATGTTTCCATCTTGCCTTTGCTTTCAGGTCAATAAAATGTAATATCCCCCTTCTATTTACCTATGGAACTCCTGCAAGATGCAAACATGTCTCTTGTTACACCTGACTCCCCTTTGATATTCAAACAAACTCTCTACTTATCTAAAAATGCAAATGTTAGATCTAACCTATTCACTTGTACCTCAAACTTAACACCTCTATCCTTTTAATGTTATACACCCCCCAGACAACCTGTCCCCTATTAATCTCTGCCCAGCTTAATTAAATCATATATAGACACACACAGGCACCCACTGCCTTTTCACAGAATAACACAATATTCTCCAAAAATATATAAAAAATAACATCCATTTCTCACAGACAGCAAATCCCTACGAAATCCCAAGGAAACTAATATTGATTCAAGGACAGAGACTACCCAAAATTAAATAAACAATGGCATTATGAGTGACAAAACTCCAGAACAAGATGTTTTCTATCCCAGGATTTTAAGGAAGAATAAAACTGAAAAGACGAGCCAACACTGACTCAGACACCGGAAATGACAATGGTATACTCCACCCAGTCGAACCTACAAACCTCTTCACTAACATCTTGGGTATGTGCCAAAATTGAGACAACAGTCCAACAGACTAGTCAAGAAACAGACTGACAGTTAAACTCACCAAATAATACTTTACAGCCAACGTCCCAAATTCCTCCATCACCATCCCTGTGTATGTCCTGTCCCACACAGTTCTTGTGGAGACAAAGTTGAAAGATATCCTCCAACATGTTGTGTGGCACTATGAATGTGCTACATGGGATAGATTTTCAACAGATCTAGCAGCTCAAAACTGGGCACCCATGTGGTGCCGTAGCCCAGTGGCAGCAATGACATTGTACTCAAGCACAATCTGTAACCTCATGGGCCACATATCCCTCACTCTACCATTACCGTCAAGCCATTGGATCAACCCTGGTTTAACGAGGACTGTAGAAGCAACAGCAGACATACCTTAAAATGAGGTGCCAATCTGTTGAAGATAAAACAAACGACTGCATGCATGCTAAGCAACAGAAGCAGCATGAGATAGAAAGAGCAAAAGTATTTCATAACCAACAGATCAGATCAAAGATCTGCACTTCTCCACATCAAGTCATGAATGGTGGTGGAAATTAAAAAACGGGTGGAGGCTTCACAATCATCCCCATCTCAAGTGATAGTGAACCCAGCACAAAAGACAAGGCTAAGCATTTGCATCCATGTTTGCCCAAAAGTGCTGAGTGAATGATCCATCTTAGCCTACTCCTGAAGCCCTCATAATCACAGATACCAATCTTCAGCCATTTTGATTCACTCCACATGATCAAGAAATAGCTGAAAGCACTGGATCAGCAAAGCTTATGGGCCCTGACAGCATCCCAGCTGTAATACTGAAGACTTGTGCTCTAGAACAAGCTGTTCCAGTACACCTACAAGACAGGCATCTACCTCATAATGTGGAAAATTCCCCAGCCTCGTCCTGTCCAGAGAAAGCAGGACAAATCAAATCCGTTCCATTACTTACCCATCAGTCTATTCTCAATCATCAGAAAAGTGATAGAAGGTGTTTTTTTTTAACTTATTCATGGATGTGGGCATCACTGGCTAGGCCAGCATTTATTGCCCATCCCTAGTTGCCCTTGAGAAGGTGGTGGTGAACTGTCTTTTTGAACCGCTGCAAGTCCATCTGGTGTTGGTACATCCACAGTGCTGTTAGGGAGGCAACTCCAGGATTTTGACCCAACGACAGTGAAGGAACGGTGATATATTTCCAAGTCAGGATGGTGAGTGACTTGGAGAGGAACTTCCCATGTGTCTGCTGCCCTTGTCCTTCTAGATGCTGGTGGTCATGGGTTTGGAAGGTGCTGTCAGGAGTCTTAATGAGTTCCTGAAGTGCATCTTGTAGATGGCACACACTGCTGCCACTGAGCGTCAGTGGTGGAGGGAGTGAACATTGATGGTATTGGATGCGGTGCCAATCAAGCAGGCTGCTTTGTCCTGGATGGTGTCAGGCTTCTTGAATGTTGTTGGAGCTGCACTCATCCAGACAAGTGGAGAGTATTCCATTACACTCCTGACTTGTGCCTTGTAGATGGTGGACAGGCTTTGGGGGTCAGGAGGTGAGTTACTTGCCGCAGGATTCCTAGCCCCTGACCTGTTCTTGTAGCTACAGTATTTATATGGCTAGCCCAGTTCAGTTCCTGGTTAATGGTAACCCTCAGGATGTTGATAGTTGGGGATTCAGTGATGGTAATGCCATTGAATGTCAAGGGGTGATGACCCCAACCAGCAGAGAATTTTCGCCCTGATTCTCGTAGACTCCAGTTTTGCTAAGCTTCTTGGTGCCACACTCGGTTAATGGTCCACGTTTGAACATCAGTGAGCAGGTTATTGCTGAGCAAATAGCAATAGCTTGTTTACTGATGCTTAGTTTGGGTTTCGTCAGGGCCACTCAGCTTCTGTCCTCATTAGAGCCTTGGTTCAAACATGGATAAAGAGCTGAACTCTAGAGGTGAGATGAGAGTGACTGCCCTTCACATTTGACCAAGTCTGGCATCAAGGAGCCCTGTTGACAGGTCTAGCAAGTGGCACTTGTTCAGTAACAACCTGTTCAGAGATGCTCAGTTTGGATTCTGCCTGCGCCACTTGGCTCCAGACCCCTTTAGAGCTTTGGCCTAAATATGGACAAAAGAGTTGAACTCCAGAGGCGAGGTGAGAGTGGCTGTCTTTGACACCAAGGCACAATTTGACCGAGTGTGACATCTAGGAACCTGAACAAGGCTGAAGTCAATGCGAATTCGGAGGAAAACTCTCCACTCTTTGGAATCATGCCTAACACAAAGGAAGTGGGCTGTGGTTGTTTGGGACCAATCATCTCAGCTTCAGGACATCACTGCAGGAGCTCCTCAGGGTGGTGTCCTAGGCTCAACCATCTTCAGCTGCTTCCTCAATGACCCTCCCTCCATCATAAGGTCAGGTCTGGGGGTGTGCGCTGATGATTGCACAGGGTTCAGTACCACTCCCAATTCCACAGATACTGATGCAGTCTATGTCTGCATGCAACAAGACCTGGACAACATTCAGGCTTGAGCTGATAAGTGGCAAGTAATGCACTCCACACAAGTGCAGGCAGTGATCATCTTCAACAAGAGAGAATCTAACCATCTCCTCTTGTTGATAGCTCTGCCATTACTAAATTCCCCACCATCAACATCCTGGTTGCCACCATTGAACAGAAACTTAACGAGACCAGCCATATAAATAGTGTGGCTACAAGATAAGTCAAAGACTGGGAATTCTGTAGTGAATAACTCACCTCCTGACTCCCCAAAGCCTGTCCATCATGTACCACCATGCTAAATAGGATAGAGTTTGAACAGAACTAGCAACTGAAGTCTGGGCATCCATGAGGAGCTGTGGGCCATCAGCAGCAACAGAATTGTATACCACCACAATCTGTAACCTCATGGCCTGGCATATCCCCTACTCTACCATTAATATCAAGCCGGGGAATCAACCCAGGTTCAGTGAAGAGTGCAGGAGGGCATGCCAGGAGCAGCACCAGGCGTACCTGAGATGTTAACCTGGTGAAGCTACAACACAGGACTACTTGCATGCCAAACAGTGGAGGCAATGTGCGATAGACAGACCTAAGCGATCCAACAACCAATGGATCAAATTTGAACTCTGTGGTCCTGCCACATCCTGTTGTGAACAGTGGTGGACAATTAAACAACTAACTGGAAGAGGCAGAGGGTCCACAAATATCTCCATCCTCAATGATGGGTAGTCAAGCATATCAGTGCAAAAGACGAGGCTGAAGCATTTGCGGCAATCTTTAGCCAGAAGTGCCAAGTGTTTATTATCCATCTCGGCTTTCTCTTCCTGAGGTGCCCGGCATCACAAATGTCAGTCTTCAGCCAATTTGATTCACTCCACGTGATATCAAGAAACGGCCGGAGGCACAGGATACTGCAAAGGCCTACGAGCCCTGACAACATTCCGGCAATAGTACTGAAGACCTGTGCTCCAGAACTTGCCACACCCCTAGCCAAGCTGTCCCAGTACAGCTACAACATTGCATCTACCCTGCTATGTGGATAATTGCCCAGGTTTATTATGTCCACAAAAAGCAGGACAAATCCAACCCAGCCAATTACCGCCCCATCAATCTACTATCAGCAAAGTGATAGAAAGTGTCGTCGACAGCGCCATCAAGCGGCACTTATTTAGCAATAACCTGTTCACTGACGCTTAGTTTGGGTTCTGCCAGGGCCAGTCAGCTTCTGACCTTATTACAGTCTTGGCCCAAACATGGATAGAAGAGTTGAACTCCAGAGGTGAGGTGAAAGTGACTGCCTTTGACATCAAGGCAATATTTGACCGAGTGTAGCATCAAAGAGCCCCTAGCAAAACTGGAGTCAATGGGAATCAGGGCGAAAACTCTCCACTGGTTGGAGTCATACCAAGCACAAAGGAAGATGGTAGTGGTAATTGGAGGTCAATCATTTCAGTCCGGGGACATCGCTGCAGGAGTTCCTCTGGGTAGTGTTCTGGGCCCAACCATCTTCAGCTCCTTCATCAATGACATTCCTTCCATCATAAGATGAGAAGTAGGCTTGTTCACAGATGATTGCACAATGTTCAGCACCATTTGCGACTCCTCAGATTCTGAAGCAGTGCGTGTCCACATGCAGCAAGACCTGGATAATATTCAGGCTTAGGCTGATAGATGGCAAGTAACATTCATACCGCACAAGTGCCAGGTAATGAACATCTCTAACAAGAGAGAATCTAACCATCTCCCCTTGACCTTCAATGGCATTACCATCACTGAATTGCTCACTATTAATATTCTTAGGGCTAACATTGACCAGAAATTGAACTGGACTAGCCATTTAAATACTGTGGCTACAAGAGCAGGTCAGAGGCTGTGAATTCTGCAGTATGTAACTCACATGTTGACTCCCCAAAGCCTGTCTGCCATCTACAACGCACAAGACAGTCATATGATGGAATGCTATCTACTTGCCTGGATGAGTGCAGCTCCTACAACATTCAAGAAGCTCAACACCATCCAGGACAAAGCAGCTCACTTGATTGGCACCCCATCCAATATTTTCAATGTTCACTCTCTCCACCACTGATGCACGGTGGCAGCAGTGCGTACCTTCTACACTGCAGCAACTCACCAAGGATCTTTTGATAGCATCTTCTAAACCTGCAACCTCTGCCATCTAGAAGGACAGGGGCAGCAGATGCATGGGAACACCACCACCTGGAAGTTCCCCTCCAAGTCACACACCATCCTGACCAAAAGGTATATCGTCATTCCTTCTGTGGTCAAAATCCTGGAACTCTGTCCCTAACAGAATTTTGCTTCCTACAGCACATAGACTGCAGTGGTTCAAGAAGGCAGCTCACTGCCACCTTCTCAAGGACAATTAGTGATGGGCAATAAATGCTGGCCTAGCCAGTGACTCCCACATTTTGTGAACAAATAAAAGAAGCTTGACATTAACTGGTACAAAGCACCTCATCCACCACCTTAAACATTTGCTCTCTCCACTACCAGTGCACACTGACAACAGTGTGTACCATCTATAAAATGTACTGCAACAACTTGCCAAGGCTTTGTCAGCACCTTCCAAACCCATACAATCTTGAAGGACAAGGGCAGCAAACACATGAGAACACCAACACATGCCGGTTCCCCTCAAAACCACATACCATCTTTACTTCAACAACATTTGGAATGAATTAGGAAACCAGAAGCCAACCTTTTATTTAATACTAAATTTATTTACAAAATGCTACATAACAAATGTCAGCCTCTTCCTAACACCAGAGTCCCAGGAGTCTCTCTTTATACTCTCGACAGTATGAAATAAAAGGTACTAATCTAAAGGGAGTGCAGAAGCAGAGGGACCTGGGTGTATATGCGCAAAAGTCATTAAAGGTGGTAGGACAAACTGAGAGAGCAGTTAATAAAACATCCAGTAACCTAGTCTTGATTAATGGGGGCATAGAGTACAAGAGCAGGAAGGTTACGTTGAGTTGTATAAGACACTAGTTAGACCTCAGCTGGAGTACTGCATACAGTTTTGGACGCCTCATGTTTAGGAAGGATGTGAAGGCATTAGAGAGAGTGCAGAAGAGGTTTACGAGAATGATTCTGGAGATGAGAAACTTCAGTTATGAAGATAGATCAGAGAAGTTGGGACACTTTTCCTTGGAGTAAAGAAGGCTGAGAGGAGATTTGATAGAGTTTTCCAAAATTATGAAGGGCCTGGACAGAATAGATAGGGGAAAAATTGTTTCCATTGGTGGAAGGATTGAGAACCAGTGGACACAGATTTAGGGTAATTGGTAAAAGAAGCAAAAGCAACATGAGAAAAAACTTTTTCACACAGCGAGTGGTTAGGGTCTGGAATGCATTGCCTGAGACTGTGGTGGAGGCAGGTTCAATCGAGGCATTCAAGAGGAAATTAGATGATTATCTGAAAACAAACAATGTGCAGGGTTAAGGGAAGAAGGCAGGAAAATGGCACTAGATGAAACTCTCATTTGGAGAGCCAGTCTAGACACAATGGGCCGAATGGCTTCTTTCCGCGCTGTAACAATTCTATGATTCTGGAAAACAAATGGCCAAATTAACTAATTAACAATCCCTTAAAGGGGTCCTGCAACTGAAACAAAAACAACAAAGGAAATTTATCAAATTAAAATAACGTTCCTGGGGCTGATGTACTCCAGGCCCTGTGATGCCCATCAGTCGGAGAAGGGCTCAAGGATATCAGTGGACACCGCGTGTTCCCTCTCCAGAGACACCTGGGTGCGGATGTAACCACAGGAAAGGGGCAGGCAATTGGGTCAAATGACCCCCTCAACCGCCCACTGCCTGGACTTGTTTATGGACACCTTGGCCAGGCCCAGGAGCAGGCCGACATGGAGGTCCTCTGATCCACCCACCTCTCCCCTTCCCACTGGATGGCCAAAGATCAGAAGCATGGAGCTGAAGTGCAAACAAAAATTGAGGAGCAGCCCCCTCAAAGAATGAAAATGGAGCTGCAACCTCGTACAACCTATATACTCATAGTACACAGTCCCCTTAAGGCCGCTTGGGAGTCTGTGAACTGACTTAATCTATGGTTGCACAAGTCTGCTGCATGCAACACCCTCCACGCCAAATCCCCAATTTAAAAAGGGAGTACTCCCAGATAGAGAGCCCTCCAATGGGGACCCATAAGACCATAAGACATAGGAGAAGAAATTAGGCCATTCGGCCCATCGAGTCTGCTCCGCATTTCAATCATGGCTGATAAGTTTCTCAACTCCATTCTCCCGCCTTCTCCCCGTAACCTTTGATCCCCTTACCAATCAAGAACCTATCTATCTCGGTCTTAAATACACTCAATGACCTGGCCTCCACAGCCTTCTGTGGGAATGAATTCCATAGATTCACCACCCTCTGGCTAAAGAAGTTTCTCCTCATCTCTGTTTTAAAAGGTCTTCCCTTTACTCTGAGGCTGTGCCCTCGGGTCCTAGTCTCTCCTACTAATGGAAACATCTTCCCCACGTCCACTCTATCCAGGCCTTTCAGTATTCTGTAAGTTTCAATCAGATCCCTCCTCATCCTTCTAAACTCCATCGAGTATAGACCCAGAGTCCTCAAACGTTCCTCATATGTTAAGCCTTTCATTCCTAGGATCGTTCTTGTGAACCTCCTCTGGACCCTCTCCAGGGCCAGCACATCCTTCCTGAGATACGGGGCCCAAAATTGCTCACAATATTCTGTGTGGTCTGACCACAGCCTTATAAAGCCTTAGCAGCACATCCCTGCTTTTATATTCTAGTCCTCTCGAAATAAATGCCAACATTGCATTTGCCTTCCTAACTACCGACTCAACCTGCAAGTTAACCTTAAAAGAATCCTGGACTAGGGCTCCCAAGTCCCTTTGCACTCCAGATTTCTGAATTCTCTCCCCATTTAAAAAATAGTCTATGCCTCTATTCTTCCTACCAAAGTGCATGACCTCACACTTCCCCACGTTGTATTCCACCTGCCACTTCTTTGCCCATTCTCCTAACCTGTCCAAATCCTTCTGCAGCCTCCCCGCCTCCTCAATACTACCTGTCCCTACACCTATCTTTGTATCATCTGCAAACTTAGCCAGAATGCCCTCAGTTCCTTCATCTAGATCATTAATGTATAAAGTGAAAAGTTGTGGTCCCAACACTGACCCCTGCGGAACTCCACTAGTCACCGGCCGCCATCCTGAGAAGGACCCCCTTATCCCCACTCTCTGCCTCCTGCCAGACAGCCAATCTTCTATCCATGCCAGTAGCTTGCCTCTAACACCATGGGCTATTATCTTACTGAGCAGCCTCCTGTGTGGCACCTTGTCAAAGGCCTTCTGGAAGTCCAAGTAGATAACATCCATTGGCTGTCCTTTGTCTAACCTACTCGTTACCTCCTCAAAGCATTCTAACAGATTTGTCAGGCATGACCTCCCCTTGATGAAACCATGCTGACTTTGCCCTATTTTACCATGCACTTCCAAGTATTCTGAAATCTCATCCTTGATAATGGACTCTAAAATCTTACCAACGACTGAGGTCAGGCTAATCGGCCTGTAATTTCCCGTCTTTTGCCTCACTCCCTTCTTAAACAGGGGGGTTACATTAGCGATTTTCCAGTCCTCTGGGACCCTCCCTGACTCCAGTGATTCCTGAAAGACCACCACTAACGCCTCCAATATCTCTTCAGCTATCTCCTTCAGAACTGTGGGGTGTAATCCATCTGGCCCAGGTGATTTATCCACCTTCAGACCTTTCAGTTTTCCTAGCACCTTCTCCTTGGTAATGGCCACCATATTCACCTTTGCCCCCCTGACTTTCTTGAACTTTGGGGATGTTACTCGTGTTTTCCACCATGAAGACTGACGCAAAGTACCTATTCAGTTCCTCTGCCATTTCTTTGTTCCCCACTACTACTTCTCCAGTGTCATTTTCCAGCAGCCCAATGTCCACTTTTGCCTCTCTCTTACCCTTTATATATCTAAAAAAAACTCTTGCAATCTTCTTTTATATTACTGGCTAGTTTACCCTCATATTTAATCTTCTCCCTCCTTATTTCTTTTTTAGTTGTCCTCTGTTGGTCTTTGTAGGCTTTCCAATCCCCTGGTTTCCGCATTGTATGCTTTCTCTTTAGCTTTTATGCTGTCCTTGACTTCCCTTGTCAGCCATGGTTGCCTCGTCCTCCTTTTAGCATGCTTCTTCTTCCTAAGGATGAATTTTTGCTGTGTCTCCCAAATTACTCTCAGAAACTCCTGCCATTGCTGTTCCACTGTCTTTCCTGCTAGGCTTATCTCCCAGTCAATTCTGGCCAGCTCCTCCCTCATGCCTCTGTAGTTGCCTTTATTCAACTGTAATACCGTTACATCTGATTCCAGCTTTTTCCTCTCAAATTGCAGGGTAAATTCTATCATATTATGGTCACTTCCTCCTAAGGGTTCCTTCACCTTAAGCTCCCTTATCAAATCTGCCTCATTACACATCACTAAATCTAGAATTGCCTGTTCCCTAGTGGGCTCCACCACTAGCTGCTCCAAAAAGCCATCTCGTAGACATTCTACAAATTCCTTTTCTTGGGATCCACTACCAACCTGATTTTCCCAGTCTACCTGCATATTGAAATCCTCCATGATCATTGTAACCTTGTCTTTCTTACACGCCTTTTCTATCTCCTGGTGTATCTTGTGCCCCACATCCTGACTACTGTCCGGAGGCCTGTACATAACTCCCATTATGGTTTTTTCACCTTTGCAGTTCCTCAACTCTACCCACACAGATTGTACATCATCTGACCCTATGTCATTTCTTGCTATCGATTTAATTTCATTTCTTACTGATAAAACAACCCCACCCCCTCTGCCAACCTGCCTATCTTTTCGAAAGGATGTATATCCTTGGATATTTAGCTCCCTGTCCATCATACCTGCCAATTTCAATCTGCGCCACAAGCTCATTTACCCCCACCTCTCCTGGATGGCAGAACGGAATGCCACAGCATGTCTGGACAGCTGACGAGGGAAATTCTCTATACTCTTTTGAGCAGTCAAAGCAACAAATGAACAAATGGTCAACCCCTGAAAGGGGCACTGTAACTAAAACAGAACTACAAAGGAAACTTATCAAAAATGTTATTTTGGGGGCTGATGATGTACTCCAGTCACTGCGGCACCCACTGGTTGCAGAAGGCCTCAAGGTGGACACCGCATGCTCCCTTTCATGGGACAGCTGGCCATGAACATGGACGTGGAGGAGGGGAAGACAGTCGGGCTGAACATTCCCTCAACTGCCTGCTGTCTGGACCTGTTAATGACCACCTTGGCCAGGCCAAGGAGCCAGCTTACAAAGAGGTCCTTCAGCTGCCCGTCCCCCCAGCGCACCAGGTGGCCAAAGATCAGGAGCATGCGGCTGAACTGCAATCAAAATTTGAGGAGCAGCCCCTTCAGATAATTAAAAAAGGGTTGCAACCTCGCACGGTCTATGAATACATGGAAAACGGACTCCTCAAGGCTGCAGAAAATATAGGAGTTTATGAACCTTTTATTGTACAGAACTGCTGCATGCAACACCCTCTGTGCCAAATCCCTGATGGTATAGGGGAAGACTCCCAAGTAGAGAGCCCTCTACTGGGGACCCCATCACCTCGGGGCAGTAGGATGGATAGTCAACTCAAGATACTTGTATATGCCTAACCTTAATAATATAATTAACATACCATTAACAACCTTGACTTAGAACTATATTGCCATTCTTTCTCTTTCGCTGGGTCAAAATCCTGGAACTCCCTCCCTAACAGCACTGTGGGTCCATCTATACCAGAAGGACTGCAGCAATTGAAGGAGGTGGCTCATCATCACCTTCAAGGGCAATTAAGGATGGGCAACAAATGCTGCCTCACATCCAGGAACCAATGACAGAAAGGTTGGGAACATTACAGATGTGTTAAGTATAATTGTCCAAAATAAAACAAAAAGTGCTGGAAATACCCTGCCAGCCTGGGAGCAAGTGGGGAGAGACAAGATGAAGTTTCAGGTCGATGACCTTTCATCAATATGGCATATTATGTTCCAAAGTTCTCTTCATTCAGGAATTGTTCCTTTAGATTGGAAAATTGCTCATTCCCCACCACAACCCAAAAAGGTGAGAAAGGAAAACCAGGGAATTATAGGCCTGTAGCCTTACATTTGTTGTCAGGATAAAGCTTGAGTCTATAATTAAGGATAGGGTGACAGAACACCTTGAAAATTTTCTGTTGATCAGACAGCACTAAGCATGGATTCATAAAGGGTAGGCTATGTCTGACAGGCCTGATTGAATTTTTTTGAGGAGGTGAATAAAGTAGTGGACAGGGACTATGGTGTTATTTATATGGACTTCCAGAAGGCACAGGATGATCAGTTGAATGGGGAGGCTGTTAGGGTGGACGGCAAGGACAAGCGGAAGCTTGTTGTAGTTGTTAGGTCAACATGACATGAAAAGAAATCCAAAACTTTATTCTTTTGCCATTTAAAAAAAAAGGACTTTCTGCTGAACCAAAGAAAATAGCCGCTACAATTCACATGACCACATGATTGGCCCTTTGTTCTGGAAGCTAACAACAGCAGTTACAAGAACAAAATAATTCCTCTTTCAGCCTGTGGAATCTCACGCCTCATTGAACAGACCCCTAGTAATCATGAAAATAGGGGACTCGCAGATCAAAACTCGTTATGCCTGCAGAGCTGCTAACGGATTCATCTCAAACCTGGGACTGTTCAGGTCCATTTGTAAAGGGGACCGCTGAGGGGACAAAAGGACATAATTTGCATCTCGATAAGCTTACCCTTCTAGCGGAGTCAGAGGGTCTTTTGAGACGATGACTTCCCGACACAAGAACCTCAATATGGCTGGTAACTCTTTCAAAAACTAATGGTTGGGGCATTATCAGTCCTGAAACCAAAGCCAGTTCCAGACACTCGATAAATATCCCTTTTTGAAATCATTGTGGAAAAAGAAGGTCGCATGACTCGGTTGACTATTTCCTTTAAGAACTGAGAAATCCTCAAACTGCTGTTTTAACATCAACTGGAAAGGACTCCAGCAGCCCAGCTGAGCAAGCAGTCTCAAAAAGTCTCTGATCAATGCCTGCCAAATGGTCTAAGCTCAGAAAGCCCATCGTGTTGCAGCGTCATTCATTTCAAGGATTTTCATGTTGTGGTCTTCAACCGGAAACTCATCGGGACTGAGCACTGCCACGAAGGAAACACCCTCTGGACTTAGACTTCTTGGATTCTGGAAATCACGTGAACTAATATTCATTTCTGTGGCTCTTGTACTGTTATTATCCATAGTTGCAAAACTCTTTCATTCTATCCCCCCCTTGCTGTGTGTTTGTGTGCATTGGAGTGGGAAATTGTGAACACTCCTCCCCCAGGTTTTGAATGTGAAATAAACTAACCTTCTAAGTTAAGCATAACATGATTTTGCTGTGAGCTATTAGTAAATTGGATTACACAAACCAAGGGTTTGGGAAAACATTCCACAGCATACTTTAAAAATAATTCAAAACACCTTCTGCTTACGGACAGTTGGTGAGAGGAAAGAAGTACAGGGTGGAATTTTCCTTGCCTGTTGGCTTCGGACATCATGGCGGGCATGAGCGGACAATATGGTGGGAAGGCCAAAAATCAGTTTCACAATGTCGTGAAACCAGCTTATGATTGTCTGCTTTGCCGATCAATGGCGAGCAGCGTTTCCCACCGCCAGATGTCAGGAACTTCATTTTAATACATCTGAATATCATTATAAGCCCTGCTCACCGGAATCATCCCCCCATGTCAAATTTGTCGCCCACGTCGGCAGGAAAACACGGTGGTGCAGAACACATCTTGACAAGTGTGGCATGCAGAAGTTGGGACTTACCATCAGGGCCTTGCTCACATTGTGGACATCCGAGGAACTGAAGATGCTGGAGCCGTACAACAACTGGACCCTGTAGGAACACATGTATCACATACTGGGTGGATTCTGATGGACATGGCTGTGCCACGAAGCTGCTCACGGAAGGTGGAAGGTCACTGTTGAGGGTCTGCTTTGGGACATCAGTGTCTTGGCCATGGTCTGCTACACTGCTAAGGATGATCATCGAGTGGGTGGAGAGGAAGGTCCAGCTGTGAGTGGGAGAGGAAGGTGTACCGGGGGGGTGGGAGGGTGGTTGGAATGATGGTGCCGGGGGGTGAGGTTTGAGTGATGGGGGGGGGTGGAACGATGGTGTTGGGGGTGCAGGGGACTGAGGTTGGGGACGGAGGGAGTACAAGGGGAGGAGGGTGTAAATGGGGCGAATGTGACAACTGGGGAGGTAGGTGTAAGTGGGGATGAAGGTGTAAAGGGAAGGAGTTTGAAGGGGGGAAGGAGTTCAGAAGGGGTAAGGATTTCAGGTGGAGGAAAGAGTTCAAAGTGGGGAAGGGCTTCGGGTGAAGGAAGGAGTTCGGAGAGGGAGCAGCAGTCCAGGGGGAAGAAGGCGTCTGGGGAGAGGAGAAAGGAGTAAGTGGTTGAGGGATGTGCAGATGAACACGCAAGGAAGAGGTCTGTGGAGTCGATGATTACCTCCTGTGGAGCGAAATGAGGGTGGCATGGTGGGAGGGAATGGTGAGAATGGGAGAGTGCAGAATGAGCCAGTAGGGTGGGAGGGTGAGGGTGCGATGGTGGCGGTAGAAGGGATGGCGAGGTTGGTTGGTGGGGACTCGGAGGCAGACACAAACCTTGGTGGGGAGGAGGAGGTCGGGGAGGTCGATGTGGATAGGGGTGGATTCTCAGGAAGGTAGGGAATATGCACTTTCACCTGCACACCCCGGAAAGAAAAGGGTTCTGGCTGGTAGGTGATGGTGGGGAGGTGGAAGGTGATGCCGGGGGGTCAACAGTGATAGGGGAAAGGACATGGGTAACTGGGGGAGGGGAAAGGATGGGGGAGCTAAAGACATACTTCACCAGTACTTGCAAAATCTTGCAAAATCGAAAGTGTGCCTCGTGTTGGGTGGGAACAGGTTCTGCATGGGAGTGTGATCAGTGGGTGGGCGGAGATACAGGTCAGCTCAGATGGACAACTGAAAGAGAACCCCAGCAGGCAGCAGTGAAAATGCTCAGGACATTGAGATGAATGTGATGGAGGAAGGCTCCACGTGCATGGGAGAGTGCTTGCAGGAGGCTCTGAAAGGCCCTGCCACACACACACACTTCTCCCTCCAGAATCACTCATAGGCCACTGCATGCAGCTTAACTGCTAGTGGGAAGAGGGGAATGCATGGGGAGGACTCACGAAGCCTATAAATGAAGCTGAAAGACACCATTATACATTATTCAGTGAAAGTGAATATATTTTCAGATTATAAAGTGACAAAATGTACAATCGCTTGTGATCCAAAATTCTTAACTTTTCTAGGCCTACTACTACTTCTAGGTGGTGCCGTGACATCTGCAGCAGGGGTGGAGACAGCCTATGCAATGGTTGCCTCTGATGACTTAGGTGTGGGTCCTTGGGAGAACCAAGGCCTTGAGGGCCCTGGCTTGCTTTGGCTGTCCTGTGGGCTAGCTGCTCCCTCTGCAGTGATAGAGAACAAGGTTGAGGGGGTCACAGGCAACAGGGACTCAGAGGCAGAGGACAGCCTCTGAGATTCCTGAGTGGATGACCCAGTTGTGTCCAGTTGCCACTCCTCCTCCCTTCAGGTGACGGAGGTCCCCGGCCTGACTCCTTGAGGTGAAGGACGCTGAGGTGCCTTGTTTCGCTCTCGCGTTGCCACTGCAGGAACTCACCCATGGCTACCGTGATGGAGTGCAGGTCTGTGCGCATCTCCGCATTCTGCTGGATCAGAGTCTCCGTGGCGTCCACCATCCTTCCCATGGAGACCTCCACACATGCACATGTGGGCGCCACTTCATTAGAGAGCAGGCGGATGCACTCCTCTGACTTACGTGAAACTCTGTTGAGGGCTTCCAACAGCTCTGCATGATGTTCCCTCACATTCTGCTGACTCTCCACAATGAATTGGAAGGCTGAATCCTGAGGCTTGTCATCTGACCTGGACCTTGCAGATGCCTCTTCCCCAGCAGTCCTCCAAGTGCCGGTGAGCTCGGCTGAACCTGCCTCTTCCTGCTGCGGATATGTGTCTGTGCAGTGACCTCCTGATTGTGAATCCGAGTCTGCTCTAGATCTAGGTCCCATCAAGGTGTGTGTCTTTGCGCTGGTGGAAGGTGTGGGTAAATGCTGTGACGGGTCTTCCAGGCTGCTTATTTCCAGCTCTTCAATGGAGGAGGTGTCCTCTTGGCTGGAGGTGAGGACCTGGATTGAGCTGAGGGACTGGCTTGCTGAGGGTGCCGGTCGCTTGGCAGAGCTCCCTGTGAACCAAAGTAGAGATAATTAGTGCATGGCAGCAGAGTCAAAAAGCAGGAGAGAGAGCACTCACAGTTGCATTGAGAGAGGGGTGATGTGGTGCAGGATCCTCATTTGGGTGTTCGCTGCTGACCTCACCGTCGCCATAGGCACAGCCCAAGTCCTCACCAGTCAGCGCAATGGCACGCTCCTCAAAGTGAGTGAAGGACCAAATATGGGCCACTCCACTCCCAGTTTGGGGTCTCTTCCTATTGCTGTGATGCAGCTTCTCCTGCATGAAAACAGATGGAGAGAATGTTAACAGGACGCATGGTATTGCATGGAATGTTTATGTGGTGGATGGACGGGATGAGGACACGAACTCCAGCGAGTATAAGCCTGATGGAAATGTGAGGGTGTGTGTGAGAGTTAGTGGTGTTGCCCCTTGAGGTGTGAGATCCCTGTGCATGTGTGATAGGTTTGTGAGCGTGTGAGTTGAGAACGATGAGAAGAGTGACTTACCCAGGCGGAATGGAGGAGACCATTCATCCTCTTTGCACTGGGTGGCTGTCCTCTTTTGCAGGGCATTGGCGCTGACCACCTCTGCTACTGCCTCCCATGACCTTGCTTACTAGCCTTCATCCAGAGTGGGGGTAGAGGACATCACAGCAGACCTCCACTGAGTCCAGTAGGCGCTCGAGGGAGGTGTCGGTAAATCTGGGGGCAGCATGTTTCCTCCCTTTGGCAGCCACCAGTTCACAGCCGCTTCCTATCCCTTGAAGAATGCTAGCTCTGTGCAGAGGCGGCCTTTCAATTTGGCGCCTGGTTTACTGAAGGCCTGAGGTGATGGTGGGGCAGGGGAATGAAAGAACCCAGTGGCCCGGGAATGCATAATTAATGAAGTGGGATTGAGTCGATGCAGTGTGAAAAGCCGCCTTTTGCGGCAGCTGGTAAACATCTTTTTTTCCGCCCGCTACAGCACTTAGTGCAAATCTGGGACAATTCCGCCCACAGTTTGTATTTGATTTGTCAAACCCATCAGCCTTCTTTTGAAACTTGTCCCTATGAGGTCCACAGCTATTTCCTCCACAACAGAACTAAAATGCACCTGGCCTCCTGGATCTATAATGTCCCTCCCGCCCACCTGGCTGCTGCCCACCAACGCCCAATGCATGTCACTGTGAAGATCCCTGCTCCACCTTAACCTTTAAGTTACTTGGGCTGCTAATTTCTAAGCTTGTGTCTGCTTCAGTGATGGTGATTGACAGGGTGCTCCCTTCTTCCTCCAGGGGGAGGAAGTAGCTCTTGCTCCTGGGAGCTTGCAATAATAAAGCTTGAAGGTCTGGTCTGTGTAGGAGGATTTGTGTGATGACACCATATGGAGCTTGTGAGTGAGGGTAGTTTTGGGCATCAGAGATTAGGAATAGTTGCGGATATGTAAGAAAGCTGGAGTGGCCACATATCGCTCAGCAATACATCTTTTGCTCTGCCTCCAGCCAAGGCTTCCCCCACTCCCCTCCGATTACCACTAGCATTTTCTCCTTAAGTGGAGTGAATTCATTGGAGTTGTGCTTCCACTCCCCCGCTCATGTCCTGCTGGTGCTTGTTATGCAGCATCTTGTCCTGGAAAAGAAGTGTGGTGATTGTGAATGAGTGTATGTCAGATGTGTTATGCCTTATGTAGTGGAATAGCTGTTAGATGTATATAAGGTGTGTGTAATGCATGGGAAGGATGTAATAGTGTGTTGTATGAATATCATATATTGATGGTGGTTGGAATGAATTAAGGTTGTGATGCTGGTGGTGTGCACTTGAAAAGTATATTTATAAGATAGGATTTTGCCATAAACATTCATATCAAATTGTGACATTTCTCGCAACACTGAAGACTTGTCCTGGGGCAGAGCTCCTGACTAGGATCTTCTTAGCAATTTCCCACATCTGCTGCATTGTCTTGGCTCTCCTCTGCGAGTTCAAGACATCACTCCTTCACTGTACTACTTCCACTTGGACCTTGCCATTTCTAAGAATCTGTAGGCCCATGAAGGCTCTGAGTCATCCCGAATCATGCCATTGACTGTCAGCCAGCACAATGCACACCTTCAGTGTAGATTCCAAAATTCCCTAGATCCTGGAAAGGTCCCAACAGATTGTAAAGTATGCATTGGAGTTCCCCAGGGATTGGTGTTAGGACCCTTGCTCTTCTTGATATAGATTCATGATCCAGAACTTGGTACAGGGCACAATTTCAAAATTTGCGATTGATGCAAAGCTTGGAAGCATTGTGAACAATGAGGAGGGCAGTGTAGACCTTGAAAAGGACAGACAGGCTGATGGAATGGGTGGACAGGTGGCAGATGAAGTTCAATGCAGAGAAATGTGAAGTGATTCATTTTGGTAGGAAGAACACAGAGAGACAATATAAAATAAAAGGAACAATTATAAAGGAAGTGCAGGACCAGAGGGACCTGAGTGCATATGTGCATAAGTCATTGCAGATTAATAAAACATACAGCATCAGAGGCTTCATTAATAGGGGTATAGAGCACAAATCAAGGAGGTCATGTTAGACTTGTAGGGAACACTGGCACTACCAACGCTGACCACACAAACAGACACTACACTATCAACACTGACTGCACATACACACACACAATGCACTACCAACACTAACTGCGCACACACACGCTGCACTACCAACACTGACTGCACACACACACATACATACACACACAATGCACTACCAACAGTAACTGCGCACACACACGCTGCACTAGCAACACTGACTGCACACACACACATACACACACACAATGCACTACCAACATTAACTGCGCACACACACGTTGTACTACCAACACTGACTGCACACACACACATACACACACAATGCACTACCAGCACTAACTGCGCACACACCCTACACGATCAACACTGACTGCACACACACATATACACACACACAATGCACTACCAACGCTGTCCACACATGCACACACACTGCACTCTGAACGCTGACCGCAGACACACATGTACTGCACAACCAAAACTGACTATACAGGCACACAGGCAAACATTGCAGTAACAACACTGACAGCACACATACACACACACACACACACACACACACATTGCACTACCAACATTGACCACACACATATACTGCACTACCAACACTGCCCACACACTCACCCACACAGCACTGCCGACACTGACCGCACACACACACACACAGACATACACACAGACACATACACAGACACATACACAGACACTGCATTACCAACACTGGCCACGCACACACACACACTGAACTCCGAACGCTGACCACAAACACACATGTACTGCACTACCAGCACTGACCCCCACCCCCCCCCCCCCAACCCCCGCCCCCCCGCCCCCCCCCCCCACACACACACACACTGCAATACCATCACCAACTGCACACACACACTGCAATAACAACACTGACCCAACTCACACAGACACACACACACACACACTGCATACCAACACTGACCACACACACATGCTGCATACCAAAACTGACCACACACACAAACATTGCACCACAAACACTGACCACATACACACACACAAACACATGCACACAAACACACACTGTATTTCAACACTGACCATACACACTGCACGACCAACATTGACCGCACATACACACACACACTGCAATACCATCGCCGAGTGCACACACACACACTGCAATACCCACACTGACCCCCCCTCTCTCACACACACACACTGCATACCAACACTGACCACACAAGCACACACTGCACTACAAACACTGACCGCATACACACACACACACACAATGCAATACCAACACTGACCACACACACACTGCACTACAACACTGACCAAACACACACACACACTGCAAAACCGTCACTGACTGCAAACACACACACACTGCAATACCAACAATGACCACACACACACACTGCATATCAACACTGACCACACACACGCACACTGCATACCAAAACTGACCACACACACAAACATTGCACTACAAACACTGACCACACACACTGCACGACCAACATTGATCGCACATACACACACACTGCAATACCATCGCCGAGTGCACACACACACACTGCAATACCCACACTGACCCCCCCTCTCACACATACACACATACACACACACACTGCATACCAACACTGACCACACAAGCACACACTGCACTACAAACACTGACCGCATACACACACACACACACAATGCAATACCATCACTGACCACACACACACTGCACTACAACACTGACCACACACACACACACTGCAAAACCATCACTGACTGCAAACACACACACACTGCAATACCAACACTGACCACACACACACACGCAATGCACTACAACACTGTCTACGCACTCACCCACACAGCACTACCAACACTGACCGCACAGACACACACACACACCCTGACACACAAACACACACACATATACCCAGACACTGCACTACCAACACTGACCACATTACGGAATCACAGAATCATAGAATCACACAGTGTAGAAGAGGCCCTTCGGCCCATCGAGTCTACACCGACATGTGGGAAACACCTGACCTACCTACCTAATCCCATTTACCACCACTTGGCCCATAGCCTTGAATGTTATGACGTGCCAAGTGCTCATCCAGGTACTTTTTAAAGCATGTGAGGCAACCTGCCTCCACCACCCTCCCAGGCAGCGCACTCCAGACTGTCACCGCCCTCTGGGCAAAAATGTTTTTCCTCACATCCCCCATAAACCTTCTGCCCCTCACTTTGAACTTATGTCCCCTCGTGACTGACCCTTCAACTAAGGGGAACAGCTGCTCCCTATCCACCCTGTCCATGTCCCTCACAAGCTTGTACACCTCGATCAGGTCGCCCCTCAGTCTTCTCTGCTCCAATGAAAACAAGCCAAGTCTATCCAACCTCTCTTCATAACTTAAATGTTTCATCCTAGGCAACATCCTGGTGAATCTTCTCTGCACCCCCTCCAGTGCAATCACATCCTTCCTATAATGTGGCTACCAGAACTGCACACAGTACTCCAGCTGTGGCCTCACCAAGGTTCTATACAACTCCACACACATGCACACACACATACACACACACACACACACTGCAATACCATCACCTACTGTACACACACACACACTGCAATATCAACTTTAACCACACACACACAGACACACACACACACACACTGCATACCAACACTGACCCCACACACGCGCACACACACACACACACACACACCCTGCAATACCATCACCGACTGCACACACATGCACTGCAATACCAACACTGACCCCACATACACACACACACACTGCATACCAACACTGACCACTCAAGCACACACTGCACTACAAACACTGACCGCATACACACACGCACACACAAGCATAAATGCAAACACACACACACAAACACACATGCAAACACACAGACACACACAGAATTCACTACCAACACTGACCACACACATACTGCACGACCAATACTGACTGCACACATACATACAAACGCAGACACACATTGCACTACCACACTGACCACACACACACACACACACCCCCACACACACACACTGCAATTCCATTACTGACTGCAAACACACACACTGCAATATCAACACTAACTGCACACCCACATACACACTGCACGACCAACACTAACCCCACACACACATACATACACACACACCTCCACCGCATATCAACACTGACCCCACAAACACACACGCACTTCATACCAATACTGACCACACACGCACACACTGCACTACAAACACTGACCACACACACACAGCATGTCAACAGTGACCCCACAAACACACACACACTGCAATACTAACACTGACCACGCACACACACACACACACTGCATGACCAACATTGACCACACACACACAGACACATACACACACTGCACTATGAACACTGACCATACACACACAAACACTCATGGCAATACCATCACCAACTGCATACACACATACACACACTGCATATCAACACTGACCAGCCCCCCCGACACCCACACACACACACACACACACCGCAGTACCAAGGCTGACCACACACGCGCACACTGCACTACAAACACTGACCGCATACACACACACACAATGCACTACCAACACTGACCGCACACACACACACACACACACATGCACACACTGCATTACCAACACTGACCCCACATACACACACACACACACTGCAATACTAACACTGACCGTATACACACACGTGCACACACACACACACACACTCTGCAACACCATCACTGACTGCAAACACACACGCTGCAATACCAACACTAGCTGCACACACATACACACACACATACACACTGCATACTAACACTGACCACACATGCATGCACTGCGCTACAAACACTGACCACATATATACCCACTAACACACACACAAACACACACACACGTACACACACAGAGTGCACTACCAACAGTGACCACGCACACGCTGACACTGCACTACCAATACTAACTGCTCACACACAAACTGTACGACCAGCACTGATCGCATGTACATACTCTGCATTACCAACACTGACCATACACATTCACACACACAGTCACACTGCAATACCAGCAATGACCGCACACACACTGTACTACCATAACTGACCGCACACACACACGCTGCAAAGCCAACACTGACCCCACACACACTTTCACAATGCACTACCAACACTGATCACATGCGCACACTGCAATATTGACTGCCACTGGGCACACGCACACGCTACACTACCAACACTGACTGTGCACACACACACACACACACTGACAGTGCACACACACACTGCACTACCAACACTTACTACACACACACACACAAAATGCACTACCAACACTGACCACACACACTGCACGACCAACACTGACTGTGCACACATACCCTGCACCACAAATGCTGATTGCGCAGACACACACTACTCTACCAACACTGACCGCGCATGCACTCACACTGAACTCCAAACACTGACTACGCACATACACACACTGCACTACCAACACTGACCACATACACGCACGCACACTGCAATACCAACACGGACTGCACACACACACGCTGCAATACCAACACTAACCGTGCACACACAAACATTGCACTACCAACACTGACCCTAGTAACACATGCACACATACTGCAATACTAATACTGACCGCATACACATACATGCACAAACACAATGCAATACCAGCACTAACTGCACACACACACACACAAATGCTGCAATACCAGCACTGACCACGCACACTCTCACAATGCACTAACAACACTGACCACATGCGCACACTGCAATATTGACTGTCACTGGGCACATACACACTGCACTACTAACACTGACACATAGTCAGGCACTGCACTTCCAACACTGACCACACACACACTCACACTCACACACACACATGCACACACACGAACACACTGCAATACCAACATGACCATGCTCACCTACACACTTCAATACCAACATTGACTGCACTCACGCTCACACTGCATGACCAACACTAACCACATACATACTCACACTACACTACCAACACTGACCTTGCATACTCTCATTCTGCACTAACAACAATGAGGACACACACACTCCATGACAAACATTGACTGCGCACACACACACTGCACTCCCAACACTGACTGCTCACACACAGGAATTGCAATACTAACACTGATTACACATACACACTGCACTACCAACACTGACCACACACATACACACTGCAGTACTAACACTGGCCGCACACACACACAGACACTGCACTACTAACACTAACCACGCATACAATGTCAATGCATGAGTAATGCTGACCATGCACAGACTCACACTGCACTACCAACACTGACGCAAACGTACACAGACACTGTGCTATCAATACTGACTGCACATACACGCACACACACTGCACTACCAACACTGATTGCTCACACATACAATGCATTACCAACACTGACTGCATACACACACACACCCACAGAGTGCACTACCAACATAGACCCCACACACACATGCTGCAATACCAGCACTGACCGCGCACACTCTCACAATACACTACCAACACTGACAACATGCGCACACTGCAATATTGACTGTCACTGGGCACACACACACTGCACTACCAACACTGAACGTGCACATACCCACACACATACACACACACACACACACACAAACACACACACTGCATATCGACACTGACCCCACAAACGCACACGCACTGCACTACCAACAATGATCGCTCACACATACAATGCATTACCAACACTGACTGCACAAACACACACGCTGCAATGCCAACACTGACCACGCTCACCTACACACTTCAATACCAACACTGAAAGCACATACACACACTCATACTGCTCTACCAACACTGATCGCGCACACACTCACACTGCAATACCAACACTGACCACACACACACAAACCCACAGCCTGCACAACCAGCATAAACCCCACCCACACACACACAGACTGCACTACCAACACTGTGCGCACATACACAAACACACACTGCACTACCAACACTGACGGCACACACTCTCAAAATGCACTACCAACACTGACCACATGCACACACAGTAATATTAACTGTCACAGGGCACACACGCACTGCACTACCAACACTGACCACACACACACACACACACACACATGCTGTAATACCTACACTGACCATACACACTCTCACAATGCACTACCAACACTGACCACATACACACACTGTAATATTAACTAACCGCATACATACCCACTAACACACACGCAAACACACATAGACACACACAGTGCACTACCAACACTGACCGCGCACACGCTGACACTGCACTACCCATACTAACCGCTCACACACCAACTGTACGACCAGCACTGATCGCATGTACATACTCTGCATTACCAACGCTGACCATACACATTCACACACACAGTTACACTGCAATACCAGCAATGACCGCACACACACTGTACTACCATAACTGACCGCGCACACACACACTGCAATGCCAACACTGACCCCACACACACTTTCACAATGCACTACCAACACTGATCACATGCGCACACTGCAATATTGACTGCCACTGGGCACACGCACACACTACACTACAAATACTGACCGTGCACACACACACACACACACACACTGACAGTGCACACACACACTGCACTACCAACACTTACTACACACACACACACACACACACACAAAATGCACTACCAACACTGACCACACACACTGCACGACCAACACTGACTGTGCACACATACCCTGCACCACAAATGCTGATTGCGCAGACACACACTACTCTACCAACACTGACTGCGCATGCACTCACACTGAACTCCAAACACTGACTACGCACACACACACACTGCACTACCAACACTGACCACATACACGCACGCACACTGCAATACCAACACAGACTGCACACACACACACTGCAATACCAACACTAACCGTGCACACACAAACATTGCACTACCAACACTGACCCCAGTAACACACGCACACACACTGCATACCAACACTCACCACACATGCACACACTGCACTACAAACACTGACTGCATATACACACACACTCTCTCTCACACACACACACACATACACACTTACACACTGCAATGTCAACACTGACCGCGCGCACACACACACATACACACACTGCACCACGAACACTGACCACACACACACTGCAATACCATCACCAACTGCAAACACACACACTCCAATACCAACACTAACCGCACACGCACATACACACTCTGCATATTAACACTGACCCCCCCCACACCCACACACACTGCACTACCAACACTGACCACACACACGCACACACTGCACTACAAACACTGACCGCATACACACACACACAATGCACTACCAACACTGACCGCACACACACACACATACACACACTGCACTATGAACATTGACCACTCACACACACAAATACACAGACACACACTGCAATACCATCACTCACAGCAAACACACACATTGCACCACCAACACTGACTACACACACACACACATACACACACTGCACTATGAACACTGACCCCACAAACACAAACACACACTGCAATACCATCACCAACTGCAAACACACACACTGCAATTCCAAGACTAACTGCATACACACATGCACACACTGCATATCAACACTGACCACCCTCCCTGACACCCACACACACACACACACCACAGTACCAACACTGACCACACATGCACACACTGCACTACAAACACTGACTGCATACATACACACACAATGCTCTACAAACACTGACCGCATACATACACACACAATGCACTACCAACACTGACCGTAGACACGTGCACACACACACACAATGCACTAATAACACTGACCACACACACTGCATGACCAACACTGACTGCACATACAAATACACACAGTGCACTATGAACATTGACCACACACACACACACAAATACACAGACATACACTGCAATACCATCACCCACAGCAAACACACACATTGCACCACCAACACTGACCACACACACACACACATACACACACTGCACTATGAACACTGACTACACACACACAAACACACACTGCAATACCATCACCAACTGCAAACACACACACTGCAATACCAACACTAACTGCATACACACATACACACACTGCATATCAACACTGACCACCCCCGCACCGACACCCACACACACACACACACACCACAGTACCAATACTGACCACACATGCACACACTGCACTACAAACATGGAGCGCATACATACACACACAATGCACTACCAACACTGACCACACACACACTGCACGACCAACACTGACCGCACACACACACACAAACACACACACACACATGCACACACACAATGCACTACCAACATTGATCACACACACACACTAAATACCATCACCGACTGCAAACATACACACTGCAATACCAACACAGATTGCACACACATACTGCAATATCAACACTAACCGTGCTCACACACTCACACATACTGCACTATCAACACTGACCCCCCACACACACACACACACTGCATACCAATACTGACCCTAAACACACACACTGCAAACACTGACTCCACATACACACACACTCTGCACTACCAACACTGACCACACACGCACACACTGCACTAGAAACACTGACCGCATACATACACACACAATGCACTACCAACACTGACTGCACACACACACACATACACATACTGCACGACGAACACTGACCACACACACACGAACAAACACTGCAATATCATCACCAACTACAAACACACACACTGCAATACCAGCACAAACCGCACACACACATGCACACACTGCATTACCAACACTGAACCTACATACACACACACACACACACACTGCAATACTAACACTGACCGTATACACACATGTGCACACACACACACACTGCAATACCATCACCGACTGCAAACATACACACTGCAATACCAACACAGATTGCACTCACACACACTGCTCTACCAACACTGACCACATACACGCACACATGGACTGTAATACCAACAGACTGCACACACACGCTGCAATACCAACACTAACTGCGCGCACACACACACTGCACTTCCAACACTGACCCCAGACACACACACACACCGACTGCAAACTGTTTGCGCTACAAACACTGACCACATATATACCCACTAACACACACACAAACACACACACATGTACACACACAGAGTGCACTACCAATACTGACCGCGCACAGGCTGACACTGCACTACCAATACTAACCGCACACACACAAACTGTACGACCAGCACTGATCGCATGTACATACTCTGCATTACCAATGCTGACCATACACATTCACACACACAGTCACACTGCAATACCAGCAATGACCGCACACACACTGTACTACCATAACTGACCGTGCACACACACGCTGCAAAGCCAACACTGACCCCACACACACTTTCACAATGCACTACCAACACTGATCACATGCGCACACTGCAATATTGACTGCCACTGGGCACACGCACACACTACACTACCAACACTGACTGTGCACACACACACACACACACACACACACTGACACTGCACACACACACTGCACTACCAACACTTACTACACACACACACACAAAATGCACTACCAACACTGACCACACACACTGCACGACCAACACTGACTGTGCACACATACCCTGCACCACAAATGCTGATTGCGCAGACACACACTACTCTACCAACACTGACTGCGCATGCACTCACACTGAACTCCAAACACTGACTACGCACACACACACACTGCACTACCAACACTGACCACATACACGCACGCACACTGCAATACCAACACAGACTGCACACACACACACTGCAATACCAACACTAACCGTGCACACACAAACATTGCACTACCAACACTGACCCCAGTAACACACGCACACACACTGCATACCAACACTCACCACACATGCACACACTGCACTACAAACACTGACTGCATATACACACACACACTCTCTCTCACACACACACACACACACACACACATACACACGAACACACTGCAATGTCAACACTGACCGCGCGCACACACACACTGCACCACGAACACTGACCACACACACACAAACACACACTGCAATACCATCACCAACTGCAAACACACACACTCCAGTACCAACACTAACTGCACACACACATACACACTCTGCATATTAACACTGACCCCCCCACACCCACACACACACTGCACTACCAACACTGACCACACACGCACACACTGCATTACAAACACTGACCGCATACACACACACACAATGCACTACCAACACTGACCGCACACACACACATGCACACACTGCACCACGAACACTGACCACACACACACAAACACACACTGCAATATCATCACCAACTGCAAACACACATACTGCAATACCAACACTACCCGCACACACACATACACAAACTGTATTACCAACACTGACCCCACATACACACACAAACACACTCAAACACTGCATATCAACACTGACCCCACAAACACACGCACACACGCTGCAATATTGACACAGACCGCATACACACACACACACACACACACAATGCACTACCAACACTGATCACACACATTGCACTACCAACACTGACTGCGCGCACATACCATGCACCACAAATGCTGATTGCTCAGACACTCACTGCTCTACCAACACTGACCATGCATGCACTCACACTGAACTCCAAACACTGACTGCACACACACACACTCACTGCACTACCAACACTGACCACATACACACGCACATTCACACATGCACACACACTGCATACCAACACTCACCACACATGCACACACTGCACTACAAACACTGACTGCATATACACACACACATTGTCTCACACACACACACACACACACACACACACGAACACACTGCAATGCCAACACTGACTACACGCACACACACACTGCACTACGAACACTGACCATGCATACCCTCATTCTGCACTAACAATGACTGCACACACACACACGCACAATAAACACACACACACACACAGCATGATGAATACTGACCGCGCACACAGGCACTGCTCCACCAACACTGTCTACACACACATGCACACACACACATATACACACTGCACTAGAAACACTGACTGCCAACGGACACACACTGCACTCCTAACACTGACTGCTCACAGACACGAATTGCAATACTAACACTGACGCACACACACACTGCACTCCCAACATTAACCACACACACACACGCTGCAGTACTAACACTGGCCGTGCACACACACGGACACTGCACTACTAACACTAACCACGCACACATTCTCAATGCATGACTACACACACACACTCACACTGCACTACCAACATTGACCGTACAAAAATACACTACACTTCAAAAACTGACAACACATACACTCACACTGCACTACCAGCAGTGAAGGCACACATACACACACACTGTGCTACCAACGCTGACCACACATACATTGACACACACTCCACTACAAACACTGACCACACACACACACACTGCACTAACAACACTGACCACACATATACATACACTCTGCACTACAAGTACACACACACACACACACACTGTACTTTCAACACTAACCACAGCCACACACACACTGCACTATCTACACTGACCGTGCATACACACACACTGCACTATCAACACTGACCACACATGCACACACTGCAATGCTAACAGTCACCGTGCACACACACACACACACACACACACACTGCACTCCCAACACTAACCACGGCCACACACACTGCACTATCAACACCGATCACGCGCGCACACACACACACACATTCACAATCTGCTCTACCAATACTAAATGTGCACACAAAAACTGCACTGGCAACATGAATGTGCACACTCATTATGCACTACCAACAATGACCGCACACACAAAAACTGCACTATCAACACTGACTGCACACAAGCACAGATACTGTACTACCAACACTGACCATGCACACACACGCTGCAATAGCAACACTGACCGCACAGACAATCTCACAATGCACTACCAACACTGACCACTCACACACTGCATGACCAACACTGACCACACATACTCCCATTCTGCACCAACAACACTGACCCTACACAAACACACACTCATACTGCATGACAAACACTGACCATGCACACACGCACTGCACTCCCAACACCGACTGCTCACAACACAAGTTGCAATACTAACACTGACTGCTCAAACACAATGCACTACCAATGCTGACCATGCATACTCTCATTCCGCACTAACAATGACTGTATACACACAGCATGACAAACACTGACCATGCGCACACGCACTGCACTCCCAACACTGACTGCACACACACACTGCACTATCAACACTTGACCACACACACACACAAACTGCAATACTAACACTGGCCGCACACACACACACATGGACACTGCACTACTAACACTAACCACACACACATTCTCAATGCATGACTAACACTGACCACGCATGCACTACGCTGCACTACTAATACTGACCACCCATAGACTCACACTGCACTACCGACACTGAAAGCACACATTCACACACATTGTGCTACCAACACTGACTGCACCACCAACACTGATCACACACACACACATACACACACGTACTGCATTACCAACACTGACCACACACATACACAGACTGCACTAACAACACTGACCGCGTACATACATACAATCTGCACTACAAGTACTGACCACGCACACACACTGCACAGCCAACACTGGCTACACACTCACATACACTGCACTACCAACACTGACCACACACAGCACGAACAACATTGAATGCACACACACAGGCACTCACTGTACTAGCAACACTGTCCATGCACACACACACAAACTGCACTGACCACACACAAATACAAATACACACAAACTGCCCTCCCAGCACTAACCACAGCCACACACATGCTGCACTATCAATACTGACGTGTACACACACACACTGCACTACCAACACTGACCGCACACACACTGCAATACCAACACTGACCGCATACCCTCTCACAATGCACTACCAACATTGACCTCACACGCACACACTACAATATTAACAGTCACCATGCACATACATAGACACACACACACACACACACACACAAACACTGCACTACCAACACTGACCACACACAGACAGCACTACCCACACTGACCGTGCACACACGGACACTCACTGTACTACCAGCACTGACCACACACACACACACACATGCACGCACACACACATGCATGCGCACACACTGCATTACAAACACTGACGGACCACATACACAGACTGCACTATCAACACAGATCATGCACGCGCACACACACTCTGCACTATCAATACTGACCACACAGACACACACAGACACACACTGCATTACCAATACTGACCACACACACACAGCAATACTAATACTGACCGCGCGCACACACACACTGCACTACCAACACTCACTGTGCACATACACACTGCACTACCAACACTGACCGCACATGCACACACACACTGCACTACCAACACTGACCACATAGACACACACTGCGATACTAATACTGACCACGCACACACATACACTGCACTACCAACATTAACCAGGTACGCACTCACCATTCCCTACCAGCACTAACTGCACACAATCACACAGAGAGACTCAGACACACACACTGCATTACCAACACTGACTATGCACACACACACACACACACACACACACACACACACACACGCTGCACTAACAACACTGACCTTGCACACACACATTATGCACTACCAACACTGACCACACAGACACTGCACTACCAACATTAACCAGGTGCACACTCACAATGCCCTACCAGCACTAACTGCACACAATCACACAGAGAGACTCAGACACACACACTGCATTACCAACACTGACTATGCACACACACACACACACACACACACACACACACGCTGCACTAACAACACTGACCTTGCACACACACATTATGCACTACCAACACTGACCACACAGACACTGCACTACCAACATTAACCAGGTGCACACTCACAATGCCCTACCAGCACTAACTGCACACATTCACACACACACACTGCACTACCAACACTGACGGCACACAAACACACACTATGCTACCAACACTGACCACACAAATACGTTGCATGGCCAATACTGAACACACAAACACACGCACGCTGCACTACCAACACAGCCTGCACACATACAAACACACGCTGCAATACCAACGCTGACCACACACACTCTCACAATGCACTTCCAACACTGACCACATACACACACTGCAATACTAACAGTCACCGTGCACACACACACTGCACTACCAACACTGACTGTGCATACACTGCAATACTAACACTGAAAGCAGACACTCACACTGCACTACCAACACTGACCAAGCAAACAACACACACGCACACACACTGCACTACGACACAGTTCTCACACCGCACTACTAACACTGACCACGCACACACAATCTGTACTACCAACACTGACCATAGAGACACATACACAGATATAGACACACACTGCACGACCAAAACTGACCACACACACACACACACACACACACACACAGACACACACTGCATTACCAACACTGACCACACACACGCTACAATACTAATACTGACCGTACACACACACACACACACACATACACACACACACACATTGCACACACATACCAACATTAAACAGGTAAACTCTCACAATGCCTTACCAGCACTAACTGTACACAATCACACACAGAGACTCACAAACACACAGTGCACCATGAACACTGACTGGGCACACACAATCTGTACTACCAACACTGACCATAGAGACACATACACAGATATATACACACACTGCACTACCAACACTGAATGCGCACACACACACACTTTGCACTATCAGTACTGACCACACACATATACTGCACGGCCAACACTGACTGCACACACACATACACACACTGCATTACTAACAGTGACCACACACACACACACTGCATTACTAACATTAAGCAGATACACACTCACAATGCCCCACCAGCACTAACTGGACAGAATCACACACAGAGACTCACACACACACACTGCACGAACAACACTGCCCGCACACATACACACACACACTCACACACAGCACTCCCAATGCTGACCACGCACACACTGACACTGCACTACCAACACTGACCACACACACACATGCGCACGCACGCACACTGCAACACTAGCAGTCACCATGGCCATGCGCACACACACTGCACTACCAACACTGACCACATAGACGCACACACAGACATACACACACACTGCAGTACCAACACCGACCACGCACACACACTGCACTACCAACAATGACCATGTACTCACTTACTCCGTACTACCAACACCGACCATGCACACACACACACATGTGCATACACTGAACTACCAACACTGTTTGCGCACACACACATTCACACACTGAACTACCGACACTGACTGAACACACATACACTGCGCTACTAACACTGACTACACACACTGGTCTATCAGCACTGATGACACACACACACTGGAATACCAACACTGACCACGCACACACTCACACTGCACTACCAACACTGACTGCATACACACACACTGCATTACCAACACTGGCCACACACACAAACACACACGCTCACACCAACACTGACCTCACACACACAGGCACACACTGCACTACCAACACTGAGCACGCACACACCCACACTGCACTACCAGCACTGACGGTGCATGCACACACACACACATTGCACTATCAACACTGATCATACACACACACACTGCATTACTAACACTGACCACACACATACAAAGACTGCACTACCACCACAGACCGCACACACACACACAGGCACACACTGCACTACCAACACTAAGCATGCACGCACACTGCAACACTAGCAGTCACCATGGCCACGCACACACACACTGCACTACCAACACTGACCACATAGACGCATACACAGACATACACACACACTGCAGTACCAACACCGACCACGCACACACACTGCACTACCAACACTGACCATGTACTCACTTACTCCGTACTACCAACACCGACCATGCACACACACACACGTGCATACACTGAACTACCAACACTGTTTGCGCACACACACATTCACACACTGAACTACCAACACTGACTGAACACACATACACTGCACTACTAACACTGACCGTACATACACACACACACTGCACTATCAGCACTGATCACACACACACACACACACACACAAGCACACACTGGAATACCAACACTGACTACGCACACACTCACACTGCACTAACAACAATGACCATGCCCACTCACTCTGCACAAACAACAAATGCTGCACACACACACTGCATTACCAAAACTGACTGCATACACACACTGCATTACCAACAATGGCCACACACACAAACACACACACACACACAAACACACAGGCACACACTGGAATACCAACACTGACCACGCACACACACAATGCACTAACAACAATGACCATGCACACACACATACAGAATGCAGTACCAACAGCAGCACACACAGGGACACAGACACACACTGCACTAAAAAAACTGACTGCGCACACACACACACTGCACTACCAACAATGACCACGCCCACTCACTCCGCACTAACAACAAATATCGCACACACACACTGCACTGCCAACACTGACTGCATACACACACACGCACTGCATTACCAACACTGGCCACACACACAAACACACACATGCTCACACCAACACTGACCTCACACACACACACACAGGCACACACTGCACTACCAACACTGAGCACGCTCACACCCACACTGCACTACCAGCACTGTCAGTGCATGCACACACACACACACACACACACACACATTGCACTATCAACACTGATCGTACACACACACACTGCATTACTAACACTGACCACGCACATACAAAGACTGCACTACCAACACAGACCACACACACACACATTGCACTACCAACACTGATCGTACACATGCACACACTGCATTACTAACACTGACCACACACATACAAAGACTGCACTGCCAACACAGACCGCACACACACACACACTGCAGTACCAACACTGACCATGCACACATACCCAGACACACACTGTACTACTAAAACTGACCGCACACATATAGACGCAAAGACACAGACACACTCTATACTACCAACACAGATCACACACACACTGCACCACCAATGCCTTACTTAACTGCACACAATCACACACAGAGACTCACAAACACACACTACACCAGCAACACTGACTGTGCACACACACATACACACACACACACACACAACCTGCACTAACAACACTGACTGCACACATGCACACACTACTACCAACATTAACCAGGTACACACTCACAATGCCCTACCAGCACGAACTGCACACAATCACACACAGACATAGACATAGATACATACACTGCACTACCAAATCTGTGTGCACACAGACACTGCACAAACAACACCGACCGTACAGACACTCTGAGAATGCACTACCAACACTGACAACACACACATACTGCAATACTAACAGTCGCCGTGCACACATACATTCTGCACTACCATCGCTAATCACAGCCACATAGGCACTGCACTACCAAAACTGACTGCACACATATACGCTGCGCCACTAACACTGACCACACACACATACTGCAATACTAAAAGTCACCGCACACACCACTGACTACGCACACTTACTCCGCACTACCAACGCTGACCGTGCACACACGTACTGCACTACCAACACTGTTCGCACACACACACACACACACACACACACACACATTCATACACTGCACTACCAACACTAACTGCACACACACAAACGGCACTACCAACATGACCACGCACACACTCACTCTGCACTACCAACACTGACCACACAGATGCTCACACAGGCATACACACACACACTGCAGTAGCAACACTGACCATGCACACACAGACACACACTGTACTACCAAAACTGACCACACACACACGCACGCACACACACACTGACTACACACACACACCATACTACCAACACGGACCCCACACACACCATACTACCAACACTGACCACACACACACACACACACACACAGACTACACACACACACCATACTACCAAGACTGACCCCACACCCACACGCTGCACTGTCAGCACTGACGTCACACACACACAAACACAGGCACACGCTGCAATACCAACATTGACTAAGCACACACTCACACTGCATTACCAACACCAAACACGCACATACACACACACTACTACCAGCACTGGCTACACACACACACTGCACTACCAACACTGACCGCACACACACAAACAGCACTACCAACATGACCACTCACACAGTCACTCTGCAATACCAACACTGACCACACAGACACACACACACACACACACACAGGCATACACACACACTGCAGTACCTACACCGACTATGCATACACACAGACACACTGTACTACTAAAACTGACCACACACACACTGACTACACACACACACACACACCATACTACCAAGACTGACCCCCCACACACACGCTGCACTGTCAGCACTGATGACACACACACATACATATACATACACACACACACACACACACAGGCACACGCTGCAATACCAACACTGAACGCACACACACACACACTACTACCAACACTGGCTACACACACACGCTATACTACCAACACTGGCCATGCGCACTCTCACTCTACCTAGCAACAATGACTGCACACACACGCACACATTCTGCATGACAAGTGCTGACTGCACACACACTCACTGCACTCCCAACACTGGCTGCTTACACCCATGCATTGCAATACTAATGCTGACTGAACACCCACACTGTACTGCCAACACTGACCACACACACACACACACACACACACACACACACTGCAGTACTAACCTTGGCTGGGCACACACATGGACACTGCACTACTAACACTAACCACACACACACACTCAATGCATGACTAACACTAACCACGCACACATTCGCACTGCTCTACCAACACTGTCCACACACACACACACACACACATATACAACAGTATAATGTATGTTGTCAGCAGCCTGCACCCTTCATCAAGAGGGAGCTGCCAAAAGTCAATGTTTGTGGCTAGATTTGAAAGTAGGGTGCTCTTTGAGAGTTTAGTCAGGCTTTCGTCCACTGAGAACATGGCATGTACTTTTCTGGCTGTGGCTTTATTGAGTTGTGTCAGGTTGGCGCAGATACTGATGGACCCATTCAGTTTTGGGACTGGGACCATCCCGAACACCATGCGGTTGGTTGGGTGACTGGGGAGCTGACTCCCATGTTTGTCATCTCCTCCAGCTCCTGCTGCACCAGCTTCATGTGTGGGTGAGGCATGTTACCTGGTGTGAACAAGCACACGGGTTTAGCATCCTCTCTCCGTGTGATCCTGTATGCGTTTTTCAGATGCCCCAGTCCTGTGAAGAGTTTCGGGAACTCACTTTTATACTTGGAGCCTGGCCCCTGCTGACTGACCGTGTCAAACTTCTGTAACCGGTTAAGTTCAACACAGGCTTTACGGCTGAGTGATGAAGGTTCTGGTGGCGGATCACAAAGAAGGTCTCACGGATTGTTTTATTCTTGTACCTCAGTGTTGCCTGCAGGATGCCTTTCACCCGGAGCTTTAAGCCTCCTGCTCTGTATAGGGGTCTCCAAGGCATCATCAGCTGCTGGATCACCAGCCATGGCTCTTTGTCCAACAGGACTGTTATGCTGGCTCCCGCGTCTAATTTAAAATTTGTTAAATGGCCATTGACTGAAATATCCACATTCCAAAATGAGAAACCAAGATCTTTGACCTCACTGAAGAAGCATAACTGTGAGTCCTCTGGGATTTCAGTTGCAACTTTGTGGATAATCTTTGGGCCTTCTGTGTGTTTAAGAGTTTTTACCCTGCACAGTTTGCTGTAGTGTCCAATCCTGTTGCACTGAAAACATTGGGCTGAAATTGCAAGACATTGAGTTTACCTGTGGGGGCGTTTGCTCTACAGCATTGGCATGGTCCCTCTGCTGGCCAGTTTGGGTATTGCCATCCTTGGCCTGCTGCAATGTTCCAGTGAAGCTCAACGCAAACTGGAGGAACAACACCTCATCTTCCGATTAGGCACTTTACAGCCTTCCGGACTTAATACTGAGTTCAACAATTTTAGATCATGAACTCTCTTCTCCATCCCCACCCCCTTTCTGATCCTCCTTTTTCCAATAATTTATAATTCTTTTACAAATATATTTTTCTTTTCCCACCTAATTTAAAATTTATTTCGATTTATTGTTTTACCTCCACTTTTTAGCCCATTTCGATCCCTTCCCCCCACCCCACCCCCACTAGGGCCATCTGCCACTAGCTTGTTCTGCTTTCTACCCTTAATGTCCCCAGTAGCACATTCCTTAGATAATATCACCACCGTCAACACCCCTTTGTCCTTTCGTCTATGACATCTTTGGCAATCTCTCCTTTGCCTTCACCTATCACTGGCCCCGTATTGAGCTCTACCTGTCCCACCCCCCTCTACCAGCTTAAATTTCACCCCATTTCTCTATTTCCTTAGTTCTGATGAAGGGTCATACGGACTCGAAACGTTAACTGTATTCCTCTCCGCAGATGCTGTCAGACCTGCTGAGTTTTTCCAGGTATTTTTGTTTTTGTTTTGGCTATTGCTTTTCCTGACCTGGAGTGTCTCTGTGTCTGTTCTGCTTAACTAGCTGGACTGTGGGTTGGCCTCTGCACCATGGTTTATTTTTTCCCCTTGAAATGGATTAGTTCACTCTTCTCTGAGTGTTGGTGCCAGTGCCCCATGAATTGAAACGCCTTCTTTTTTTAAAAATTCATTCACGGGATGTGGGCTTCACTGGCTGGGCCAGCATTTATTGCCCATCCCTAGTTGCCCTTGAGAAGATGGTGATGAGCTGCCTTCTTGAACTGCTGCAGTCCATGTGGTGTAGGTACACCCATGGTGCTGTTAGGAATGGAATTCCAAGAAGGAATGGTGATATATTTCCAAGTCAGGAAGGTGTGTGGCTTGGAGGGGAACTTACAGGTGGTGGTGTTCCCATCTATCTGCTGCCCTTCTAGATGGTAATGGTCGTGGGTTTCAGAAGTGCTGTCTAAGGAGCCTTGATGAATTCCTGCAGTGCATCTTGTAGATGGTACACACTGCTGCTGTTGTGGATTGGTGGTGGAGGGAGTGAATGTTTGTGGATGTGGTGCCAGTCAAGCAGGCTGCTTTGTCCTGGATGGTGTCAAGCTTCTTGAGTGTTGTGGGAGCTGCAGTCATCCAGGCAAGTGGGGAGTATTCCATTACACTCCTGACTTGTGCCTTGTAGATGGCAGACAGGCTTTGGGGAGTCAGGAGGTGAGTTACTCGTCACACGATTCTTAGCCTCTGACCTGGTCTTGTAGCCACAGTATTTATATGGCAAGTCCAGTTCAGTTTCTGGTCAAGGGTAACCCCAGGATGTTGTTAGTGGGGGATTCAGTAATGGTAATGCCATTGAATGTCAAGGGGCGATGGTTGGATTCTCTCTTGTTGGAGATGGTCATTGCCTGACACTTGTGTGGCAGGAATGTTACTTGCCACTTGTCAGTCCAAACCTGGATATTGTCCAGGTCTTGTTGCATTTGGACATGGACTGCTTCAGTATCTGAGGAGTCACGAATAGTGCTGAACATTGTGCAATCATCAGCGAACATCCACTTCTGACCTTATGATGGAAGGAAGGTCCTTGATGAAGCAGCTGAAGGTGGGGTTGGGCCTAGGACACTAGCCTGAGGAACCCCTGCATTGATGTCCTGGAGCTGAGATGACTGACCTCTAAACAACCACAACCACATTCCTTTGTGCTAGGTATGACTCCAACCAGCGGGGAATTTTCCTCCTGATTCCCATTGACTCCAGTTTTGCTAGGGCTCCTTGATGCCACACTTGGTCAAATGCTGCCTTGATGTTAAGGGCAGTCACTCTCACCTCACCTTGGGAGTTCAGCTTTTTTGTCCATGTTTGAACCAAGGTTGTAATGAAGTCAGGAGCTGAGTGGCCCTGGCGGAATCCAAACTGGGTATTAGTGAGCAGGTAAGCAAGTGCCGCTTGATAGCACTGTTGATGACTCTTTCCATTACTTTACTGATAATGGAGGGTAGACTGATGGGGCGGTAATTGGCCAGGTTGGATTTGTCCTACTTTTTGTGTACAGGACATACTTGGGCAATTTTTCACATAGCCGGGTCGATGTCAGTGTTGTAGCTGTACTGGAACAGCTTGGCTAGGGGCACGCCAAGTTCTGGAGCACAAATCTTCAGTACTGTTGCCAGAATATTGTCAGGGCCCAAGCCTTTGCAGTACCTACTGCCTTCAGCCGTTTCTTGATATCACGTGAAGTGAATCAAATTGGCTGAAGATCTGTGATGCTGGGGACCTCCGGAGGAGGCCGAGATGGATCATCCACTCGGCACTTCTGGCTGAAGATCGTTGCAAATGCTCAAGGAATACCTTATCTTTTGCACTGCTGTGCTGGGCTCCTCCATCATTGAGGATGGGGATATTTGTGGAGCCTCACCCTCCTCTTCCCGTGATTTGTTTAATTGCCCACCACCATTCACAACTGGATGTGGCAGGACTGCAGAGCTTAGATTTGATCTGTTGGCTGTGGGATTGCTTAGCTCTGTCCATCACTTGCTGCTTATGCTGTTTGGCACACAAATAGTCCTGTGTTATTGCTTCACCAGGTTGGCATCTCATTTTTAGGTATACCTGCTGCTGCTCCTGGCATGCCCTCCTGCACTCTTCATTGAACCAGGGCCGATCCCTGGCTTGATGGTAATGGTAGAGTGGGGGATATACTGGGCTATGAGGTTACAGATTGTGTTTGAATATAATTCTGCTGCTGCTGATGGCTCACAGCACCTCATGGATGCCCAGTCTTGAGTTGCTAGATCTGTTCAAAATCTATCCCATTTAGCATGGGTGGTAGTGCCACACAACATGATGGAGGATATCCTCAATGTGAATGCGGGACTTCATCTCCACAACAACCGTGCGGTGGTCACTCCTACCGATACTGTCATGGACAGATGCATTCATGGCAGGCAGGTTGGTGAGGATGAGGTCAAGTATGTTTTTCCCTCACCCCCTGCCACAGACCCAGTCTAGCAGCTATGACATTTGGGACTCGGCCAGCTCGGTCAGTAGTGCTGCTACCAAGCCACTCTTGGTGATGGACATTGAAATCCCCCACCCAGAGTATATTCTGCACCCTTGCCACCCTCAGTGCTTCCTCCAAGTGATGTTCAACATGGAGGAGCACTGATTCACCAGCTGAAGGAGGGTGGTATGTGGTAATCAGCAGGTTTCCTTGCCCCTGTTTGACCTGATGGCATGAGACCCAGAGTAAATGTTGAGGGCAACTCCCTCCCGATTGTATACCACTGTGCCACCACCTCTGCTGGTAGGACAGACCCAGAGCTGGAGATGGTGGAGTCTGGGACATTATCTGTAAGGTATGCTTCCATGAGGATGACGATGTCAGGCTGTTGCTTGACTAGTCTGTGAGACATTTCTCCCAATTTTGGCACTATCCCCCACATGTTAGTAAGGAGGACTTTGCAGAGTGCCGTTCCTTTTTTGTGACTTTGTCACAAGGATAAGGACTAACAGTTTGTTAGAGGGCTTTTAAGAGTGGATCTGGAGTCAGCCAAGGTAAGGACGGCAGATTTCCTTTCCTAAAGGGGATATCAGTGAATCAGATGGGTTTTTACAACAATCGACAATGGTTTCATAACAAAAACAGAATTACCTGGAAAAACTCAGCAGGTCTGGCAGCATCGGTGGAGGAGAAAAGAGTTGACATTTCGAGTCCTCATGACCCTTCAACAGAACTGAGTAAAATTAGGAGAGGGGTGAAATATAAGCTGGTTTAAGGTGGGGGGGGTGGGGGGAGAGAAGTTGTGGGGGGTGGGGGGGTGGGTGGTTGTAGGGACAAGCAAGCAGTGATAGGAGTAGATAATCAAAAGATGTCACAGACAAAGGAACAAAGAGGTGTTAAAGGTGGTGATATTATCTAAACGAATGTGCTAATTAAGAATGGATGGCAGGACACTCAAGGTACAGCTCTCGTGGGGGGTGGGGTGGAAAGACTAACAGGGCATTAAAGGTATAGATTTAAAAATAATGGAAATAGGTGGGAAAAGAAAAATCTATATAAATTATTGGAAAAAACAAAAGGGAGGGGGAAGAAACGGAAAGGGGGTAGGGATGGAGGAGGGAGTTCAAGATCTAAAGTTGTTGAATTCAATATTCAGTCGGAAGGCTGTAAAGTGCCTAGTCAGAAGATGAGGTGCTGTTCCTCCAGTTTACGTTGGGCTTCACTGGAACAATGCAGCAAGCCAAGGACAGACATGTGGGCAAGAGAGCAGGGTGGAGTGTTAAAATGGCAAGCGACAGGGAGGTTTGGGTCTTTCTTGCGGACAGATCATAGGTGTTCTGCAAAGCGGTCGCCCAGTTTATGTTTGGTCTCTCCAATGTAGAGGAGACCGCATTGGGAGCAACGAATGCAGTAGACTAAGTTAGGGGAAATGCAAGTGAAATGCTGCTTCACTTGAAAGGAATGTTTGGGCCCTTGGACGGTGAGGAGAGAGGAAGTGAAGGGGCAGGTGTTGCATCTTTTGCGTGGGCATGGGGAGGTGCCATAGGTGGGGGTTGAGGAGTAGGGGGTGATGGAGGAGTGGACCAGGGTGTCCCGGAGGGAACGATCCCTACGGAATGCCGCCGGGGGGGGTGAAGGGAAGATGTGTTTGGTGGTGGCATCATGCTGGAGTTGGCAGAAATGGCGGAGGATGATCCTTTGAATGCGGAGGCTGGTGGGGTGATAAGTGAGGACAAGGGGGACCCTATCATGTTTCTGGGAGGGAGGAGAAGGTGTGAGGGCGGATGCGGGGGAGATGGGCCGGACACGGTTGAGGCCCTGTCAACTACTGCGGGTGGAAAACCTCGGTTAAGGAAGAAGGAGGACATGTCAGAGGAACTGTTTTTGAAGGTAGCATCATCAGAACAGATGCGACGGAGGCGAAGGAATTGAGAGAATGGGATGGAGTCCTTACAGGAAGCGGGGTATGAAGAGCTGTAGTCGAGGTAGCTGTGGGAGTTGGTAGGCTTGTAATGGATATTGGTGGACAGTCTATCATCAGAAATTGAGACAGAGAGGTCAAGGAAGGGAAGGGAAGTGTCAGAGATGGACCATGTGAAAATGATGGAGGGGTGGAGATTGGAAGCAAAATTAATACATTTTTCCAGGTCCCGATGAGAGCATGAAGCAGCACCGAAGTAATCATCGATGTACCGGAGAAAGAGTTGTGGGAGGGGGCCGGAGTAGGACTGGAACAAGGAATGTTCCACACACCCCATAAAGAGACAGGCATAGCTGGGGCCCATGCGGGTACCCATAGCCACACCTTTTATTTGGAGGAAGTGAGAGGAGTTAAAGGAGAAATTGTTCAGTGTGAGAACATGTTCAGCCAGACGGAGGAGAGTAGTGGTGGATGGGGATTGTTCGGGCCTCTGTTCAAGGAAGAAGCTAAGGGCCCTCAGACCATCCTGGTGGGGGATGGAGGTGTAGAGGGATTGGACGTCCATGGTGAAGAGGAAGCGGTTGGGGCCAGGGAACTGGAAATTGTTGATGTGACGTAAGGTGTCAGAGGAATCACGAATGTAGGTGGGAAGGGACTGGACAAGGGGAGAGAGAAGGGAGTCAAGATAACGAGAAATGAGTTCCGTGGGGCAGGAACAGGCTGACATGATCGGTCTGCCGGAACAGTTCTGTTTGTGGATTTTGGGTAGGAGGTAGAAGCGGGCCGTCTGAAGTTGGGCGACTATCAGGTTGGAAGCTGTGGGAGGAAGATCTCCAGAGGAGATGAGGTCAGTAACAGTCCTGGAAACAATGGTTTGATGTTCAGTTGTGGGGTCATGGTCCAGGGAGAGGTAGGAGGAAGTGTCTGCGAGTTGACGCTCAGCCTCCGCAAGGTAGAGGTCAGTGCACCAGACAACAACAGCACCACCCTTGTCAGCGGGTTTGATGACAATGTTGGGGTTGGACCTGAGAGAACGGAGTGCAGTAAATTCAGAGAGAGACAGATTAGAATGGGTGAGAGGAGCAGAGAAATTGAGACGACTAATGTCACGCCGACAGTTCTCAATGAAAAGATCAAGAGAAGGTAAGAATCTAGAGGGAGGGGTCCAGGTGGAGGGAGAATATTGGAGGTGGGTAAAAGGATCCGTTGAACGGGGAGAGGACTCCTGCCCAAAGAAGTGAGCACGGAGACGAAGACGGCGGAAGAAGAGTTCAGCATTGTGCCGAGCCCGAAATTCATTGAGATGAGGGCATAAGGGTATGAAACTAATTCCTTTGCTGAGCACTGAACGTTCAGCGTCAGAGAGGGGAAGGTCAGGGGGTATGGTGAATACATGGCCGGCGTTGGGATTAGAAGATGGGGTGGGGACGGAGGGACAGGCAGGTGTGGAGGGTCCTAGATGGGTGTTGGTGTTGATGAGTTGTTGGAGCTTGCGTTCCTTAGCACTTGAGAGAAAGATTCTTGTTGAGGCGTCGGATGAGACGAAGAGAAGACAATGGTTTCATTGTCATTCCAGATTTTTATTGAATTCAAATTCCACCTTCTGCTGTGGCAGGATTCAAACCCAGGTCACCAGAACATTACCCTGGGTCTCTGGATTACTAGTCCAGCAACAATACCGTTACGCCATCACCTCCCCACACCACTCTGCTTCATACATTTAATCCTCTACTAAAAGCAAAATATTGCGGATGCTGGAGATCTGAAATAAAAACAGAAGTGTTGGGAAAAACTCAGCTGGCCTGGCAGCATCGGTGGAGATAGAAAAACAGAGTTAACATTTTGAGTCCAATATGACTCTTCAATGGATGCTGCCAGACGGCTGAGTTTTTCCAGCACTTTCTGTTTTTATTTCATTTAATCCTTTAATTTGCTTGACCCTATGCCAATTGGCACATGGCTCAGGTAACAATCCAGAGATGGTTGCCTTTGATGTCCTTCATTTTAATTTGAACCCTAATTCTTCAATATTTTCTTAGCAGAACACAATTCCTGGTTTTACCTATGTTATTGGTTCCCATGTGGACCACAACAACTAGATCCTCCCTTTCCCACTCCAAGTTGCTCTCCAGCCACGAGGAGATTTCCTTAAACTTGGCACCAGGCAGGCAACACAACCTTTGGAGCTCCCAGCCACAGCTACAGAGAACAGGATCTATCCCCCTGACTATACAGTCTCCTATCACTACCACATTCCTCTTCGTTCCCCCCACATGAATGGCATCCTTCACCATGGTGCCACGGCCAGTGCGCTCATTCACATTGCAGTCCTTCTCCTCATCCACACAGGTAACAAGCACCTCATACCTGTTGGACAAAGTCAGGGGCTGAGCTCCTCCATCACGATATGCTGATTCCCCATACCTACCTGATTTGCAGTCACACCCGCCTGTCCCTGACCATTGACCAACTCTAAAGTTCTGCCTAACCTAAGGGGTGTGACTGCCTTCTGGAAAAAAGTGTCCAGTAACTCTACCCTTCCCTGATGCCCCACAATGACCATAACTCAGACTCCGGCTCAGTAACTCTGAGTTGAAGTTGTCTAAGCTGCAGACACTTACTGTAGATATGGTTGTCTGGACATTGCAGTGCATTCCACAGATACCCACATGCTGCAGTCACGGTACACCAACAGCCCTGCCATTTCTGTCCAACCTTATTTACTTAATTTGTCAATGAATTAATAATTTACAAAGATAAAGTAATAGAAGGTTGAACTCACCTATAGCTTGGAGACAAAGGAAGAAAACACATCAACTACTAGAGGCTGTAAAAAAAGGTAGAAAAAAGAGCATCTCTTTGCCCCTCTGCACCGAATTCCCACCTGAACCAAATTTGCAATGACATACTCTTTCTACATCTTACTCCAGCATAGCCTCCTGTCCGTGCATCCCCTTATTCCATGCGGTTTGAAAAACCTGTCTGCTTATACAGAGCCTCCGATGCATCATTAGCTTGCTCAGCTTCCTGCTACAGTAATTAACACATATTGAACCAACTACTTTCAGCTGATGACAGATGACTGCCACTGCTAGTCTGCTCCCTGTTCAACAAATCTATTTGAGGTGTCAGCTGTGGCTCAGTCCATAGCACCCTTGCCTTTGAATCAGAGGGTTGTGGGTTCATGTCCCACTCCTGGAAACCAAGAACTGTGATTGTACTCGAAAGAGTTGCAATCTGTGACTGCTGATAACTTGAAAGAGTTTCAACAAATCTATTTGAGGTGTCAGCTGTGGCTCAGTCCATAGCACCCTCGCCTTTGACTCAGAGGGTTGTGGGTTCATGTCTCACTCCCGGAAACCAAGAACTGTGATTGTACTCGAAAGAGTTGCAATCTGTGACTGTTGATAACTCGAAAGAGTTTCAACAAATCTATTTAACTCACTGAAACGTTGAAAGTTCTATGTTAGAGTCTGGCTCTTAATCTAACTTTAAACTAAAGAAAAAACTTACCAGAACTCACCACGTGAACCAAATTCCCAACTACACACTCTTTCTATGTCTAACTCAGGCGTAGCCTCCTTTACATGTGCCCCTTACTTCAATGCTGGACGAACAGAAATTTCTTCCAATCAAATATTGGGAAGACTGAGACCAGTGTCTTTGGTCCCCACAAACATCTCAGTTCCCTAGCTACCAATTCTACTGCTCTCCTGGGCAATTGTCTGAGGCTAAAGCAGGCTGTTTGCAACCTTGGTGTCATATTTGACCCCAAAATGAGCTTCTGACCACATATTTTTTATTCTTTGTTGGGATGTGGGCGAAAATGGAAAGGGCAGCAATTTTTCCCACTCTCTAGTTGCCCATGAGTAGGTAGTGTTGAGCCCCCTCCTTGAGGCACTGCAGTCCATGTGGCAAGTACACCCACAGTTCTGTTAGGAGGCTGTTCCATGATTTTAACGCAGCAACAGTCACAGAAAAGCAATAAAGTTCCAAGTCAGGATGGCATGTGGCTTGGAGGGGAATTTGCAGTGTTGCTTGCTGCCCTTGACCTTCTAGGTGGCAGAGGTTTGTGCATTTTGAAGACACTGCTGAAGGATCCTTGACAAGTTGATGCAGTGCATCTTGTAGATGGCCACTTCAATGCTGCCACTGTGTGCCCGGGGAGAAAGGATTGAATGTTTAAGGTGGTGAATGGGGTACCAATCAAGTGGGCTGCTTTGTCCTTGATGGTGTCGAGCTTCTTGAGTGTTGTTGGAGCCACACTCATCCAGAAAATGGAGAGTATTCCATCACATTCCTGACTTGTGTCTTGTAGATGGTTGACAGGCTTTGGGAAGTCAGGAGGTGAGTTACTCGCTGCAGGATTCCTAGCCTCTGACCTGCTCTTGTAGCCACAGTATTTATATGGCTGATCCAGTTCAGTTTCTGGTCAATGGTAACCCCCAGGACGTTGATGTTGGGAGATTCAGTGATCGTAATGCTGTTGAACAGAGGACCCATTAGCTGCATTGACTGGATGGCTATCCTGTGATTCATAATAACGCCAACAGCGTGGGTTCAGTTTCTTCTTCCAGCTGAGGTAGACTTGGGTCCTGCCTCTTCGCTCTTCCCCTGTGAGTTGAAGGCAATGGCAAACTGCCACTGACAAAGAACTATCAGGCTGAAGCATCAGCAGACAGTGAGCTAAGGACCTCCCTTCGGACAGAGGACATGAATGAATGCCATTGAATGTCAAGGCAAGATTTCTTCTCCCCTTGTTGGAGATGGTCATTTCCTGGTGCATGTGTGGCACTAATGTTACCTACTACTGATCAACTCTAACCTGAATATTGCCTAGTTCTTGCTGTAAGTGGGCACCGACTGTTTCAGCATCTGAGGAGTTGTGAATGGTACTGAATATTGCAATCAACAGTGAACATCCCCATTTCTGACCTTATGATGGAAGGAAAGTCATTGATGAAGAAGCTGAAAATGGTTGGGCCTAGGGCACTACCCTGAGGAACTCTTGCAGTGATGTCCTGGTGCTGAGATGATTGACTTCCAACAACCATAACCATCTTCCTTTATGCTAGGTATGATTCAAACCAGTGGAGAGTTTTCCCAAATTCCCATTGACTTTTATTTTGCTCGGGCTTCTTGATGTCACACTTGGTCAAATGCTGCCTTTATGTCAAGTGTAGTCAATCTCACCTCACCTCTGGAGTTCAGCTCTTTTGTCCATGTTTGGATCAAGGCTGTAATGGGCTCTAGAGCCAAGTGGCCCTGGCGGAACACAGGTTATTGCTGAGTAAGTACTGCTTCATAGCATTGTCGATGACACCATCAATTATTTGCTGATGATTGAGAATGGACTGATGGGGTGGTAATTAGCCAGACTGGATTTGCCCTGCTTTTTGTGTGCAGGACATACCTGGACAATTTTCCACATTGTCGGGTAGATGCTACTGTTGTAGATGTACTGGAACAGCTTAGCTAGGGGCGCGGAAAGTTCTGGAGCACAAGTCTTAAGTATTACAGCTGGGATGTTGTCAGGGCCCATAGCTTTGCAGTATCCAGTACCTTCAGCTATTTCTGGATATCAAGTTGGGAGAATTGAATTGCTGGGAACCTCAGGAGGAGACTGAGATAGATTATCTACTCAGCACTTTTGGCTGAAGCTGGTTTGAATGCTTCAGCCTTATCTTTTGCACTGATGTGCTGGGCTCCCCCACCATTGAGGATGGGGATATTTGTAGAGACTCCTCTCCCTCTTGTTGTTTGATTGTCCATCACCATTCACAGCTGGATGTGGCAGGACTGCAGAGCTTAGATCTGATCCATTGGTTATGGGATCGCTTAGCTCTATTGCATGCTGCTTCTGTTGTTTAGCATGTATGTAGCCTGGGTTGTAGCTTCACCAGGTTGGCACCTCATTTTTAGGCATACCTGGTGCTGCTCCTGGCATGCCCTCCTGCACTCTTCATTGAACCAGATTGGTCTCCTGGCTTGATGGTAATGGCAGAGTGAGAGATACGCCAGGCCATGAGATTACAGATTGTGTTTAATTACAATTTTGCAGCTGCTGATGGCCCATAATACCTCATGGATGTTGCGTTTTGAGCTAGACCTGTTTGCTCCTATCCCATTTAGCATGATGGTAGTGTAACACAACATAATGGAGGGCTTCCTCTCTGTGAAGATGGGACTTTGTCTCCACAAACACTGTGCAGTGGTCGCTCTTTCTGTCATGGATTGATGCATATGTGACTGATAGATTGGTGAGGGTGAAGTCAAGTAGGTTTTGCCTCTTGTTGGTTCTCTCACAAGCTGTTGAATGACAAGTCCAGCTGATATGTCCTTCAGGAGTCGGCCAACTCGATCATGTAAATGCGTTGGAGGTAGTTCAGAGGAGGTTTACTAGATTGATACCTGGAATGAGTGGGTTGTCTTATGAGGATAGATTGGATAGGCTGGGTTTGTTTCCACTGGAGTTTAGAAGAGTGAGGGGTGACCTGATTGAAGTATATAAGATCCTGAATGGTCTTGACAAGATGGGTGTGGGAAGGATGTTTCCTCTTGTGGATGAGTCCAGCACTAGGGGACACTGTTTTAAAATTAGGGGTCGCCCTTATAGGATAGAGATGAGGAGAATTTTTTTCTCTCAGGGGGTTGTGCGACTTTGGAATTCTTTGCCTCAGAAGGCAGTGGAGGTGAGGGGGTGGGGGTTGGGGGGGGGTCATTGAATATTTTTAAGGCAGAGTTAGATAGATTTTTGTTAGACAAGGGAATCAAAGGTTATCAGGGGTAGATAGAAGCATGGACCCCGAAATACAACCAGATCAGCCATGATCTTATTGAATGGCAGAGCGGGCTCAAGGGGCCCTTAATTCGTATGTTCATATGATCAGTGATAGTGCTACCGAGCCATTGTACGCCCCTCAGCCAAAGTACATTCAGTGCCTTTACTACCCTCAATGCTTCATCCAAGTGGTGTTCAACATGGAAGAGTACTGGATCATCAGCTGAGGGATAATGGTAGGTGGTAATCAGCGGGATGTTTCCTTGCCTATGTTTGACCTGATGCCATGAGACTTCATGGGGTTTGGAGTCAATGATGAGGACTCCCAGGGTGACTCCCTCCTGACTGTATACACCTGTCCCTACCTGTGATAGGTCCCTCTTTCCAGTGGTTCAGAACATACGCAGGGATAGTGATGGAGGTGTCGGTGATATAGACAGCAAGGTATGATACAGTGACCATGACTATTTGAGGCTGTTGCTTGTCTAGCCTGTGGGATGGCTCTCCTAATTTTGGCACAAGTCCCCAGGTGTTAGTGAGGTGGACTTTGCAGGGTCAACTGGGCTGGGTCATTTCTGATGCCAGCACGACACCTGGTGGCCCTCTTGATTTTATTCTTTTTTGAGTTCTCTTTAGCAGTTTGATTCAACTGAGTGTCTTGCTAGTTCATATCAGAGGGCAATTAACCTCATTGCTATGGGTCTGAAGTTACAGGTAGGTCAGACCAGGTTAGGGTGGCAGATTTCCTTCCCTAAACAACATTCGTGAACCAGAATTTTTAAAAATTGACAAGCAGGCCTTTTCATGGTTACCATTACTGAGACTGGCTTTTTATTACAGGGATTATTTTATTTAGGGATCTACGTGTTCTAGTACGAATTACAAAAAGTTAGTATGCGGGTACAGCAAATAATTAAGAAAGCTAATGGATGCTATCCTTTATTACAAGAGGGATTGAACATAAAAATATAGGATGCTATGCTTCAGTTATACAGGGCATTGGTGAGACCACACCTCGAATACTGTGTGCAGTTTTGGTTTCCTTATTTTAGGAAGGTGTAAATACATTGGAGGCGGTTCAAAGGAGGTTAACTAGATTGATACCTGGATTGTCTTATAAGGAAAGGTTGGACAGACTGGGTTTGTTTCCACTGGAGTTTAGAAGAGTGATTTAATTGAAGTATACAAGATCCTGAACGGCCTTGACAGAGTAGATGTTGAAAGGATGTTTCCTCCTATGGGTGAGTTCAGAACTGGGGGACACTGTTTTAAAATTAGGGATTGTACTTTTAGGACAGAGATGAGAATTTTTTTCTCACCGAGTGCTGTGTGACTTTGCAATTCTCTGCCTCAGAAGGCGCTGGGAGTGGGGTCATTGAATATTTTTAAGGCAGAGGTAGGTAGATTCTTGTTAGGCAAGGGAATCAAAGGTTATCAGGGTTAGATGGGAATGTGGGAATTGAAACACAAGAAGATCAGCCATGATCTTATTGACTGGCGGAGCAGGCTCGAGGGACCAAATGGCCTACTCCTGTTCCTAGTTCTTGTGTTCTTTATTCCAGATTTATTAATTAATTGAATTTGAATTACCCAGTTGCCATGGTATGATTTGAACCTTTGGATCCACACCATTAATTTGGGCTCCTGGATTACTAGCCCAGTTACTATCACTTTGCCACTGTTCCCAGGAACTTGAGGTTCTCCAAAACTCTGCTGCCCATGTCTTAATTCGCATCAAGTTCACCCATTAGCCTTGTGCTCATTGACATACATTGGTTTCCAGTTAAGCAACACATTGATTTTAAAATTCTTATCCTTGTTTTCAGATCTTGCCATGGCCTTATCCCCCCTCTATTTCTGTATCGGCTCCAGCTTTAAAACCCTCCAAGTTACCTACGGTCTTCTAATTCCTGCCTCTTGAGCATTCCATATTTTAGTTGCTCCACCATTGGTTGGTGTGCCTTCAACTGCCAAGGCCCTATGTATTCCCTCCTCAAAACTCTCTGCTTCTCCACCTCTCTTTCCTCCTTTTAAGACACTCCTTAAAACCCACCTCTTTGAGCTAGCTTTTGGCCTTCTGCCCTAAAATGGTGGAGTGGTAATAATGCCACTGGGCTAGTAATCCAGAGGCCTTGGCTAATGCTTTGGGGACATGGGTTCAAATCCCACCATGGCAGCTGATGGAATTTAAATTCAATTAATAAATCTGGAATTGAAAGCTACCTATGAAACTATCATGGATTGTTTCAAAAACCCATCTGGTTCATTCTTGTCCCATAGGGAAGTAAATTGGCTTTCTGGCCTGGCCTATATGTGACTCCAGACCTACAACAATAAAGTTGACTCTTAACTGCCCTCTGAAATGTCCTAGCAAACCACTTAGTTCAAGGGTAATTAGAGTGGGCAACAAATTGCCCGTGATGCCCATATCCTGTCAAAGAATCAAAATAAATTGTTGTTTGTGGCTCAGTGTCAGATTATTTTTTGTAATGCTCCTCCGAAGCACCTTGGAATGTTTTCTTATGTTTAAGGTGCAATTTAAAATACAAGTTGTTGCTTTTGTAATGATTTCTATGGACTAATACCTACTTTTATGGACTGTTTGGTTACTGTGGTGAACCTCTTAGGTTGCTGGCTACTTGTGATGGACTCTTATAGGTTAATGAATGTTTGTGATCAATTTTATAAGTCCAAAAAGGAATTCAGGAGAAACTTCTTTACCCAGAAAGTTGTTAGAATGTGTAACAGTGGAGACCTGTGTAACTTGTGTTACTTGCTTGGAGAAGTTTAGGGGAGCAGCACTGATGCATTTGACTCAAAACTAGATAAGCACATGAGGGAGAAATGAATACAGGAATATCTTGATAGGGTTATCTGAATTTGCATGGTAGGAGACAAATGTGGAGCAGAAACATCAGAACAGCCCCGTTGGGTCAGATGGCCTGTTTCTGTGCTGTAAATTCTATGTAATTCTATGAAAAGGTGTGTCTAATTGTGATGAAGTGTTGGGTTTGTATCTGCCTGTAATGGGCTGTGTTAGTCAATACCTATCATAGATTTCATTTTCTCATAATGCGTAATGAGTACAAAATTCATCCTATTGAGTTTGGGCTAAATAAATTCGAAGAAGCCTAAAGATAGAAGCCCCAGGTCTCATCTGTGAGGCTTAATTTTTTCATGTTACACAATGTGTCGTAAGCAAAACAAAGACAGACACATATATTTTTGTAGTACTTGTTTATTCATCTAATTGTTACAAACCACTGTATTTGAGAAACAAAAAAACCTTTTCAAGTTGACTTTATTGAGCAATGGAACAGTATTGTGTATATACATTCTGCCAGTCCATTTTATAATAAATATGGTTTTAAATAAGAAAGGATTTTTTTTGTCCAGAATACAAAGGTACGGGGCACAGGGAATAATCTGGAACCGCTAAAGAAATAAATAACTTCTTTTGTTCTGTGCAAAACTATTTACATAAAATATTACACACATCCACACACACTAGACATTACACTGCAACCAAAACTATTTGGTCTCAAGTAAAATCATCTGCTTTCTTAGATTCACTGTGAGCAGAATTATTGCAAGTCAAAAAATTCAGGCACATTTAATGATTTGGTGGCTTTAGTCAGGAAAGAATTTTAAAATGAACTTATATTGGACTAAAACCAAAATACAGGCTAGGTTATCCCTTTTAATTTGAGCTCACAAGCATTTTAACTAGAAACAGATGAAGATGGTGGGCTAGATTGTACCACACACCGAATTAACTTAAAATCAGCCTCATGTGTACATGCTTAAACAATCTTGAGTAACAGCATGCGCTCCAGCCTCACTATCTCTCAGCTGACTGTAGAGGCTTTTATATTTCATAGTGTTAAATCTGCCACTGGACACAGATGTCTGGTATTTCCGCCATTAATACCACAAATTAAAGTAAAGAAGGTGAGTTCTGCCTCTCCAACTAGGGCGTGTTGCCTCGTTAAGGCATTACTAGAGGCAACACATAAGATCAGGCCACAGACTAGTCCTGGCCAAAGGAGGTGACAGCACAAAAAAGTCAGGGGGCTCAACTGCTGGCCCAGTCTGACTTTCTTTGTGTTTGCTTGTCATCTGGAATATCATGAGCAATTATTCTGGATTGACGCTAGGGTATCTTAATATTTGATATGCCCATTTGTAATTTAATTGTTGACTGTTAAATGTTCAACTATTTTCTTAATTGGAGTTGTAATTTGTTTTATAATAGCTGGCCCTTGACATCTTTATGCCTGTAAAATTCTGATATATAGTTTTTTTAGGTGGCTTATTTAGACTACAGTGTGAGGTAATCCTGCACGAGTTATAATAGTAGAATGCGTATATGGAATATGTGGCATATCGGTTGCTCCCCTGGAAAGTCAATAGACTGATGGGTGTGTGATGGGAGAAATGAGTTGAGTATACAATTATGGCATCCATTGTTGTTATCCTTTCACTGACACAAGCCTGGCAGTTGTCTCCTTTCTTAACCTGGTGATTTTCAGTTGTGAGGGGAGGAATCTTCTCACCTGAGTTTTCTTCTTGGACATCAGGACCATTTTTGGGATGTAAATAAACCCTATCACTGGATTAGTGTGGTGGTGGGGTGAATCTCCAGTGACAGACACCACGTCAGCTACTGGCAATGCAGCTTGTTTGGTCCACTGGGAAGGTGACCTGGATGAGAATGCAGATGTCAGCAGTGACCTGCCATGACAGCCTGAGGCACTGGTGTACAGGCATGTCAGGATGGCTGATATTTTGTCTATAGAGCATGTATTGGGGGCATCACCTACTTACATCTGGATCTTGGTGTCCATTCCATCTGCCCTGTGGAAGGGCATGTTGCTGTGGAGAAGGCAGTTGGTGCTGCTGCTGGTATTGCTCCAGCTGCTGCTGGACCATGTAGCACTGGAAAATCCCCTGCCCTGGACTCTCAGCAGAGGGGAGTAGTGTAGCTACATAAGCAATGTCCATGCTGCTGTGATGGCTGGTTACAGGGAAGTGCAGCTGAGGGTAGGTAAGGTACTGGACAGGTGAAGTGCAGTTGGCACTCACAGTCAAGCAATGATAGCAGTCTATGACAGGAGAGTTTTGCAAGACATCCTCAAAGTCTGGCGATGTCTGTAGCTCTTCAGTATTACTGATCAACGTTCACAGTTTGTTAGCTTCACTGAGGCAGTCCCTTCTGCTGTGCTCTTGCTTTCTCGAACCTGTCATGTTGGAGACACAGCATTAAATTTCTCCACTGTTGGGAAAAAGGAAGTCCATTCAAAAAATCCTTAATTGACTTCTTAATGAGTTCAATGGCGCTCCAGCCTCAACCTCAGGAGTTCCATACTTCCGCACCAAACCTCCTGGGAAAGACAGAAAGAGGCTGGGAGATGTCTGGATACCTGCCTGGCAGCACTTTTTCTGATTTTCTGTTATTATCCCTCAAGAGAGGATCCAAACAGAATGTAATTTAACAAAGCCCCAGGCTGTTTTTCCCCATAAGGCCTTTTGGCATGATACTTCATTATATCTGAGTCCTAAAATTGCTTGCCTGCTCATATAGGCATGCCTGAATACACAATTAACATCCATTTGTTAGCATGCATTCAAACACACACCTGCATATAGGCCTGTAAAAGACACAATGACCAGGATTTTATCGGATATCGGGAGCATGTGTTGAAGCGGGGATGGTGCGAAAAATCAGTTTGGATGACGAGGGTGGTGGTGGGTGGTGACATCCCCGTCACCTTCCTGTCATTGCTTGCTTTTTACCAGTGGCAGAGAAGGTGGTGGATGGGCCCTCCTGCCCTTAGGCCAATTGAGGTGCTTAAATTTACAATTGAAGGCCATTTAAGGGCCTTTTCCCACTGCCGCTGGTATTTTATCAGCGGTAGGTGGGCTTCATATAGCAGCCCATAGAGGACCATAGGTAGCAAGGACCAGCCCCTCAAGCCTGTGCCCTCAAGAACAACCCACCCCACCCCTTGCTGGGGCCTGCCTGAATGGCCCCAGTGAGCCCGACAACACTTACCTGGGTTCCAGGGCCTCTTCCACCGACGCTACTGCTGCCTGGTTGCAGTCCCAGCAGTCACCAACATTCTCATTCAGTTGGCCGGCAGCTCCTGGGGGCCGGACCACATCACTTAAAGGGACAGGATCCCCGACTGCAGGCAGTTAATTGTCTGGCTGCACGTAAAATCAGGTCTGTCTTCCATAATCGGCCTAGGCAAGGTTGCCCTGACTTTTCAGCCAGTGGACGGGGCCACCGATGCCCCATAAAATCCCGGCCCAAATGTATGTTGTTGACAACTCATCTACATAAAGGCACATGCACCTTTGAAACACAGTCCTTGTCTGGAAGAGAGGAGTGACTACACTAAGTGAGTTTACTAAATTCCCACTGGGAACTGCAGCCTGTAAACAACATCAAACAAGCTACAGGATATGCATAGACACATTTTGCACTATTAATTGAGGATTATTCATGGGTTTCTGTAAAATTCTCTATTATGGTTTAGAGACAATGTACAAATGTGTTTTTAATTCAAGCAGTTCCTAGTCAACAAGTGCATGTCCAAAGGTATGTTTGTGGTGTGTGGCAGCCATAACATTGCAAGGAAATAGCAGGGTTCCCTGATATGTGAGAGATTACTGAACAAGATGGGTCAGAAATGGAAAACAGTACCTGAAAATTGTCACTCAAGATATAGATCTTGAATTAAAGTTAAAAAAAAATCATGAAGATTTGATGATTGCTTTATTCAGAACAGACTCCTGTCACAGTAACTTAGTGGAGATTTTTCCTGATTCACTGCAGAAATGAAAATCTGGAAGCAATCAAACTTTAGAAGGTAAATGATTTCTGAACAGCAATGTGAACTGGAGTTTGCACACAATGCGAAAATTTGATCCACAGCTCAATCTCATCATAATCTCATTTTAGGGATATATATGGTCTCTGGGCTTTTCCTACTGGTAGCCTTAACATAAATCCCTCATCAGTAATAGAGTTGGTTTAGATTATCCTGAGTAATCAGGGTAAAGAGTAGGTTCAGGTTATCCTGGGTAACCAGTGGTATATATGGCAGGTTTAGATTATCCCAGCTCATCAGGCTAAATAACAAAATCATGGTAAAATCAGAATATCCTGATCTTGCAGCACTATAATTTTAAAATTCTCATCTTTGTTCCCAAATCTCTCTGTGACCTGACCCCTCCCTATATTTACAATCTCCTCCAGCCCCACAGTCCTTTGAGATCTCTGTGGTCCTCCAACTTTGGCCTCTTGCTCATCGCCTATTTTTTAACCATTAGCCATTGATGGTTGTCGTTAGATGTTTAGGCCCTTAGCTCTGGAATTCCATTGTTGTACCTCTCCAGCTCTACCTTTCTCTCCTCCTTCAAAAGCGCTCCTTAAAACCTACCTCTTTGACTAGAGTTTTGGTCACCTGCCCTAATATCTCCTTGGTGTCATTTTATTTGATTATACTCCTGTGAAGCACCTTAGGATGTAAAGGTGCTATATAAGTGCAAGCTGTTGTTTTGATGTTGGTTATCAGGGAGAATGAACAGCTCCAGATTATAGCAGGTAATCAGAGATACAGGTTATTTTTGAATATTGATTGAACAGTTAAGTTTACTTTGGATGGTTGGGTAGATTGTTGTATGTAAACTTTCTGGAAAGGGAGAAGATTAATGCAATGCTAGGATTCTGGACTGCAACTCATTGGGAGGGATGGGGGAAGAGATAGGCATGCTTTGCTCCTTGTGTAGTAGACTAGAACTAGAACTAGGGGACAGAGTTTAAGAGGCTTCTCTTTTAAGACAGAGATGAGGAGAAATTTTTTCTCTCAGAGGCTCATTATTACGTGGAATTCTGCTCCCCAGAGAGCAGTGGAGGCTGGATCATTGAATTTATTCAAAGTAGAGTTAGACAGGTTTTTGATAGATAAGGGAGTCAAGTGTTATGGGGTCAGATGGGAAAATGAAATTGAGACCACAACCAGATCTTATTGAATGGTGGAGCAGGCTCGAAGGGCTGAATGGCCTACTCCTGCTCCTAAGTCCTATGTTTCTGATTACATAGAATTGCATACAGTATCCAGCACAGAAACAGGCCATTTGGCTCAGCTGGTCTGTGCCAGTGTTTATGTTCTACATGAGCATCTTCCTGCCTTACTTCATCTACCCCTATCAGCATAATTGTTTATTTCTTTCTTCCTCACTTGTTTACCCAGCTTCCCCTTAAATGCATTTAGCCAATTCACCTCACCAAGTTCCATATAAAGATATTTGTCCTGAATTCTCTTTTTGACTTATTGGTGATTACCTTATATTTATGGCCTCTGATTTTGGTCTCCCTCACATGTTGAAACATTTCCTCTATGTCTACCCTATCAAACCCCTTTATAATTTTAAAGACCTCTTTTAAATCCCCCTAAATCTTCTCTCTTCTAGAGATAACAGTTCAACTCTGTTCAGTTTTTCTTAATGAGTATATCCCCTCAGTTCTAGCATCAACCTTCTGTATCTTTTTCATATCTTCTCAGTGCCTCCAAATCCTTTTTGTAATAAGATGACCAGAACTGGTGCACCATGCTGCAAGATTACACTACACGAAGCAGAAGAAACCTCCTCAGGTGACCTGCTATGAATTTCTCAGGCTTTACACTTCAGTCAAATCTTCTCAGTTGCAGAGCTGCCATTTAACTTTGACTAAGCAGCCAAACAATCAACTTTCTGAAGAAGAGTCACCTGGACTCGAAACGTTAACTCTGTCTTTCTCTCCATAGGTGCTGTCAGAGCTGCTGAGTTTTTCCAGCAATTTTTGTTTTTGCTTCAGATTTCCAGCATCTGCAGTATTTTGCTTTTAATCAACTTTCATATGTGTTTTTCCAGTTTTCATTACTAAACTTCTGAAGCTGTTGGGTGTCATTTTCTCTTGCCTCCTGGGTGCTAAGATGGTTGAGGCATCACATTACAGAGGCAGAGGCCATTTGTTGTGCCAGGTTACCACCCAACAGAGATTGAAAATTACCCCTACCTGTGCGCTGACCCTTACTGCACAGGTTGATCTAATACTTCAGATCAGTCCTGTTAAGTGAGGCAAAATAACTAAATATAGACCATTTGATCATGGTGGAATCATAACTGAGATCCTCACTTACATACTTACATCAAGTTTCATTCAACAGAAATCACCAGTGAGTCCAAACTGCTACTACTCCTGCTTAACACCACCCTCCCCTTCTCCCACCTCCAGGAAGTGCTGAAGCCAAATGTAGTGCCCCATCACCACTCTGTTATCATCAGTTAACTCAGCATAAACTGGCCTCCTTCTCACTCCCTAAATTCAGTACACCACAGAGTTTTATTATCTACAAATCTAATATTCATGGCAATTGGTGTTTTCAATATCCCTGGCATGAAAAACAAAACATTCCTGCTCAGCCACTGTACATGTATTTCATTTTGTGGTGAAGCAATTTTTTTGCCGTATTTCTAGAATTTTCCATGGAGTCTGTCATGGAACTGCTGAGCTTCCAGTGAAATGATGGGTCACAGTTGAGTATTAACCCAGAAATATCCAGTTATATTGTACCTTAGACATTGTGTATGGATTTTTTTTTTGCCTGCTCATATTGAGTAATTAACAGGAAAGAAATAAATCAATTGTCACGAAATGTCCTCTCCCCACTAAAAATTGCAAATCTACCACCAAGCACTTATTAAAATTTGGGTTGCCCAACCCTTTAGGAGGCCATTCCTACTCAGAAACATTTTTGCTCTTCCTCCAAGTATAGAAAGACTTAATGTATAGTCAACCTTAAAAAATAAAGATCATTAAAAAAATTCTCAATTTACAGTTAGATTTTCCTTTAAACAACCTCAGACCATTAGGCAAGTTGACTTATCACGCGAGATCCGTAACTAGCAGTCTTTCCAATGCCCATCAGATACAAGTTCTTCTCTCTCTGGTGCTAATGACAGCCACATGCTCTGACCACCATATTCCTGTATTTTTTTAAGATGACGTTTGAACTGTCGTCAAAGTAAAGCACGGATATGGCATTGAGTTGTGTGGGAGCGCAGCATGGCTTCGGGACATTCTCTGGGTTTATTAAGTGAACCTGAATGTAAAATTAAGAGAGAAAGAGGTATTTCAAAGAAAATCATAATACAATCCATATAACACAGTCCACACATATATAACTAATCAAGAAGTGGGGAGCATGTTTCAAAATAAGATAGGACACTGTTTCACATCTACCACACAAGTTTCTCCCTCCTCTCCTGAAACCACTGACTCTTGATGAGATACAGTTCATCTGTCAGCAGCTGACCTTCAGTACCTTGCCCATGTTGGCACTTTCCAGGCCCTAAACATCTCCTTTTCACCATGGATGCCCAATACCTCTACACCTCCAACCCCCACCAGGATGGCATGAGGGCTCTCCCCTTCTTCCTTGAACAGAGGCCCAACCAGTCCACATCCACCAGCAACCTTTTCCAACTGGCCGAACTTGTTCTCACCTTGAATACCTTCTTCTTTGATTCCAGTCACTTTCTCCAAATTAAAGATGTTGCCATGGGTATCTGTATAACTCTTCACTAGACCTGCCTTTTTGAGGGAAATGTGGAACATTGGGCCTTAACTTCTGAGCCGACCAGCGTCGGATTAGGGGGGCACCCTAAAGATGCACTGGGAAATCCTCTTTGCAAGTTCACAGGCAAGGTTTACATGGCAATTGCCCAAAAGTGCACACTTCCTCTGGGAAAATGACCTGCACTGGGAGCCATCTGAAAATATGATTTAAATCGCAAATTTTGGATGGTTCTGCCTGGGTTACAGCAATAGTTACCTAGAAGAGGTTAGAAGAATTAAGACCACTTATAGCTACTGGGTAACTATTTACAGAACCAGACCAATCCCCTAGGCGACTTCCCCCACCCTCAGACCCCCCCAGGGAACTCCTTCCACCCCCACGAATACCCCCCAACAGGACTCGCTGACACCTCTGATCCCCCAGAGGTCTTCCCCCACTCCTGACTACCCCCCCATGGGACTCTTGCAACTACCCCGACCCCACAGGGGTCTCCACGCACCCCCTGACAACTCCACCCACAGGACTCCCCGACCCCCAAGGAGTGCCCCACAACTCCCCCCACAGGATTCTTCCCATCTGCATGGGACTCCTCCCCACCATTCCTGAGGCCCGACACCCTCCCCACCACCCCCGAGGCCCGCCACCCACCCCCGATTCTTTAACGCCCCCACCCCCAGGCCCAACACCTTCCACCTGAAGCCCGACACCCCCTCACTGAGGCCTGACATCTCCCCCTCCCGAGGCCTGATACCCCTCACCGAGCTTGACACCCCGCAGTGAGGCCCAACCCCCAGCGAGGTCCGACCCCCACCTCCTGAGATCCTACCTCCGACCCCCAATCTCTGAGCCCCCAACCTCCGATTTTCCCCCAACCTCCCTTCCCTACCCCGATCTCCGATTCACCCCCCTCCGACCACCAATCCCCCCCACTCCCCAAATCCTACCCATTTACCTTTGACAATTACCTGTCAAGGACTTTTAAATTTCAAGGGACCTTTAAACTTATCTAGATTACGGCAGCTAGTGCCTTAAAAAAGGGAACGTAGCCTCCTTCCCTTTGACTCTCCTGGGCTTTGATGCTGGGCCTAGAGGACGTGCTGCATCGCCTGGATTTGGCCCAGCCTGAGCCGGAAGGTTGGGCGAGATAGGTTCGAAAATATTTTGACATAAGTAATTGGGCCTGGAGTGGCAATCCAACACTGATTGCCACTCTGAGGAAGTTCAGGCCCATTCTTTTTCCAGTCCTCCTCAACTCCCCTACCTGGACCTCTTTCTCATTGTTTGCTGCATCAGTGCTATTTCCTGCTCTAGCCTCGAACTGGAAAATTGCATCAATTTTACATGCAATTTCCACCCTTCCCTCACCTTCGTGTGGTCCATCTGCAACTCCCCTTCTCTTCTTTGACTTCTCTGTCTCCATTTCTGTGATAGGCTATCGACCAACATTCACTATAAGCCCACTAGGTCCCAGCTCTACCTTCATTCTACTTTTTCTCATCCAGTTTCCTATATGGTCTATTCTATTTTCTAATGTACTGATGATCCAAACATCCATATCAGTATTCTACTATGTCTTCTTTTCTCAACTGAGAATTCTCCTTCACCATGATCGACAGGGCCCTTGCTGTGTCCATTTCATTTCCTGCATTTCTGCACTCACTCCTTCCCCTCCCTTCCTGAATCATGATAGGGTTCCCCTTGTCCTCACCTTCAATCCCACCTGCCTCTGTATTCAATGGATCATCCTTTGCCATTTCTGCCCTCTCCAGTGTGACATCACCATCAAATACATTTTCTCCTCAATTCCCAGCGCACCAAAGGGACCATTCCCTTTGCACCACTCTTCTGAAACCCCAACACTCCTTAATCTACCCATACCAACATTCACACATGTCCTTTTGCCTTCACCATTCTCTTTCCAGTTGAAACAGTGATTTAATTGTACTTCTTTCTATTTTGTATATTGTATTCATTGCTCTCCTCCATATTGGGGGGGACCAAATCCTGGTTGGGTGACTGCTTTTTGGAACACCTCCATTTGTTTCCAGTGATTTGTCATTTCAATTCTTGATCCCACTCTCACTCTGGCCTTTCTGAGTCTGCCTCATAACCTGCTCTGATGAATTTCAACATAAGTTTGAGGAACAGCACCTTTCGAAGAGGCATTTTACAGCCTTCCAGGCTGAAGTTCAACAATTTAAGATCATAACCTCTGTCCCCATTTTTTTGGATGGCAGCTGTTGGTGACAATTGTACCACTCCCATTTACACCTCCTCTACACTCACCTTCTGTTTCTTTACTTTTCCCATTACCATTTCGTTTTTGTCACCATCATCCCTTTTGTCATTAGCTCTCCTATCTTGCACTCCTACACAAACCTTTCCTTTTGTTTTACCCTTTTCCCTTTCCCTGCCTTGGTACTTGCTTAAAACCTGTTACATCTCTAATTTCTTTCCAGTTCTGATGAAAGATCATCGATCTGAAACCATGACCCAGATCTCCTGGTCAGCGGCGATGCTGGGGCGATTGCCATTGACTGCTATGATCTCTGCACTCTTATTATTTTGTATTCTTCCAGCTGGAACTTCTGATCCTAGCCTGCAGCAGCGATGCTTCAGTGAGGTGCAATTAACTAGTTTTGGCAACTTTGGAATGAAATTAGTCTTTAACCATGGTATAACAAGGGCAACATTGAGTTGGAGGCTTCCTTCCAAGTCAATAGAAACTAAATTCGGGCCGATTGTAAAACCAACTGCTGCTCTGCTATCGCCTGGCTTGCACCATTGCCAAAGACCTATTTCAACAACTGTGTTTATCTCCATATCAAAGAAATGGATAAGAACTCACATAGAATTACATTCAATTTACAACATGGGAACTAGCTTTAGGCCCAACCAGTACATGTTTACCCTCCACACAAACAGTATCCTAACCAGTGTTCCGTGTAAGTCTCTGGCTGTACAGGCATGCAGCAACGCAGAAGTTACTGGCCAAGACATGCACAAGTAGGCACATTTAAATTACCATGCATGTGTGGTCTTGAAGAAAATTTAAAGATAATGTGTATTTAAACGAATCAGCTGCACACTACAAGAAAAAATTAGCGGGTATGATGATCAGAATCCCATTTTTCTGCCTGTTCCCATGTCACTTTGTGCTCCTTTTCTTCAATTGTCTACTTAACCTATTTTTAAATGTTGACATGGTCTCTCCTCCGACAACTAACTCTGGTAGCATATTTCATAGCCTTGCACTTCAGGGCTGGAAGGTAAAGAGACTGTACTTGATGTCAGCATCTTTTTAAAAATATGAAGACACGACAATATTATTAGGCTTATTGGGGGATACTGTTTTAAATCTTCAGACTTTAATTTTGCATACATTGTGAGATGTCACCATTTCTTCCTGTGTCATACACTTGGTATACAGTACTTACCAGAGTTTGAACAATTGCATGATTTGTAGCATTCATGTATGAGTTCAGTGGGAATGAGCATTCTCCCTCACAATAGTATGCAGCATATCCCTCGGGAGCTATGATCCAGTCCTTCAAGAAGAGGAGGAACAGGATATATATTCAGAACAGAGTTTCTGGATATCGCTGTCTTTGAAAAACTGGTTTTATATCTTTCTAAAAACAGCATGCAACCATATTTACAAAAAAAATGCACCACTTTAAATATCAGTTTAATAGTGAATAACAAGAGCAAAAGAAACTGCTTATAACATTAATTCAAAAGAAAGTAAATAATGCCCGACCAGAGTTCAGATCTAACATTTGTACTGTGATTATGACATCCTCCACAGCAATTTCTGGTAGCACACAACTTCCCCAGGTGCCATGAAAGATTGATTTTTCTGTGAAACATCATGTTTATCAAGATGAAGGAAATTATTGCTAGGGAATGGAACACTCTCCATTTCGAACAGTCAGCCTCAAATACTCCTAGGTCAAATGCAAAGTAGAATTCCCTCCATGTAGCCCTAAAACCGTGCCTTAACCTAATTCTGATGATCATCCTTATTGCATCAATGTGATAATTGTCGGTTTTGCACAGCAGGTAGTCATACTGTAGTTTCTCTAAGTGAGACAGCTTTTTTTTAATTCATTCACGGGATGTGGGCTTTGCTGGTTGGGCCAGCATTTATTGCCCATCCCTAGTTGTCCTTGAGAAGGTGATGGTGAGCTGCCTTCTTGAACCGCTGCAGTCCATGTGGTGTAGGTACACCCACAGTGCTGTTAGGGAGGGAGTTCCAGGATTTTGACCCAGGGACTTAGGTCCACTTTGGGTCATGAACCTATGCTTACTAGGAACTGAATTGAGACTCAATTCAAGTTGAGTCACATGAGACGCTCACCAGCAGCAGATTGAAGGGTCTTTCATCCTATCAGTCTGAACTAGATTTGAAATCAAGCCCCAGGGATGAAAAAATAAACATTGGTTTTCCTACCTGTGCCAACAGTAACTCATTTACTCAAATGGATTACAGTCAGTCATACACATGCCAATCAGAAAACCTAGGCTCTAGTTTCTAATCCGGTCCTACAAAAATTTACTCAGCAGTGTAACTGGATAGTTATAAAGTATTTCAATATTAAAATTGTGACAATCCCACCAGTCTTCCTCACTGGTCTTATGTAATGGTTAAGGACATTGCACTTATGCTGCTGGCACCTAAGATATGTTTATAGGGGTTCCACCAATCTAGGTTGAATTACAGTTTACTATTGATTTACTGGGATCACTTCTAAGGTCACTACAAGATTCAGTTTAAAATATTTAGACATTAATTCTCCAGGACATTTACTTTCCATGTTTTTAAAAAGATTTTACATTTTTCTTTCAAGCACATTACCTGGGGACATTGGTTAGAAAAATGCCAAATAGATTCCCAACTTCAAAGTACAAAGTGCCATCAAATCTGTTACTCAATTTAATGTCTCATCCAAAGGACAGCACCACAGATCTCTCTCATAACTGCATTGGAGTGCTGTTATGCGCTTAAGTCCTGAAGTGGCACTTGAGTATTCAAACAATTAACTCAATATAAGTGTTACCAATGAAGCTGAGGTTGGATATTACAATGAAGGTGCAAAAGTCTGAATGGGATTCCAATGTTTCAAAATCCTAATTTGGGTAATGCCGCATGCTAAAATTAATCTACATGTTTACACAATAAAGCCCCTCACAACCAGGAATGAGAGGAACTAATCTCAGTGAGAATACAGAGTTGTTATGGGTATCTGAAAGTGGAATTTGTGTTGTATAAGGGGGAAATTGGCTAGCCCCAATGAGGGCTGCATATGTTCTCTGAAATACAGGTTATGGAAGTATTCTTTGTAAGAACTGTTCTGGATAAAAAGCAAATGCGAAATAATAATTTTTTAAAAAATCCTACACTAGTTGGAACTTTTCTGAAATGATTTTGGATAAGAAACAAAAATGCTTTTAGAGTTCTTAATGTTCTGGAGTTACCTGCCATCCCAGGTCACGAAAGCTGACATACAGCTCATGCTTCATGCAGGCCTGGCGTTGGTCACTGCTACTGTTCTCTAGTAATCAGAAAAAATAGAGGCCATTAACAACTGGATATCAGCATCAGGTCTGCCACAGTTATCTCCACTAAGTTCCTGTGTCAAATAATTGGCAAGCAGACAGGATATTTATAGGCATTTGCATGCCTGCAATAGGAACAAGCTATTTATTTCTTGCAGAGATTGCAAGGTAAGAGAGCTGTGCAGAGAGAAAAGAAAAAGAAGACTTGCATTTCTATTGAGCCTTTCACAATCTTGTGATATCCCAAAGAGCTTTACAGCCAATGAAGTATTTTTTAAAGTGTGGTCATTGTTGTAATGTAGGAAATGTGGCAGCCAATTTGCACACAGCAAACTCCCACAAACAGCAATGTGATAATGATCGATAATCTGTTTTTGTGATATTAATTGAGGGATGGATATTGGCCAGGACACTGGGGAGAACCCCTATGTTCTCCTTTGAAATAGTGCCATGGGATTTTTTTATGTTCACCTTATAGAGCAGACAGGGCTTCAGTTTATAGATCATCTGAAAGGTAGCAACTTTGAGAGTGCAGTGCTCCCTCAGCACTAGAAAGGGCTGGAGTTTCAGCCTAGAGTTTAATGCTCAACTTGAACCCACAACCTTCTGACTCAGGGGTGAAAGTGCTACCCAATGAGCTATGGCTGACGAGCTATATCTTGACAGGAAATATCCTACCATGCCTGGAATAATTAAAATTGAATTGTATCTATCTGAAATTCCATATAATACTGAATCACATAAATACCTGTAAATTGACTGATGTTTCTTAATTCCTCCATTTGGAAACTATTTTCCCATTGGTGCTTTTCATGATCTTCAGTACAATGTCTGAAATCTGATCTACACATTTACTGTGGTCTCTCTCGCTCTCCATCTGTACACTCACTGATCCCCATCAGATCAGTCCATTCAAATGACACACCGGGTATAACAGACAATCAGTTAACTTGGGCAAAGCCTCAAATAGCAAACCAGTTCCTTACTGATGCAACAAAATGTGGAGGCAACTGTAACAAGAAATCAGGTCATCGCATCCTGCAAATGACTTTAAAATCATTGAAAACCATCTTATCCCACTTGTTGTACTGGGCTATGCAATGTATGCACTGGCAGAGGAGCACAAGGCAATGAGAGTTCGCTATATTGGTTCCTGGGATGAAAGGGCTGTCCTATGATGAGAGGCTGAGTAAATTGGACCTAAATTCTCTGGGGTTCACAAAAATGAGAGGGGATCTCATTGAAAGATTAAAAATTCTGAAACGGCTTGACAGGGTAGATGGTGCGAGAATGTTTCCCTTCATTAGAGAGTCTAAAACAAGAGGGCAAACTAGTCTCAGGATAAGGGGTTGATCATTTATGACAGAGGTGAGGAGGAATTTCTTCAGAAAGACAGTTGTGAATCTTTGGAATTCTCTACCAGAGGGCTGTCGATACTCTGTTGTTGAGTATATTTAAGGCTGAAATAGATAGATTTTTGGTCTCTAGGGGAATCAGGAGACGGGGTGACAAAGTGGAGGTAAGGTCAAAGACCAGCCATGATCTTACTGAATGGTGGAGCAGGCTCAATGGGGCCATCTGGCCTACTCCTGCTCCTATTTCTTTTGTTATGATCAAAAGACAAGTCAATTTTTGATATTGAGGATAATCTATTTTTAGTTTTTAATCCTGAGAGCGATGCTTCAAATAATTGTTTGTATTAGATGAGATGCTCCTGCAGAAACCAGTTTCTTCTAAAAGATTCTTTTGGCATCTGTACACAGACAGCCACTTAGATGCAGTGAATAGGTCAAGCGCAACAAGCTGGACCAAACTGAAACCTGTGTGCCTACATGACCTGACGAAGTATATGGGTGGTAGTTCTACCAGTAGGCTCACCCATGTTGGGAGGGTTAAAGTGCTGAAGCCAGACAAATGGCAGTCATGTGTGTTAACAATGTCCAAGGTGTTAATAAACAATTGTTTTTTAACTTGTTGAAGCACCAGCTGAGGAATGAGGGGCCAAAATTGGCTCAATTGGAAAAGAATATTTGAAGAGGACCCACAAAGCTGCAGTCTGAGTGATGCTAGGAGCCATATCTTTGAGCCCACATTTAACTGTAGAATGCTTGAGGGTGAACCAGTGACTTTGCAACTATGGTTTCTAAAGTTCTCCATCACTGGGGGTTTCCTCACCTCATGTCTGATTCTGTTGCAGACTAATTCATAAAGAATGATTGCCAAGAGTGGTTAATAACTCAGCAACTCTATTAGTGCTGTATTATGTGACTATCAGTACAGTACAAGGTGAACCAGATGGACTTTGGTCTTTTCTCATCCAGCAATTTTTATGTTCCTGTGTATGAATAATTTCAGGAGTGTGGTCCCTGGATGTTAAAGGTTGCAAAATCATTCAGCGTTTGATAGAAATGTTGATGGTATATACATCCTATTCAGAACAGATGGTAGGTAATCTCTTCAACCTGAGACAACTGAAATCTTGAACTAAGGTATCAGAGATGATGGTACGGGAATTGCTGTTTGCCAATGACTGTGCCATCATGTCACACTATGAGCATGGCTTTCAATGGGTCATAGACTGCTTCTCAAATGTGGCTGATGCCTATGGGCTAGCCATCAACTTAAGGGTGACAAAGATACTCCACCAACCACCACCAAATCCTGTCTATAACTATCAATAGCATAACCCTGATGGCTGTAGATAACTTTACCTATCTTGGAAGCACAATCTCTAGAAATGTCTGCATTGACAGAGGTGGCAAACAGAATTACCAGAGCAAGCTCAACATTTTCCCATTTACCCAAGAGACTGTGAAGGAAATGAAATATCAAATTTACAACAAAACCTGCTGCTATGATAATACCTCCCCTCCTATATGCCTGTGAGACACAGTCTACCTACTTCAGATTTTTAAGCAGTTGGAAAGGTTCCACATGAGATGCAGTCGGAACATCATGGGCATCAAATGGGAGGACAAAGTACCCAACACTGAGGTACTTCAAAGAGCAGACATGTCTGGAATTGAAGCACTCATCATCAGAGCCCTGCTCAGATGGAGTGGACATATAGTATGTACGGCTGACGATAAAATCCCTAAGGCAGTCATGAATTCGCAATTAATCTTGGACATTGCCTGCAAGGTAGGCCGAGATTAAGGTTCAAGGACTCTTTGAAGACAGAGCTCAGGAAATGTGGCATGTCCACCATAGACTGGGAGAAAATGAGCAATAAAGAACTACCTTGGGAGCAATCTCCAGTAGTGGCATTGTTTCCTTTGAACAGCAAAGAATACAGGGCAGCTATGGGCAAAAGACAAGCTAGAAAGACCGGGCAATCCCAACAAAATCAGAAAATTCATTCTTGCCCCCACACTGTGAAAAGCCTTGCAGGTCTGCAATCGACTCCATAGCCATGTTAGAATTAATACACAACAGGTGACTCTATGCATGTAAGAAACTGCCATCTATGATAGCTGGCGATGACAATATTCACATAATTCCAGGAGCGTGGCCCCCGGATATTAAAGGCTGCAACATCATTGAGCAGTACCTTGGATAACCAGGCAGCTTTATTTCAGGCCTCCACTGCTTCCCCAGGGAGGAGGTTGCTAAAGATGCAATAAGTTTAACATTGCTAGCCTCTCAAGCCCTGACCAAAACCCACCCCTCCCCCCACCTCCCTCCGCCACCCCACTGTCCCCCCCCCGACCTTATTTCCCCTCAAGCCCTGGCCCCCATGATTCATAATGACATTAAAGTGATTGTCTGGAGATCCTGCAAAAAAAGCCAATTGGGCAGTCACAAATTCGGTGGAAGAACAGCCAAGACTCTAGGTATATGTATAAACAATGGTGATTGGGAGAATCCTAGATTCTCATTTCCCCAGCAAGGCTGGAGCCTTAAGTCAACTTGGGGTTGGGTTTGCAGTCCTGTCGTGCCAGAGGCCAGGAGCACGTGGGGTCAGAGATCAGACCTTGGGCAGGGAAGAGATCTGTGTCTTGGTTTCTGGGGGTGTGGAGATCGAGAACAGGGCTTGGGGAGGGTGGAGATTGGGGTCAAGGCTTGGTTGTAGGGGAGATCAGGGTCAGGACTTTGAAGGCATGGATATCAGGGTCAGGGCTCCAGGGTGGTGGAGTGGGTGGGGGTCAGGGCGGGGGGTTTGGGAGAGGGTGGGGGGAGAAGTGGAGTTGAGTCAGGGCTTATGGTGGGGGGGGGGAAGTAGAAATGGGAGTCAGGGCTTAGTGGGGGTGTGGAGATTGGAGTCAGGGCTCGGGGAGAGGTGGAGATCAGGATCAGGCTCCGAGGAGGTGGATATCGGGGTCAGGGCTTGGGGAGGCAGGGGGAGGGGTGTGTTTGGAGATCAGGGCTGGGGCGGGGGGGTGGGAAGTGGAAATCGGGATCAGGGCTCTGTCGGGTGGAGATTGGGGTCAGGGCTCTGAGGTTGCGGGGAACTTGGATCAGGGCTTGGGGAGGGGGAGGTTGGAGATCAGGGTCAGGGTTCCAGGGGGGAAGTGAAGATTGGGGTCAGGACTTTGGGAGGGAAGTTGGGGTCAGGTCTCTGGTGGGGTAGATTGGGGTTAAGCTTGGGGGGAAGGTAAAGGTTCAGACCTTGGGGTTTAGAAGAAGAGGGGTCAGGGCTGTGGGGAGATTGGAGGTTAAGGCTTAAGGGAAACATCAGGGGATTGAGGAGATCAGGGGTCAAAGCTTAGAGGGAGGTTGAGAGTCAGGGCTGGGTAGGGAGGGATCAGGTATCAAAGCTTAAGGAGAGATCGGGGTCAGGGCATTGGGGGAGTTCAGGGATCAGGGCTGGGTGGAAATTGGGGGCCAGGGTTGAGGGGTAGATTGGGGCTTAGAGCTGGAGAGAGAGCAAGAGGGGGGTCAGGAATGGGGGGAGATCAGCAGTCAGTCTGAGGGCTAGATTTGGTTGGGGGAGGACGTCGTCAGGGTCGGGGCTGTGTGATGCAATTTCTGGGCATATTAGTTAGCCAATTAAACGCATAATCTGAATCCTCTCAAGCAACTAGGCATTAAAGGAACTTATTTTCAAGTGAATTTCTTTCTGGCAAAGTTTAGAGCCTGATCTTGTTGTCAGCAGCAAAAATCCAAATTGAAAGGCTTTTCCTTGAAGTGTGTATCTTCAAAACACAGTTAGACTTTGTGAAGAATTGATTGACTTCTAATGCTTCAGTCAGGTTATTCAGATTTTCCCATTTTAGACCTTCTAGATCAGAACCCTAGTTGTTATATATCCAGACTCCACCTTGGCTGGATTCTCACATCTTTTGCCCATTGACTGAAGATGTTGAATCTGGCGAACCTCCCTCATGAAATGCCACACATAAACCTCTTGAAAACACAAATATCATTGCCAACTAATATCAAGGTCTTAACTGCACTAAGCTGTCTGGTTTTCTGAGACTGCAGTTCACAGATTCTTTTTGTTTTCAGATGTTTAACAGGTGAAATGGCACCACCATGATACCTTTTAGGTTGGGCAAATAAAAACTGAATTGTAATATTAGAACTGTGCGCAAAGTGCATGTCTACCTGCTAAACTGGTTGCTCTTAAAGATTCCTGACCCTTGGAAGACCTAGAGCGACCTTGGTTCTTCTGTTTAACACCTGCTGATCGTGCGCTCCGGATGTGGACCTCAGTGGCTTTGAAGAAGGCCACCATGAATGGTTGTTTATTCTGAGGCCCAAGTCTTCCTATGAGACCTGCCATCTTGGGATTGACACTTTGTCCTTCAAAAACAAATATATTAAAAATTAGTTTATTCACAATTACATATGTCTTTACCTATCCATATTTCTGCTGCTTCTACACTGTTCCCCCATTTATGGAACAGGGCTCTGCAGCATACAGTTTTCTAAGGCCATCACAAATGCATTTCAACTGATAGAAGATCTGATGAATTTTCTTCCCTCACCTAAATAGTTGACTGAGAAACAGTAAAAATTGTGAAGAGAGATATACCAATCAGGGTCAAGCTGCCTGGTTTAAATTTCAAACAATGCTTGGTAGTTAACTGTCAATCACCATCAGTGGTGCATTCTCCATGGCAGTGCCACTTGTCAACCAATCAGCACTCTCTTCACACACAGTATAAATTGTTGTTTCCCCCCTTATATCGGTATTCTTGCTAGTGACCTGATGAATGCAAGATGAAAAGCTTAGATAAATCTTTTTTCAGCAATACTCAAGTTCTATACTACCAAACTACTATCATAAAATGGCTTGTTCTCCTTAGAATAGAGAAGGGAGAAGGTTAAGGGATGATTTGATAGAGGTGTTCAAAATCATGGAGGTTTGGATAGAGTAAAGGAAGAAAACTGTTTCCAATGACTGAATGGTTGATAACCAGAGGCACAGATTAAGGTGACTGGCAAAAAAAAAAGTTGACTTGAGGAAAAACCTTATTATGCAATGAATGGTTAGGATTTGGAATGTGCTACCTGTTAGGATGGTGGAAACAGATTCAATAGCAGCCTTCAAAAGGGAGCCGGATAAATATTTGAATGAGAAAAAATTGCAGAGATATGTCAAAAGATTGGCAGGAGAGGGATTAATTTGATAGCTCATCAAAAGAGCCAGCACAGATTTGATGGGCTAAATGGCATCCTTTTATCTGCAGTGCACCTTGGGATTTGTCACATTAATGCTCCTTTAAAGTTGACACACTGGCGGAAATAAATCCTGCTAAGGTTAAATTGTGGAGGCATTACATGTGGACAAATAAAATAGAATGTTGCTAATTGACTGGGGATTAGAAGGAATTTTAAAAAATATTTGAAATGTAGATTAATAAGAGAATGTGGGATCGAGAGCAAAATAAAGGTCTTTCGACTCATCAAATTTCAACCATACCAAATGTATACTTTAAAGTATCAAAAACAAAATCAATATCACTGTTTGTTTACACAAGGTCAAGTGGGTTTCAAGAGCAGAATATTACGCTCGGTGTGTGGACGCGTGCCCGACATGCCCGAGCGTAAAATGACGCATGATGACCTTGGGCGTGTGTCCCGATGTCATCGCGCAGTCTCTCAATATTTTGTTCAGCAGGCACGCGCCAGAGTTGGCTGTTCGCCCGCCGATAATTAAAAGGCCTATTAAAGCCATTAATGATCTAATTAAATTAAAATTTACGCTGCCCGTCCAATCTAACAATTGGCAGGCAAAAAGGCCAAGGAGCCTTTAGATTTTTTAGGAAACCTCATCCACGAGAGGGATGAGGTTTCCTAAAGCAAATAAACATTAAATAAAAACTTTATTTTTGAATTAAACACGTCCCAGCTCGTGTGACAAGTCACATAAGGGGACATGTTTTATTAAATGTTTAATCTCTTCATTAATTTTTTACACAAGGCTTCAATCTCCCTGAGGCAGCTGCTCGCGATCCATGCAGGATGGGCATTAAGTGGCCCACCTGCCGATCGCGGGCGGCGGGTGGGCTTCCTGACCACCCCCCGATCATCCCCGCCAAGGGCAAAATCCTAACTCAAGAGTTTGAAGTTGTTATTGATAATTTAGTGGGTGTGGATGATTTAACACTTTTATTGCCTTCTAAGTGAAATGACTTTTTAACGTAGTAGAAACTTGTGAATGAATCACTTCTTTTAAAGCTTTTTTAAAAACACATCCTATTGCCACTAGAGGGTTTATTAGATCTATACAGTGTATAGTGGGTCAATGGGCGTAGAATTGCCATAGCTTGGCATTGGGGTATGAGGGGCCATGGTAGGTGGGTGAAAGGACACAGATTGTCATAGGCAGCATAGGGTGGGGGGCATCAGGTGTCATGGATGGGGCATGGAGAATGTTTGCAGGGTGAGGGCTGGAGGACCATTCCGTTTTTATGATGTCTGGGAAAAAGTCCCTCTGCACCCAGGCAGGCCTTTTAAACAGCCCACCTTCGCATCCGGCAGCCCCTTTGGCTACCTCCAAACTTTTTCCCGGGTCAGCTGGCCTGACTCCAGCCTGCACCCACCCCCCCAGCAATGAAGATACCACCTTTGCAGGCACTTTCTCCTGAGGCAGGCGGGCCAAGCCACAACTTTGTCTGACTTCCGCTACTTGACTTGAGGATGAAAATTCAGACCATAAAAACAGATTGTAAAAGGTTCTATAGGCAAGTAGGAAGGAAGAGATTAGCAAAAGTAAACATGGGTCATTTAGAGGCAGCGTCAGGAGAAATTATAACAGGAAATAAGGAAATGGAAGTGACATTGAATTAATATTTTGTATCTGTGTTCACAGCGGAAGAGAGAAAAAAATTCCAGAAATAATGAGGAACAAAGGATGCATGGGGAATGGAGCATAAAAGCAGGGAAGTGTTGCTACAGTTGTACAGCGCCTTAGTAAGATCACATCTCGAGTACTGTGTACATGCAGTTTTGGTCTCCTTATTTTAGGAAGGATACAAATGCATTGGAATCAGTTCAGTGAAAGTTCATTTGGCTGATTCCTGAGATAAAGGGGCTGTCTTATGAAGAAGGGTTGAGCAGGTTATTGAGGTTTAGAAGGATGTGAGGTGATCTTATTGAAACATTAGATTGTGAGGGGGCTTGACAGGGTAGATGCTGAGAGGATGTTTTCCCTTGTAGTCGAGAACTGAAGGCACAATTTAAAAATAAGGGGACTCACATTTAAGACTGAGATAAGGAGGATTTTTTTCTCTCAGAAGGTTGTTAGATTTTGGAATACTCTCCCCCAGAGAGAAGTTGAGGCTGGGTCATTGAATATATTCAAAGCTGAGGCAGACAGATTTTTGATCGACAAGGGAGTCAAGGGTTATGGGGTCAGGCAGGAGAGTGGAGTTAAGGCCATAATCAGATCAGCCGTGATCTTATTGAATGGTGAAGCAGGTTTGAGGGGCCGAATGGCCTACTCCTGCTCCTATTTCTTAGGAAGGACATATCAGCCAAACTTTCTCTGCAGCAGGTGGTGAGGGAACCAACAAGGGGGAAAAACCTACTCGACCTGGTGCTCACCAATCTACCTGTCGCAGCTGCATGTGTCCTAGACTGTACAGGTAAGAGGGACACAGTCCTGGTGAAGACAAAATCGCACTGAGCATACCCTCCATTGTGTTATTTGGCACTACCGCCATGCTAAATGGGATAAATTCAGAACAGACCTAGCAGCTCAAAACTGGGCACCAATGAGGTGCTCTGGGCCAACAGCAGCAGCAGAATTGTATTCAAACACAATCTGTAATCTCATATTCCAGCATATCCTTCACTCTACCATTACCATCAAGCCAAGGGATCAACCTGATTCAGTGAAGAGTGCAGGGGGGCATGCCAGGAGCAGCACCTGGTATACCTAAAAATCAGGTGCCAGCCTGGAGAAGCTACAACACAGGACTTCTTTCATGCCAATCATCATAAGCATGTGCAATAGACAGAGCTAAGCGCTCCCACAGCCGGGGGCTTGGATCTAAGCTCTGCAGTCCTGCCACATCCAGTTGTGAATGCTGGTGGACATTTAAACAGGTAACTAGAGGAGGAGGTTCCACCAATATTCCCATTCTCAATGATGCATTTGCAACCATTTTCAGCCAGAAGTGCCGAGCGGATGATCCATCTGGGCCTCCTCCCAAGGCCTCCAGCATTACAGATGCCAGTCTTAACCCAATTTGATTCACTCCGTGTGATATTTCGAAGGAGTAATTTGACAAGGAAGTATTCAATGAATGGCACGGCACTAGGAAGTTCTGAGGGACAAAGGGACCCTGGCGTGTGTGTCCATAGATCTCTGAAGGCGGAGGGGCATGTTAGTAGGGTGATGAAAAAGGCATATGGGACACTTGCCTTTATCAATCGAGGCATAGATTACAAAAGTAGCGAGGTCATGTTGGAGTTGTATAGAACCTTAGTGAAGCCACAGCTGGAGTACTGTGTGCAGTTCTGGTCGCCACATTATAGGAAGGATGTGATTGCACTGGAGGGGGTGCATAGGAGATTCACCAGGATGTTGCCTCGGATGAAACATTTAAGTTATGAAAAGAGGTTGGATAGACGGGTTGTTTTCGTTGGAGCTGAGAAGACTGGGGGGTGACCTGATTGAGGTGTACAAGATTATGAGGGGCATGGACAGGGTGTATAGGGAGCAGCTTTATCCCTTAGTTGAAGGGTCAGCCACAAGGGGGCATAAATTCAAGGTGAAGGGCAGGAGGTTTACGGGGGATGTGAGGAAAAACTTTTTTACCCAGAGGGTGGTGACGGTCTAGAATGCACTGCCTGGGAGGGTGGTGGAGGCAGGTTGCCTCACATCCTTTAAAAAGTACCTGGATGAGCACTTGGCACTTCATAACATTCAAGGCTATGGGTCAAGTGCTGGTAAATGGGATTAGGTAGGTAGGTCAGGTGTTTCTCACGTGTCGGTGCAGACTCGATGGGCCGAAGGGCCTCTTCTACACTGTGATTCTGTGTGATATCTAGAAACAGCTGAAGGCACTGGATAAAGACTATGGGTCCTGATCAGCATCCTGGCAATAGTACTGAAGACTTGTGCTCCAGTACTAGCTGCACCCCTGGACAAGCTGTTCCAGTACAGCTGCAACATTGGCATCTATGCAACAAAGTGAAAAACTGCCCAGATATGTCCTGTCCATAAAAAACAGGATATATCTATACCAGCCAATTACCGCTTCATCAGCCTTCTCTCGATCATCAGCAATGTGATGGAAAGCGTTGTTGACAGTGCTATCAAGTGCACTTACACAGTAATAACCTGCTCACACTCATTCTCAGCTTGGGTTCTGCCAGGGCCACTTGACTCCTGACCTCATTACAGCCTTGGCCCAAACATCGACCAAAGAGCTGAAATCCAGAAGTGAAGTGAAAGTGACTGCCCTTGACATCAATGCAGCATTTGACCGAGTGTGGCATCAAGGAGCCAGGCAATGTTGAAGTCAGTGCGAATCGGGGAAAACTCTTTACTGTTTGGAGTCATGCCTAGCACAAAGGAAGATGATTGTGGTTGTTGGAGGCTAATCACCTCAGTCCCAGGCAGTCGCTGCAGGAGTTCCTCAGGGTAGTGTCCTAGGCCCAATCATCTTCAGCCGCTTCATCAATGACCTTCCTTCCATCAGGCGTGGGAATGTTCACTGCTGATTGTACCATGTTCAGCACCATTCACGACTCCATAGATACTGAAGCAGTCAGTGTCCATATGCAGCAAAACCTGGACAACGTGCAGACTTGGTCTGATAAGTGGCAAGGGACATTCACGCCACATAAGAGCCAGGCAATGACCATCTCCAACAAGAGAGAGTCTAATCATCTCCCCTTGACATTCAATGGCATTATCATCGCTGAATCCCTCAATATCAATATCCCGGAGGTTACCATTGATCAGAAACTGAACCAGCCGTATAAATACTGTGACTACTGGAGCAGATCAGAAGCTGGGACCTCCAAGGCGAGCAACTCACTTCCTGACTCCCCAAAGCCTGTCCATGCTCTGCAAGTCAGGACTCTGATGGAATACCCTCCATTGCTGGGATGAGTGCAGCTCCAACAACACTCAAGCAGCTCATCACCATCCAGCGCAAAGCAGCTCACTTGATTAGCACCCCATCTATAAACATTCACTCCCTCCACGACCGATACAAAGTAGCAGCAATGTGTATCATCCACAAGATGCACTGCAGCAACTCACCAAGGCTCCTTCAATAGCACCTTCCAAACCTGTAACCTCTACAAGCTAGAATGACAAGGGCAGTAGATGCATAGGAACTCTGCTACTTGCAAGTTCTCCTCCAAGCCACACACCATCCTGACTTGGATCTACATCGCCGTTCCTTCATTGTCGCTGGGTCAAAATCCTGGAACTCCCTCCCTAAAAGCACTGTGTACCTACACCACATGGATTGCAGCAGTTTAAGAAGGCAGCTCAATGCCACCTTCTCAAGGGCAGTTAGGATGGGCAACAATGCTGACCTTGCTGTCAATGCCCACATTCCCTGAACAAATGTCTCTATCTGTGACTCTATCTTTATGTGTATTATAGCTGTTCCTGAGCCTGTATTTCTACCTGTAGCTTTACTTTACTGTCCTCATTTTGTAAAGATACAGTCACACATACAAACAGAGGTACATTTCCAGACGTTGATACGGTTTTAGATGCATGTATGGGTAGAGATACAAAGGCTAAGTTTAAACTAACCCACCTAATGGAAAGATGGGAGAATCAGAGTGGATCGGCCATTTTATACCCCATCTGATTTAACCCTCCACCAAAGCTAAGGGAAAGTAAAATGATCCAATGGCCCAATCGCATCCACTTTTTGCTAAACGGGTTGGATTAAAATGACCCTCAATGGTTCAGGTGTCAATATGAATACAGGTGAAGATATAGGTTCGGGCACAAGTACAAAGGAAAATAGCTACTGGCATACAGATGGAAACAGAGGTTCAACTACAAGCGGATCTTGCTAATTAAAATTTTTTCCACAGTGCAAAGGTAGGATAGCCAAGAGTGCCAGAGTCTGAATCTTACCGGTTGTCGTCTGCACAAATAGCTGGAGGCCCAGGTTATTATTTGGATTCACCACCCAATGATTACTTGTGGCTGTAATATCGAATACCAGCCACCCTTCTTCTGCACCCCAGATAGTCCTAGAGTCCAGGGGAAACAAGTCGGACTCACTGAAAGAAAATAGAAGGAAATTATGCAAATTCCTGGTAGCTTGTGGAAAAGAAATGGCCGCTTCAACTGATTCTGAATTTATTTGTGGATTGTTCAGATCTTCATATTTTATCTAATATACATATTGCTCAGTGGGAATTGGGAGAGAACTCTACTAGCTGGAGTCATACCAAGCAATAAGGAAGATGGTTGTGGCTGTTGGAGGCCAGTCATCTCAGTACCAGGACATCACAGCAGGATTTCCTCAGGGTAGTGTCATAGGCCCAACCAACTTCAGCTGCTTCATCAATGACCTACCTCCAACATAAGGTCAGAAGTGGGGATGCTCACTGATGATTGCACAGTGTTCAGTACCATTTGAAACTCCTCAGATACTGAAGCAGTCTCTGCATGCTTGCAGCAAGACCTGGAGAACATTCAGGCTTGAGTTGATAAGTGGTAAATGACATTCGTGCCAGACATATGTCAGGCGATGACCATCTCCAACAAAAGAGAATCTAACTATCTTCACTTGACGAAAAGTAAGATACTGTGGATACTGGGAATCTGAAATAAAAACAGAAAATGCTGGAAATGGTCAAGCAGCATCTGTGGGAGAGAACAGAATTAACAAACAGAGAGATCTGTGTGTCCTTCTACATGAATCACATATGTTAGCATGCAGCTACAGAAAGTATTTAGGAAGATTTCCTTACTTAAGGAGGGATATACTTGCATTGGAAGCAATTCAGAGAAGGTTCACTAGACTGATTCCTGGGATGAAGGGGTTGTCCTGTGAGGAAAGGTTGAGCAAGTTGGTCCTATGCTAATTGGAGTTTAGAAGAATAAGAGGTGATATTATTGAAGCATAGAAGTTTCTGAGGGAAACAGAGAGTGCTAGAAAAACTCAGCAGGTCTGGCAGCATCTGTGGAGAGAGAAATGGAGTTAGCATTTCGAGTCCAATATGAGTTTTCGAAGATGCTGCCAGACCTGCTGAATGTTTCCAGCACTTTCTGTTATTATTTCAGATCTCCAGCATCTGCAGTATTTTGCTTTTATTTAAGTTTCTGTGTTATTGATTATATTCAAGGCTGAGTTCAACAGATTTTTGATCTATAAGGGAGTCAAGGGTTATTGGAGGCAGGCAGGAAAGTGGAGTTGAGGCCACAGTCAGATCAACCATGATTTTATTGAATGACAGAGCAGGTTTAATGGCCTACTCCTGCTCCTGTTGCTTATGATCTTATTTCAAAACATTAACTCTGCTCTCTCTCCACAGATGCTGCCCGAACTGATGAATATTTTGAGCATTTCTTGTTTTATCACTCCTTGCTTTTCAACCATATTACTATCGCTGAATACCCCACCATCAACATGAATATTGACTAGAAACTTAACTGAACCAGCCATATAAATATTGTGGCTACAAGAACAGATCAGAGGCTAGGAATTATGCAGCGAGTAACTCACTTCCTCACTCCCCAAAGCCTGTCCACCACCTTAAAGGCAAGAGTCAGTGTGATGGAATACTCTTCACTTGCCTGGATGAGTGCACCTCCAACAGAAGCTCAATGCCATTTGAGACAAAGCAGCCCACTTGACTGGCACCTCATCCACTACCTTAAACATTCACTCCCTCCACCACCGACGTACAGTGGCAGCAGTGTGTACCATCTACAAGATGCACTGCAGCAACCCACCAAGGCTTCTTAGACAGCACCTTCCGAACCCATTACCTCCACCACGTTGAAGAACAAGGGCAGCAGAAGGGAATAATACCAGTTGCAAGTTCCCTTCCAAGTCACACAGCGTCCAGACTTGGAACAATATCATTGTTACTTCACTGGCTTCATTGTAATGAGGTCTGAGACATAGAATCCAAGTTATCTTTGGTCTCATTATTCAGCTGCAAACCAATATGGCCCAGGAACTGATATACACTTGCTTCTGCACAGCTAGAAAAATTGTTGCGCTGGAATTTCTATTTCATTCACTTTTTTATTTGATATATTTGCCCTTGAGAAGGTGGTGGTGAGCTGCCTTCTTGAATGGCTGCAGTCCATGTGGTGTAGGTACACCCACAGTGCTGTTAGGAAGGGAGTTCAGCATTTTGACCCAGTGACAGCGAAGGAACAGCAATATAGTTCCAAATCAGGATGGCGTGTGGTTTGGAGGGGAACTTGGAGGGATGTTCCCATGCATCTGCTGCCCTTGTCCTTCTAGGTGGTAGAGGTCATGGGTTTGGAAGGTGCTGTCGAAGGAGCATTGGTGAGTTGCTGCAGTGCATCTTGTAGATGGTACATACTGCTGCCACTGTGCGTCGGCAGTGGAGGGAGTGAATGTTTAAGGTGGTGGATGCGGTGCCAATCAAACGGGCTGCTTTGTCCTGCATGGTGTCGAGCTTCTTGTGTGTTGCTGGAGCTGCACTCATCCAGGCAAGCAGAGAGTATTCCATCACACCCCTGATTTGTGCTTTGTCAATATCGGAGAGTCTTTAGGAAGTCAGGAGTGAGTCAGGAGTACACAGAATTCCCAGCCTCTGACCTGCTTTTGTAGCCACAGTGCAGTTTCTAGTCAATGGTAACCCCCCCCCAGGATGTTGATAGTGGGGGATTCAGTGACGGTAATGCCTTTGAATGTCAAGGGGAGATGGTTACATTCTTTTGTTGGAGATGGTCAAGGTATTTGTGTGACATGTATGTTACTTGCCATTTATCAGTCCGAGCAAGGATATTGTCCAGGTCTTGCTGCATATGGACACAGAAAATATACATCTGGCACCTAATAAATACCCAGTATCTGATATACACCAGCATCTGAAAAATGTCCAGTAACTGACATACAAATGGATCCTGATATACCCCAAGTATCTGATATACGGATAGTTCCTGATATACACACGGTACCTGATATACTGCAGTACTTGACATTTCCCAGTAGTTGGTATAGATTTGGTTCCACGTACACACCATTATGTGATTATTGCCCAGTACCTGACATAACCCAGTACCTGATGTATACCCAGTAACTGATATACACTCAGTATTTGGTCTAGATCCAGGACCTCGTAAGATCATAAGAAAGATCATGGCTGATTTGATTGTGGCCTTAACCCCACTTTCCTGCCTGCCCCCCATAATCTTTGACTCCCGTGTAGATCAAAAAATCTGCCTAACACAGCCTTGAATATATTCAATGACCCAGCATCCACTGCATGTTAGGGAAGAGAATTCCAAAGTCTAACAACCCTCTGAGAGAAGAAACTCCTCCTCATCTCCATCTTAAAAGGAGACCCTTTATTTTAAAAATGTGTCCCCTAGTTCCTGATTGCCCATGAGAGAAACGTTCTCTCAGCACCTACCCTGTCAAGCCCCCTCAGAAACTTATATGTTTCAATAAGATCTTAACATAGTATTGTCAACATACTTGGATATCTGGCACTCTGCCCCTCATTTAGTTCATACAGTAAAGAAATTGTAAATAGCTGAGGTCCAAGCATTGATTCTAGTGGTACACCACTAGGTACAGCCTGCCAACCAGAAAATGACCTGTTTATTCTTACATAATAAAAACAAAAAAATGCTGGAAATACTCAATGTCAGACAGCATCTGTGGAGATAAACAGAGTTAATGGGCTGGAATTTCATGTTAGAGATGGGTAGCGGGAGTTGGGAAATTTCCCGGCTTGATGCACCCGCCTTGGGATAAAGGTGCCTGGAAAGGTGCCCACCACCCCTGGAAACACTTCAGATGCAGCCACAGGGGCTGCTGATTATATCTTAATGGTTCCTGATAGACATTCGGTACTTGATTTTCACATATATTTTTGATGTATGCCCAACATCTCACATACATCTAGTAACTGATATACAAATGGATCCTGATACACCCAGAAAGGAAAATTCATTGAGACTAGTTTTTGGGCATGGTTGTCATAATTTGCAATCTGCCTGCACCCATTCCCGGCACAGAAATTTTGTGCTGCCCCCTCATTTCCATGATTTCTGCGTGTAGCCCAGTGCAGCCTGTGTTTCTGACTAGCTGCATGTACAACAGGGGCCTTTACAGTGTGCGAGGCTAGGATGTGTTCCTGCTAGCCTCTAACTCTTAAAGTCAGCCTGTCCTTCTTAAAGGGGCACTCCACTAAATCAAAAGAGGATGCAGCTGACTGACCAGCCAGTCTATGTCCTCTTGAAGTCTATCATTATCCTCCTCACAGTTCACAATACTTACATCAACAAATTTTGAAATTGTGCCCTACACAGCCAAGTCTACACCATAAATATAGATCAAGAAAAGCAGTGGTCCTAGTACCGACCCCGAAAAACAACCATTCACCACTAAAGCTGGGTGGGAGGGTGAGCTATGAGGAGGATGCAGAGATGATTCAGTGTGATTTGGACAAGCTGAGTGAGTAGGCAAATGCATGGTAGATGCAGTATAATGTGGATAAATGTGAGGTTATCCACTTTGGTAGCAAAAACAAGAAGGCAGATTATTATCTGAATGGCTATAAATTGAGAGAGGGGAATGTGCAACGAGACCTGGGTGTCCTCGCACACCAGTCGCTGAAGGTAAGCATGCAGGTGCAGCAGGCGGTAAAGAAGGCAAATGGTATGTTGGCCTTCGTAGCGAGAGGATTCGAGTACAGGAGCAGGGATAACTTGCTGCAATTATACAGGGCCTTGGTGAGACCACACCTGGAATATTGTGTGCAGTTTTGGTCTCCTTACCTGAGGAAGGATGTTCCTGCTATAGAGGGAATGCAGCGAAGGTTTACAAGACTGATTCCGGGGATAGTGGGACTGACATATGAGGAGAGATTGAGTTGGTTAGGATTATATTTGCTGGAGTTCAGAAGAATGAGTGGGGATCTCATAGAAACCTATAAAATTTTAACAGGACTAGATAGGATAGATGCAGGAAGGATGTTCCCGATGGTGGGGGAGTCCAGAACCAGGGTCACAGTCAGAGGATACGGGGTAGACCATTTAGGACTGAGCTGAGGAGAAATTTCTTTACCCAGAGAGTGGTGAGCCTGTGGAATTCGTTACCACAGAAAGTAGTTGAGGCCAAAACATTGTGTGTTTTCAAGAAGGAGTTAGATATAGCTCTTGGAGTGAAAGGGATCAAAGGATATGGGGAGAAAGCAGGAGCAGGCTATTGAGTTGGATAAAAGCAAAATACTGCAGATGCTGGAAATCTGAAACAAAAATAAAAATAGCTGGAAAAACTCATCAGGTCTGACAGCATCTGCGGAGAGGAATACAGTTAACGTTTCCAGTCCGTATGACTCTTCATCAGAACTGAGGAAAAATAGAAATGAGGTGAAATATAAGCTGGTTGAGGGGGGTGGGACAGGTAGAGTTGGATAGAGGGCCACTGATAGGTGGAGGCAAAGAAGAGATTGCTAAAGATGTCAAAGAAAAAAGGACAAAGGGGTGTTGATGGATGGTGGTGATATTAGCTAAGAAATGTGCTAATGATGACATTAAGGGTAGAAAGCAGGACGAGCAAGAGACAGATAGCCTTAGTGGGGGTGGGGTGGGGGGAAGGGATCGAAATGGGCTAAAAGGTGGAGATAAAACAATGGATGGGAATACATTTAAAAATAATGGAAATAGGTGGGAAAAGAAAAATATATTTAAAAAATATAAATAATTAGAAAAAGGGGAATCGGAAAGGGGGTAGGGATGGAGGAGAGAGTTCATGATCTGAAGTTGTTGAACTCAATATTAAGTCCGGCAGGCTGTAAAGTGCCTAGTCGGAAGATGAGGTGCTGTTCCTCCAGTTTGTGTTGAGCTTCACTGGAACATTGCAGCAGGCCAAGGACGGATGTGTGGGCATGAGAGCAGGGTGGTGTGTTGAAATGGCAAGCGACAGGGAGGTCTGGGTCATGCTTGCGGACAGACTGAAGGTGTTCCACAAAGCGGTCACCCAGTCTACGTTTGGTCTCTCCAATGTAGAGGAGACCGCATTGGGAGTAGCGAATGCAGTAGACTAAATTGAGGGAAGTGCAAGTGAAGTGCTGCTTTACTTGAAAGGAGTGTTTGGGCCCTTGGATGGTGAGGAGAAGGGAAGTAAAGGGGCAGGTGTTGCACCTTCTGCGGTTGCATGGGAAGGTGCCATAGGAGGGGGTTGAGATGTAGGGGGTGATGGAGGAGTGGACCAGGGTGTCCCGGAAGGAATGATCCCAACGGAACTCCGCCGGTGGGGTTGGGGGGGGTGGGGGGGTGTTGTGGGGGGTGAAGGGAAGATGTTTTTAGTGGTGGCATCATGCTGGAGTTGGCGGAAATGGCGGAGGATGATCCTTTGAATGTGGAGGCTTGTAGGGTGAAAAATGAGGACAAGGGGGACCCTATCATGGTTCTGGGAGGGAGAGGAAGGTGTGAGGGCGGATGCGCAGGAGATGGGCCGGACACGGTTGAGGGCCTTGTTAACCACCATGGGTGGAGAACCTCGGTTAAGGGAGAAGGAAGACATGTCAGAGGAACTGTTTTTGAAAGTGGCATCATCAGAACAGATGCGAAGGAGGCGAAGGAACTGAGAGAATGGGATGGAGTCCTTACAGGAAGCGGGGTGTGAGGAGCTGTAGTCGAGGTAGCTGTGGGAGTCGGTAGGCTTGTAATGAATATTGGTGGACAGTCTATCACTAGAAATTGAGACAGAGAGGTCAAGGAAGGGAAGGGAAGTGTCAGCGTTGGACCATGTGAAAATGATGAGTTGGATGATTAGCCATGATCATGATGAATGGTGGAGCAGGCTCGAGGGACCGAATGGCCTACTCCTGCTCCTATTTTCTATGTTTCTATGTTACACTATTCCCTATCACTCAGCCAGCCTCATATCCATGCTGCCACAGTCCCTTTTATTCTATGGGATTTAATTTTGCTGACAAACATTATGTGGTACTTTATTCAAAGCTGTTTGGAAGTCCACATACACCACATCAACTGCATTATGATCAACTCATTAATGATCTCTGTTAGCTCATCAAAAAATTCAATCAAGTTAGTTAAACACAATTTAGCTTTAACAAATCCATCCTGGCTTTCCCCAATTAATCCATACTTGCCCAAGTGACTTAATTTGGTCCCAGATTATCGTCTCTAAAAGCTTTCCCACCAGCAAGGTTAAACTGACCGGTGTGAAGTTGCTGGCCTTAGTCTTACACCCTTTTTGAAACAATGGTATAACATTTTCAATTCTCCTGTCCTCTGGCACCAACCTGTATCTAAGGAAGATCGGAAGGTTATGGCCAGTGCCTCTGCAGTGTCTGCCCTTACTTTCCTCACTTTCCTCAGGTGAACCTGACCCTGTCCTGGTGTCTTATCAACTTTAAGTACAGCTAGCCTATCTAATACCTTCTCTTTGTAAATTTTATCTCACCCACTGTCTCAACTACCTTCTCTTCCACTATAACTTTCATGACATCTTCTTCCTTGGTAATGACTGCTACAAAGTACTCATTTATTACCTGAGCTATGCCCTTTGCCTCCATACATAAATCCCCTTTTTGGTCCTGAATTGACTGACTCCTTGTTTTATCATTCTTTTACTATTTATATGCCTGTAGAAGACTTTTGGACTCTCTTTCATGTTAGCTGCCTGTCTCTTCTCATGTTCCCTCTTCATTTCTTTTATTTCCTTTTTCAATTCCCCTCTGAATTTTTTTATATTCAGCCTGGTTCTCACTTGATTTATCAACCTGACATCTGTCAGATGTAATTGAAACAGAAAATGCTAGAAAAACTCAGCAAGTCTAGCAGCATCTGTGGAGAGAGAAACAGAGTTAATGTTTCGAGTCCGTATGATGTCTTCAGGGCTGAAGGTAAAAATGTGATGGATTTTATATTGTTTAAGAGGGGGTGGAGTAGGTGGAGCATAATAGAAGGTCAAGGATAGGTGGGAGCTCAGGAGATATTTGACAATTATGCCATAGACACAAGATACAGGGAGCATTAATAATAGTGTTAAAGACTAAAGAAGGTGCTGATAGTGGCATAAAGGTAAGATAGCAGAATGTGTTAATAGCAGAACAAGGGTCAGTGCTCTGTGAAAGCAAAACATAAGCACAATTGACTGATGCCCCTATGGAGGAGGGGGAAGGTTGAGGGGAGAAAAATGGATTAAACACATGTCCGTCCTTGGCCTGTTGTGATGTTCCAATTAGGCACTTAACAGCCTTCTGGACTTAACATTGAGTTCAACAGCTTTAGACCATCCTCCATTTTGATCCTCTTTTAAGTCCAATTTTTTTTTACCCCCAATCCCCCCACCAGATCATCTGTCACTTGTTTTGATGTTTTGCTTTCACAAGGCGCTGATCCTTGTTCTGCTATTAACACATTCTGCTATCTTACCATTGTGCCACTATCAGCACCTTCTTTAGTCTTTAACATTACCACTAACACTACCTTTTCCTCGTGTCCATGACATCTTTGTTAAATCTCTCAGTGAGCTCTGAACTATCCCTGACCTATTTTTCTCCACCTGTTCCACCTCCTCCTACACAGTATAAAATCCATCATATTTCTACCTCTTTTCAGCTCTGAAGAAGAGCCACACGGACTTTAACTCTTGTTTCTCCCTCCACAGATGCTGCCAGACCTGCTGAGCTTTTCCAGCATTTTCTGTTTTTATTTCAATTTCCAGCATCCACAGTATTTGGCTTTTATCTGACAGATGCACCCTTTTCCCACTTATCTTATTCCCTATTTCTTTCATTATTTAGTGAGCTCTGGCTTTGTTTTGTCATATCTTTGCCACTCCGGGGAATGCACCACAATTGCCCTTAAACGATACCTTCTTTAAAGGCAGCCCATTATTCAGTTACAGTTTTGCCTGCCAATGTATGATTCTGATTTATCTAGGCCAGGCCTGTTCTCACACCATTGAAATTGGCCCTACCCCAATTTTACACTCAGGATTGCTCCTTGTCTCTTTTTCTATAGCTAACCTAAATTTTATGATACCATCATCACTGTCCTCTAAACATTCTTCTCCTGCCATTTGATTCACTTGACCCACCTCATTCTGCAGAACTAGATGCAGCAATACCTCATTCCTCATTGAGCTGGAAACATACTGATCAAGAAAATTCTCGTGAATACACTTTAGAAACTCTTTCCCTTCTCTGTCCTTAACACTGATTATCCTAACATAGACTAGGATAGCAATAAAGACTCCGATTATAACTACTCTAGAATTTTTGCACCTCTCTGTAATTATCTTGAACATTTGCTCCTCTATATATTCCCCTTCAGTTGTTGGCTTAATATAAGCATTTAAGTAATAGGAGCAGGAACAGGCCATTCAGCCCCTTGAGCCTGCTCCAGCATTCAGTAAGACCATGGCTGATCTAATTGCGGCCTCAACTCCACTTTCCTGCCTGTTCCCTGTAACTCTAAGAGTCCTTTGTCAGTCAAAAATCTAACTCTATGTTGAATATACTAATGCCCCAGACTCCACTGCTCTCTGGGGTAGAGAATTACAAAGATTAACAACCCTCGAAGGGAAGAAATTCCTCCTCACTTCTATCTTAAATGGGAGACCCCTTATACTGAAAAGATATATAGAATACACCCAGTTGTGTAAAGGTGACTCTATTGTTTCTTAGCTCTAACCAAATAGATTTTGTCCTTGTCTCCTCTAGGACATCTATCCTTTCCAGCACTGTAATATTCTCCTTAGTCAATACTACCACCCCTCCTCCTTTTTTTCCTTCCCTATTCTTCTTGAACACCTTTTCTCTTGGAATATTTAGTACCCAGTCCTGCCCATTTTTGAGCCAGGTCTCTATTATAGCTGTAACATCGTATTCCCTCATAGTTATTTGTGCCTGCATCTCATCAATCTTATTTACTACACTCTAAACATTCACATACAAGCAAAGCAAATCTAAGCTAGACCTTATTGCATTCCCTTTTATCCTGACCCCACCTAAAACCTTAATATTTGTTACTCTAGTGCTATCCGTCTCTCCCAATTGTTTGTGCTCAGATGTGCTGCGCCCCTTACAGAAGCCAGCTTGGTTGACATTAAAGATGGTCTCTACTTGCAGAGATATGCATTACAGGATAAGATGCTCAAAGATCTTAAAGCACACAGAAAGTATAGTTGTTTGGTAGTACAGAACTTGAGTATTGCTGAAAAAGAAACATGTCGAAGCTTTTGGTCTTACACTCATCAGGACACTTTGCAAGAATACCAGTATGAAGGGGAAAACAACAATTTATACTGTATGAGAAGAGAGTGCTGATTGGTTGCCAAGTGGACTCTGATTGGTAGAGGTGTTGCCATGGAGAATGCATCAGTGATGGTGACTGGCAGTTAACTGCCAAGCATTGTTGTAATTTAAACCAGGCAGCTTGACCCTTGATTGGTCAAGGCATTGCCCTGAGGAATGAGTCAGCAAATGGCTGTCACTTATTTTGTTTAGCTGAAACATGCACAATGTGTATTCATGTTCTTTCTGTCTGCAAAGAACAGGGCCTTGTGTATTAATATATATAACTTCCAGTACACGCAAATGTGCCACACTGTGAGCCCAACTGACAATCCTAAATTGGTTGTCAGCGTAACTCTCAGCACACTGAGGATTATTTAGTAAATATTATCCAATTGCGGAATCACGTCTAATGTTGGACACTGTGTTTTGAGTTTTGCAAGCACGGGCTGGTTGGGTGGTCTGTACTTTGCCCATCTGGCATATAGCAATACCAGAAAGCAGTGAAATCAGTCGATAACTAGCCGCCAATGTGAGCTTTTTTTCCTGGTTTTGGAATGCCATATGCCATACCTTCAGGACTGAGTTTGAGCTGATGATTCTTGTGTAGAACTGAGTCAGCCAGGCACAAGCACAGGGGTCAATCTGCTTCAGGAATTTTGGTGTGATGTTGTCATATCCCACTGCTTCGCCACATTTCAGGCCCCTTAATGCTTTTGCCAGTTCTGTGATCTTGAAGGGATCAGGAATCTTGTATTCTGCATGTTGCTAGTGCTGATTTTTCAGTTCGTTATAGGTAATGCATTTTATTTTCTTTTCCAACGGTGTCCTTGCTATATGGAACAGATGACTGGGAACTTGGTTCGGGATGACTGATGGGCGACTTTATGTAGGTGATTTTTTGGCCGCTCCAAAATGGCGAATTGGGCTCCAGCACTTACGACTGGAATGAATGAAATTGAGCCCTGCTGTCTTTTACCCCCATCTGGCGAGACATGCAGCATTGAGAGATTTGATGAGATGATCTGCTATATCAGGGTCACCAGATGACTCATGTTCCTTTAGGAGTTCTGCGCTCTCTGCATCAAGGCATGGGATGTAAGTGGGTCGATAGCCACAAGGGATGGCTGTCCACAAAAGCGCTTCTCTGATTTTTCCACAGGTATATTATGAATAGGTACAGTTACAATGATGTGGTCCAAGGTATCACTGTATTTTGGCCAATCGACTTTATGGAAGTTTCATCACATCATCTTTGCACTGCGGATGACTGGAAGGCAAAGGCCAATGTGAATGAATGATAGCCTGTGATGATTATGTGGCAAGTCTTCCAGGATTAGACACTGTGCTGGTTGGGGATAACCATCAAAGGAATTGACCCAGCACTGGTCAGGTGAGTAATTCCGACTCCATCTGGCTAAATAGAATGTCCCTTATTGCTTGGGGTCACTTATCAGGGAGAGGATGTTTCTGGAGGTCCACTGTAGGCGCTGTTCACCATCATTTATCAAGTTCTGGCATTCACCACCTACATTGAAAATGGCTTCCAAAAGAATCTGAAGACAGGCATAATACTACTGGACCTCACAGCTGCCAATGAAATACAGTGTGGCACACTGGCCCTGCTGTTAAAGATGTCCAGAATTTTTCCAAGCTGGGTCAGACAGTTGTTGAAACACTCCTTTACAACAGACAATTCAGAGTCCACTCTGGGCAAGGGAACAGTGCATGGAGAAGACAGGTCAACAGACTACCATGGGTCTAGCCCCAACCCTGTTTAACATATATACAAATGACCTGCGAACAACCACGTCCCGCTATGCTGATGACATCTGTTATGCCACCAAAGCTCCATTCTTCTGCACTCTGGGCTAGATCCTTGATAAAGACGTTACAAAGTTGACAGACTATTGCAGCACATGGTGCCTCACATTAAATCCCTCCAAAACCATATCCAGAGTATCCCACCTCCACAATGCCAGTGCCGAAAAAGAATTATGTATCTACATGGATGGCCAGAGACTAAAGCACGATCCCAACCCAATATACTTGGGGGCGACTCTAGATAGGACTCCGTGCTTCTGGGAACATTTGAAGAAAACAGCAGCAAAGGTCAAAACCGGAAACAACTGATTACCCAAACTTGATAGATCTACGCAGAATGCTGCTGCCACAATACCCTGGACCTCAGCACCTGCCTCATCATGCTTCACAGCAGAGTATGTGCACTTGTCTTGCAGAGATCATTATACACACATGTTTTGACACTCATTTGAATGCAACAATGCACATCATAACTGCTCAACACTCCTCCTCTGGCTTCCTGTCCTTACAAATATCATGCCTCCACTCCGCTGATTGATGAAAACCCACAAGCTGGTCAAAACCATCCATGCTGCACCTCACTTACTACTCCACGATGACCGGTTCAACCCACCCACTGCCGGCCTTCCATCTCGGTGCCCCATATGGAGCACCCTTCCTGATGATCTGTCAGCAGACATCCTTTCGATCAAGGAATGGGAAATCAATAACAAGTTCCTTGTGACAAACCCCATCTGTCAAATGACAGGCTTTGAGCTACCATGGCGACAGTGGCCCTTACTATGTAGGTTCAGGACAGACCAGGGCCCCTGTACAGCTAAACCTTCACTGCCGGGGCCTCATTACAACCCTCTTATGCACTGGTGGAAAGACACATACAATGCTGCACATTACTGATGAGTGTCCCGTCTACAAACTAAGTGACGGACTAATCACCCTAAACTCAGCAAATGAGGAGGCTATCGCTTGGCTTCTGGGATTTGCATTCACTAAGTAAAAAAATAAAATTGGTTGTGCACTTTGTTTTTTCCTTTCTAGTGTTACCCCCTGGACGCCACTGCCAAGTTAGTTTAAAACCATCCCACTAGCACTAACAAACCACCTCGCAAGAATATTGATTGCAGCTCTGTTTAGGTATAATCCATCCAGTCTACACAAGTCCTATCTCCCGCTTAACAGATCCCAATATCTAAGGACTCTAAAGCCCTCCTTCATACACCACGTCTCCAGCCATGCAATCATCTGTTGTATCCTATTTTGATATTCATTACATGTGGCACTGGGAGTAATTCAGAGGTTGCTGCCTTTGAGGTCCTTCTGACTAATTTCTTTCCTTGCTCCTTAAAATCTGATCGCAGCACCTCATCCTTCTTTCTACTTGTGTCATTGATACTGTTATGGACCATGACCTTTGACTGTTCACCCTGTCTACCCCCACCCCCACCCTCCCTTAGGGTGCAGTCACTCAGGGACGTTCTTGACACTGGCACTGGGGAGGCAATATACTATCCTGGATTCACTTCTGCAGCCACAGACACACCAATCCTTCCCCAGTTAGAGAGTCCACTATCACTATAGCTTTTCCAATCTTCCCCCTGCCCACCCCTCCACTTCTATAGCTGGTGCCTTGGTCTAGACTATAGGGACTAGGCTGCAGTCCCCAGATGAACCATCACTCTCAGCTGTATTCAGAGCCATTTGAAGAGCAAAATGCACTCTGGAGAATCCTGCACTACCCCCATTACTATTTGTTTGTCACCCATTCCCTCTCTGCCTGCACACCCTTAAGCTATGGGTGATCACATCCAGAAATGTGTTATCCATGTCACACAGCCTCATGGATGCACGACAGTGACACCAGCTGCTGCCCCATCTCTGAAACCTGGAGCTTGAGCTAGTTGAGCTGATGACACTTCTTGCACATGTGGTTGTCCAGGTCACAAGAAATGTCTTGGAGTTCTCACATGGAAGAGGATATGTACTCCATAGGACTGAGATGCCTTGCCATGCTTCCATTTATTATACTAACTGTAATTCACAGAAATAAACTAAATATTTACATTAAAGAACATTATTATTGTCATGGACAGAATTTGTGGGCAGGATATTGAGGTTGGCGAGGTGGAGGCAGGGCCTGTTCGCTGATGTGTAAAATGACGCGAGATGACGTCGGGTGGAACTCCTGATGTCACCCTGCTCATTTCAATTTTCAGGTCGGTGGGGGCGCAGCTGAAACAGCTGTGCACACGCCAACCTGTCAACGGCCAATTGAGGCCATTTAAAATCTAATTGAAGTAGTTAAAGGACCTGCCCGTCCAACCTTAGGGTTGGCGAGCAGGCCAGGTGCCCTGGCGGGCTTCAGAAAAAGCATGAAACCTCATGCACGGGCGAGATGAGATTTCATGTAGGTTTTTAAAAATTTAATAGAAGTTTAATTAAAAGTGATGGACATGTCCCAACTCATGTGACAGTGTTGCATGAGGGGACATGTCAGGGAAATTTTACTTTTCTACATTTAACATTTTTAAATTTGGCGCCGATCTCCCTGAGGCAGTACTTAGCCTCAGGAAGATGAGTGCACTCTTTCACGAGTGTGCGCAATAGAGTGCACTCTCGGCTTAGGGAATCCCAACACCCCCGCCTGCACAGGGAGCACATAGCGCTACCTGGCAGACATCACGCTGGGTGGGCCTTAATTGGCCTACCCAGGTAAAATGGCGGCGCAACCCCAATCGGGGGTGCCGATTGGAGGCGTGCTCGCATGTGCCCGCTCCTGAACTTCCACCCTGCCAGAGGGAAAATTCTGCCCTGTGTGTTTTCTTACTGCCCGTGAACAGTGTGTTTTGTATGTGAGAGGTATGCGTCTCTTACCCTCAGAGTGATTGTCCCGATTTGAATAATTCCAACAGCAAGCTTTTTTGTGAAGTTTAAAGTAAGGAAGGTTATTTATTGTCAGCTACTTGCCCAGCGGTCTAAAAACATGACATCTCACTTACTTGACTCACCCAAGCTATCATTCACACAAAGATTAGATACAGATGAGGAAAAAGCAATACAATTACAATTTATGTTTGTCTCAGTCTCTCTTGTAGCAGGCCTGTAGTTAGATGAGTTGATGCTTTGGTTAGAGTGGAGGTCTTGTAAGGTGAAGGTTTCTCAATAAGCTGCGAGGTTTCTTGTGGTTGAACTTCCTGGGGGCTGGTTCTCAGGTGAACTTGAATATGGAACAGGTTGGGGAAAGTTCTTCTCTTTGTTAGGGATCTCCCACTTTCAAGGTATTGCTGTTTATTACCTTGGGATGTTATAAAACTGGTTGATGGCTTTCTGTGGAATCTCATTGTTTTCTGTCCAAAACAGCATCTTGCATTTTTAAATGCAGGCAACAAATTTGGCTGTTTTACCAGGTGAACTTTTACAAGTTCAAAGTCCATTTCCAAATAAGGTGGGTGTTTGGGTCAATTATCCATCCTGTGTGGTGACTTTCACACCTTGAGATTTTGAGATAGCTAGTGTCTTTATATCTGAATGATCCATTCAATTTGAAATTACTTTTTTGAATTAGTTTCACGAAAAGGCATTGAATCAACATCAGCCTGGAAAATTCCTTCTGTTCCCTTGAGACAGGAGAGTGTTTCATTCCGCAAGAGAAGTCAGGTAATCCTTAGGTGGGCTATCCTTTTTGTAGCCTTTTGTGGTTTTTAAAAAGATAAAGTACTGACTGAAAATTCATCATATATTGGAACATGACATGCCTCCATTGCACAAGAAAAAAATCATGGAATCTGTGATGACTTTTTTTTTAAACATGGCTTCCTTGTGAAGCAAACGGAAAATGTATACATACACTCTCCACATACACTCAGGCAGTCACACACAGTAATTCAGTACTGTTACAGGGTCCTCTGCCTCTTGCATTTCCCTTGGTGGCTTATTACTCAGGATAGCGCATCAGCAATGAAATTATTCTTTCCAGTAATGTGTGTAATCTTTAGATTAAAACGCTGTAGAACAAATTCCAGCGGAACAACCTGGCATTGCTGTCTTTGAATTTTCCCAATAACTTTAAGGTGCTATGGTCCGTGTGTATCAAGGTCTCACGGTGCCATTGCTAACATAGACCTTAAAATACTTGAGAGCTAAGAAAGGCCAACAGTTTCCTTCTCGATGGTGGAGTGGTGCAGCACCTTTTCTGATGTTTGTTTAGCTTTTGGAGAAATAGCCAAACAGGCATTCAACTCTGGAATCATCTTCCTAGAGTAGGATTGCTCCCACTTATTATCACTAGCGTCAACAGCTACTCTAAAAGATTTACTGAAGTTTGGGGTGCTAGCACGGGTTCATTTGTCAGGATGGCTTTTAATTTCTCAAAAGCTTTTAGTTATGTCTCTGTCCACACTACCTTGGTGGTTTTCTTTAGTAAATTAATTAATGGGGCAGCTAGGGTGTTAAAGTTCAGGACAAACTTGCGGTAGAACCCGCACATTCAAAGAAACCGCAGGATTGCGCTCTTGGTTTTGGGGATAGGAAAATAAACCCGGGTTATATTTTCACTTCCTGGGGTAGCACTTGACCTTGTCCCACCACGTGCTGCAATCAGTCACCTTTGCCTTGGCAAACTCGCTCTTAGCTAAGTTCACTACAAGGTTAGCCCTCTGTGGGCCCTGGAACATTGCTTCCAGGTGGTCTAAATGGTCTTTCCCAGGTCTCACTAAATTAATGGGTCATCTAGGTATATTGCAGAGATGGTTAATCAGCTACTACCTGGTTTGTCAACCACTGAAAGGTTGCTGGTTTATTTTGGGGAGACAAAGACAGATTTCTCTTGCTCTGGGGGTCATGGGAACTTGCCTCCCTTTTAAAAGGTCAATTTTACTGAGGTAGGCAGAGTAATTTACCTTACCTATATAATCCTCGATGAAGGAGATTGGGCATGAATTGGTTCAGGTCACTGCATTTACCTTCTGATAGTCACTGTAGAAGTGGTTTGATCCATTTGGTTTCAGGACTAGTACAGTGGGGGAGTTCTGGCTGGGCTCAATTATATCATTGTCTGGTATGCGTTTGATTTCTTGCCTGACCTGAGCCAGCTTTTTGGGGCTCAGTCTATAGGGGATTTCCTATTGATAGAGCAAAATCCCTTTGTCCACATTGTGGACTGTTGGTGGTGTTATGGACAAGAGGGCGACGTGAATTGAATTATTATTACTGCTCCCCTCTTTCGCCCGTGACAGCGATAGTTTTATTTCTAATTTCATTTGTTTACCTCTCTGCATCTTGTGTTTCTAACTTCATCTTCAGCATCTTTTGCTGGTGAGCCCATTGTTTCTTGGTCTCTTTCCTGGAACTCTTTCTATTATCTCCTCCTTTCCAGTTCTACCAGCTGTTTTGTGGCTAGGGTAATTATCTTGAATACAGGTCTCCAATCAGTTTTTGGTCCTGATTCTTCTAACTGTTCTGGATAGGGACTGAGATTATCTGTCCTGTGTGACAACTTCCACACCTGGTGGTTTTGAGACAGCTAGTGTCTTTGTATCTGAATGACCCACTCAATTTGAAATTAGTTTTTTGAATTGGTTTCAGGAAAAGGTATTGAGTCAACATCAGTCCGGAAAATTCATTTCTTTCCTTCTTGAGACAGGAATGTTTCATTCCACAAGAGAAGTCAGGTGAGCCTCATGCGGCCATCTTTTTGCAGTCCTTTTGTGGTTTTTAAAAATATATTTACAAAAGCTCATAATTTACTGTAACATGACAATATATAGAAAACTAACCAGCTACTCAACAATTAGACCCTTCCTTTTGGTGTCATTCCTTTTAGTTTTTTTTTACTTTGCTCCCTGATGCTCAAGCACACTCCACTCTGCTGCTCCACCCCATATCTCCTTCAGGTGGGATCTCCTTACCTCAGGGATATCCACACAATCAATCATCTACCTACTGTCCTGTGACATCACTCACTGATTTTTTTTTTGTTGATTTGATCTCTCTGTGCTCTCTCACTGCTGCATCTTTTATCCTGCAGTGCTCTCGGTCCTTCTGTTGTTTTCTTAGTTCTCCCTCACTCTGTCTCTCTCTCTCTCTCCACCACTCCTTTTGCTTGGGTATCCTGATACACACCCAGTACTTGAGACACACGCCCAGTGCCTGGTATACACCCAGTATCTGATATAAACTCAGTATCTGATATATACTAATATCTACTCTGCAGTCAGGATCTAATATATGCATGGTTCCTGATATTTACCCAGTACCTTAAATATACCTGTTTCTGATGTGAACTCAGTCTATGATATACTCAAAGTACTGAGAGTACTGTAGCATTGTAGTTGTTACTGGGCTAGTAATCCATAGGCCTGAACTAATAATTCAGAAAAATGTGTTCAAATCCCATCGTGAAGGTTGGTGAATTTGAATTCAGTTTATTCGATAAATCTGGAATAAAAGATAATCGTTAATGGTGTCCACAAAGCCATTGGAATTTTGTTAAAACCCAACTGGTTCACTAAAAGTTCTTTGGAGAAGGAAACTTACCACGTTACACTGTGACTCAAGATCCACCTCAACGTGCTTGCCTCTCAACTGCCCTCTGAAATGGCCTAGGAAGCCACTCAATTGTATCAGAATGGCTACGAACTGGACTACCCAACATCAATCTAAGCTGTGGATTCAGATACGACAAAGGTACACCCTATTCAGTCGACTCTGCAGAGCCCTCCTCACCAACATCTGGTGACTTGTGCCAAAATTGGGAGAGCTGTCTCACAGACTAGTCAAGCAACAGCTTGACTTAGTCATACTCACTATATTGTACCCTGCAGCCAATGTCCCTGGGTATGCCCTGTCCTACCCGTAAGACAGATCTACAAGAGGTATATAGTCAGGAGGGAGTGGGTCTGGGAGTTCTCAACGTTGACTCCAGACCCCATGTAGTCTTATGGCATCAGGTCAAACATGGGTGAGGTAACCTCCTGCTGATTGCCACGTACTGCCCTCCCTCAATTGATGTTGAACACCACTTGGAAGAAGCTGAGGGTAGCAAGGAAACAGAATATACCCTGGATGTGCAGGGGCACTGGGAAAAGGCAGGGCAATGGCACTAAGTCATAATACTCATTTGGAGAGTCAGTGCAGACACGATGGACCGAATGGTTTCCTTCTGTGCCATTAAAATTCTGTGATTCTAGATGGAGGACTTTAATGTCCATCACCAAGAGTGGCTCTGTAGCAACACTACTGACTAAACTGACCGAGTCCTAAAGGACATATCTGTCAGACTGGACCTGCGGCAGGTGGTGAGGGAACCAACAAGAGTAAAAAAACCTACTTGATCCCGTTCTCTCCCATCAACCTACTGCAGATGCATCTGTCTATGACAGCATTGGTAGGAGTGACCACCACACAGTCCTTGTGGAGACCAAGTCCCAGCTTCACACTGAGGATACCGTCCATCATGTTGTATGAAACTATCATGGCGCTAAATGGGATATATTCAGAACAGATCTAACAGCTATAATAGACATCCATGAGAAGCTGTGGGCCATCAGCAGCAGCAGAATTGTATTCCACCACAAGCTGTAACCTCAGGCCTGGCATATTCCTCACTCTGCGAGTACCGTCAAACCAGGGTACCAAACCTGGCCCAAAGAGAAGTGTAAGAAAACATGTTAGAGGCAACACCAGGGCATACCTGAAAACAGTTGGCAACCTGCTGAAGCTACAACACAGGAATAAATGCAGGCTAAACAGCATAAGCAGCATGTATAGGGTCAAGCAAAATCAAGCACAACCAATGGATCAGATCACCAGCATCCAGTCATAATTGGTGGTGGAGAATTAAACAACTAATGGAGGAAGAAGCTCCATGAACATTAGCATCCTCAATGATGGCAGCATTCAACACGTCAGTGCAAAAGACAAAGGCTAAAGCCTTTGCTACCATCTTCAGCCAAAAGTGCTGAGTGAATGATTCATCTCGGCCTCCTCCTGAGGTTCTAACCATCAGAGAAGCCAGTTTTCAGCTAATTCCTCCGCATGATATGAAATGGCTGAGCACACTGATGTAGCACAGGCTATGAATCCAAATTACTGGATTGTCATAAAAACCCATCTGGTTCATTATTGTCTTTCAGGGAAGGAAATCTGCCATCTTGAACCAGTCTGACCTACATATGACCCCAACTCCACAGCAATGTGGTTGACTCTTCATTACCCTCTGAAATGGTCCAGCAGTTATATGAAACTCAGTTATATCAAACAACTACAGGAAAGTTAAATACAAATAAAAACTGGATGGACCATCCAGCATTGATCCAGGCACCAGAATCTTCACTGTTGCTGGAACTCCATCCCTAAGATCACTATTTATACCACATTTCTGCAGCGGTTCAAGAAGTTGGCTCAACGCCACCCTCTCAAGGGCAATTTGGGATGGGCAACAAAAACTAACCTTATCAGTGATGCTCACATCTCACAAATGAATAAAAAAAGTCTTGTGCTTCAGAACTAGCTCTACTTTTAGCCAAGCTGTTTCAGTACAGGTGCAATACTGGAATAAACGCAACAAAGTGCCCAGCTATCTCCTGTCCACAAAAAGCAGGAGAAATCCAACCTGGCCAATCACAGCCCCATCAGCCTATTCTCAATCATTAGCAAAGTGATGGAAGATGTTAACAACAGTGCTTTCAAGCGGCATTTATTCAGCAGTTCAGGGCTATTCAGTTCCTGACCTCGTTACAGTCTTGGTCCAAACATGGACAAAGAGTTGAGTTCTTGAGGTGAGGTGAGAGTGATTGCCCTTCACATCAAGGCAGTGTTTAATCAAGTATGGCATCAAGGAGCCCTAGTAAAATTGAAGTCAATGGGAATCTTGGGAAAACTCTCTACTGGTTGGAGTCATACCGAGCACAAAGGAAGATGATTGTGGTTTTTGGAAGTCAATCATCTCAGTCACAGGATATCAATGCAGCAGTTCCTCAGGATAGTGTCCCAGGCCCAACCATCTTCAGCTTCTTCATCAATGACCTCTCTTCTATCATAAGGTCAGAAGTGGGGATGTTCGCTGATGGTTGCATAATATTTAGTTACATTTGGAATCCCTCAGATTATGAATCAGCCCCCACCTACATATAGCAAGACCTGGATAACATCCAGGCTTTCTTTGATAAATGGTAAGTAACACTCACACCACACAAGTGTTAGACAATGACCACCCCCAGCAAGAGTCTAACTACCCAGTTTATAGCCAGTATGTGATATACATATTCGGTAATATATACCCAGTAGCTGATGTACAACTGGTATTTGATATTTACCCTGTATCTGATATACACCCTGTATTACACCCAGTACCTGATAGTCAGCTTGAATAAATAATAATCAGGAACTGAATTATTTTAATCTCATATGGCTTAGACTTTGAAATTATACTTTGTCCCTGTGGATTGATATCAAAACAAAAGCAGTCTAGTATCATCTTTCAAAATGTAACGCAGATGTGACCATGAGTGGATGTTTAATAGAATCCATTCATTTAAAATTAAGAACTGCACTGAATGGAAAATATTCACAACCTGCCAGCACAGTGCATCACCCCCACTATGGTAATAAAAACATACTTTTTAAACCGTCAACTGATGAATGTGCCTTTCAAGAAAAACAAAGCGCTGTTGGTTTTAGTGGCCTATACGAAGGCTCAGTGCCAAAACTTCAGTATTTGATGTCAGATTGAAATGTGTGTATTGATGCAGTAATAAAACGACATGACCCACAGTGCACCCGAGCAAGGCTTGCCATCATTTGGGTCCCTTAATCACTGTCATCTGTATCTGATCTTATTCACAAAACTAAAGAACTCAACTATCATATCCAGACTTCGACCTTGCAGTTCAAGACCATCTGATTTATATTATGAATAAAGAATCAATGAGAAGAAAGGTCACTTGTCCCATTGAAGCTCATTTCCCTGCTTGACTAATTTTTGCATTTCAGCATCCAGATAGTCAGCTGTGGCTCAGTGATTTACTCTCGCCTCAATAAGAAGGCCGTGGTTCAAGTCCCACTTCAGACACCTGAGCACATGATCACTTCATCAATGATCTTCTCTCAATATAAGGTCAGAAGTGGGCATCTTTGCGATGATTGCACAATTTTCAGTACCATTCACAATTCCTCAGATACTGAAGCAGGTTGTGCCTGCGTGCAGCAAGAACCTGGGTAATATTCAGGCTTCAGCTGATGAGTGCCAAATAGCATTCATGCCACGTAAGTGCTAAGCAATGACTTACCCCAACAAAAGAGAACCTGACAATCTCCCCTTGACATTCAATGGCATTACCATTGTTGAATCCTCCACTATCAACATCCTGGGGGTTACCATTGAGCAGAAACTGAACTGGATCAGTCATATAAATATGTGGCTACAAGGGTAGGTCAGAGGCTGGGAATTCTGCAGCGAGTAACTCACCTCCTGACCCCCCAAAGCCACCCCAGCATCTACAAAGCAAAAATCAAGAGTGCAATGGGATACTCTCCAATTTCCTGGATGAGTTCAGCTCCAACAACACTCAAGAGCCTTGACATTATCCAAGACAGAGCAGCCCACTTGATTGTTTAAGGTGGGGGTGCCATTCACTTCCTCCACTACAGGTGCACAGTGGCAGCAGTGTGTACCATTTATAAGTTGCACTGCAGCGACTCGCTAAGGCTTCTTCAACAGCACCTTCCAAACCTACGACCTCTACCAATTAGAAGAACAAGAGCAGCAGACACATGGGAACACCATTGGCTACAAGTTTTCCTCTAAGTCACTTACCATCCAGACTTGGAACCACATGGTCATTCCTTCACCATTATTGGGCCTAAAACCTGGAACTGCCTCCCTAACAACACTGTGGGTATGCCTATACCACCTAGACTGCAACAGTTCAAGAAGGGTGCTCATTCCCTCCTTTTGAAGGGCAAATAGAGATAGGTAACAATGTTGGTCTTGCCAGCAATGCTTTCATCCCAAGAATGAATAAATAAATAAAAAAGCCGACACTTCTGAGGGAGAGTTGGACTGTTGGAGGAGATGCCTTTCTGATGAGACATTAAACAGAGTCTCCGTTTGCCCTCTGTTGGATGTAAAATATCCTATGGGATTATTTGAAGAAGAAGAGTATTCTCCCTGATGTTCTGGCCAATGTATACCCATCAACCAATTTCACAAAAAATTTAGTCATAACCTCATTGCTACTTGTAGGATCTGCATGCAAATTGGTTGCCCGGTTTCCTTATATTTCAACAGTGTCTACACTTCAAAAGTACTTGCTTGGCTGTAAAGTGCTGATGGGTATTCTTAAGTCATAAATGGTACTGTAGAAATACAAGTTTTTTCTTTCAATTGTACTTTGAATTACCCAGATGTTTTGTTTTCTATTACCTTGTAGAAGAGATTATTCCAACTATTTATCATTAAGCTCTCCCTTGTTTTAAATTTAAAAGCTGTTAGAGGACAGGACAAGAGGAGATATGTAAACCACGAATTAGTGATTAGATGATGCCCACCTTGCTTTTAAAAGCCTGAAGATTGCAGGAAAGATTGAGGAAAATGAAGTGATCTAGTTTTGAGGACTTGGAAAATTTTGAGGAGGTGGTTCTGGGATGAATCTTGATTTCAGTGGAATGGAGATGTAACATTAGATAGCATATTTGCTTAGAACAAGCTTGTCCAGCCTTTTCGCTCGGGAGCCACATTTGCATATTTTTCTTACTCAAGGGGCCGATGAGCAAATTTTGGACAGATAAGGTTTGGAAAAACAAAAAAACAAATTTCAAAGAAGAAGTTGAGGTTTGAAGGAAATAAACGATTGCTGATCAGAAGTACAGCAATGTCATAGCAATAAATTGGTCATTTTTATTAATTACTCTTTTTTAATGTAACATAGTGTGCGTTTTTAATGTAGCATAGTGTCAGTGTGGGTGTCCGGCTCACTCCCAGTCTCAGGTGCTCACTCACTCACCCTCACCCATTGTGATTGGGTGTGTGTGTATGTGATGGTGTGTGGGCTCAGTCTCTCGCTTTCCCCCCCACCAACTCACTCAGTCTCTTGTACTCTCACCGACACACCCACTTAGTCACTTGCACACCACTCCACGCACGTAGTGAATCTCCCGCACTTCCCCCCAACTCACTCGCTAAGTCTCTTGCACTACTTCCCCCGCCCCACGCTCACTCAGTCACTCGCACTCCCCCCCACACACGCAGTCTCTCACAATTCCTCCTCATGCACTCACTCATAAGACCATAATATGTAGGAGCAGAAGTAGGCCATTTGTCCCATCGAGTCTGCTCCATCATTCAATGAGATCATGGCTGATCTGATAATCCTCAACTCCACTTTCCTGCCTTTTCCCCATAACCCTTGATTCCCTTACTGATTAAAAATCTGTCTATCTCAGCCTTGAATATATTTAACGACCCAGCCTCTACAGCCTGCTGCAGTAAAGAATTCCATAGATTCACTACCCTCTGAGAGAAGAAATTCCTCCTCATCTCTGTTTCAACTGGGTGCCCCCTTACTCTGAGGTTATGCCCTCTGGTCCTAGACTCTCCCACAAGGGGAAACAACGTCTCACCATCTACCCTGTCAAGCCCTCTAAGAATCTTATATGTTTCAATAAGTTTGCCTCTCATTCTTCTATACTCCAATGAGTACATGCCCCAACCTACTCAACTTCTCCTCATAAGAAAATCTCTCCATTCCCGGGATCAACCTAGTGAACCTTCCTGGACTGCCTCCAATGCCAGTATATCTTTCCTCAGATAAAGGGATCAAAACTGTTTGCAGTATTCTAGGTGTGGTCTAACTAGTGCCTTGTATAGTTTTAGCAAGACTTCCCTATTTTTATACTCCATTCCATTTGCCTGTCCTATTACCCGTTGAACTTGTATGTTAGCTTTTTGGGATTCATGCACGAGAATCCACAAATCCCTCTGTGCTGCAGCTTTCTGCAGTCTTTCTCCATTTAAATAATATTCAGCTCCTCTATTCTCCCTGCCAAAGTGCATAACCTCACATTTTCCCACATTATATTCCATCTGCCACTTTTTTTGCCCACTCACTTAACCTGTCTATATCCCTCTGTGTCATCCTCACCACTTGCCTTCCCACTTATTTTTGTATCATCTGCAAATTTGGCGATAGTGCATTCACTTCCCTCATCTAAGTCATTAATATATATTGTAAATAATTGAGGCCCCAGCACTGATCCATGTGGCACTCCATTAGTTACAGGTTGCCATCCTGAAAATGCCCCCTTATCCAAACTCTCTTGTCTTCTATTAATTAGCCAATCCTCTATCCGTGCTAATATACTACCACCAATACCGTGGGCTCTTATCTTATTAAGTGGCCTTACATGCGGCACCTTATCGAACGCCTTTTGGAAACCCAAATATATTACATCTACTGGTTCCCCTTTATCTATCCTGCTAGTTACCTCCTCAAAGAATTCTAATAAATTTGTCAGGCATGATTTTCCCCTTCATGAAGCCATGCTGACTCTACTTGATAAGATTATGTAATTCTAAATGCCCTCCTATAACATCCTTTATAATAAGCTCTAACATTTTCCCAATGGCAGATGTTAAGCTAACTGGCCTATAGTTACCTGTTTTTGTCTCCCTCTCTTTTTGAATAAGCGTGTTACATTAACAGTTTTTCAATCCTTCGGGACTTGTTCAGAATCCAAGGATTCTTGGAAGATTACTACCAGTGCATCCACTATCTCTGTATCTACTTCCTTTAATATCCTAGGATCCAACCCATCAGGTCCAAGGGACTTATTGGTCTTTAGCCCCATTAGTTTCCCTAGTACTTTTTCTTTAGTGAGAGTTATTGTATTTATTTCCTACCCTTCTTTTAGTCTCTAGCACTCCCCCCACCCGCCGGGCACACTCACTCTCACTCCTACACACACAGACACAAGCACACTCTCTCACTTCCACATACTCACTGTGGTACTCCGTGCCAGACTAAACTTTGCCCTCCCCGCAGCAGACGCGACATCGCCCACCCCGGACCCAAGGCAACTTCACCCTCCCCAGCCTGCCAAAGCTTTGCCAGATGTACCTGGCACCCCCGGGCTCCAGCTGCACCGTTGCCTGGCACCCCCGGGCTCCAGCCCCGCCATTGCCTGGCTCTCCCGGGTTCTAGTCCCGCCGTACCTGCACTTCCCTCGGCCAGGCAGCCCTCAGCACACTCACCAATGCTGGTGTTCGCTGCTCCTCCATTCAGAGACTGATTCTCTCCCTCACTAGTGAGCCTATCAGCAGCAAAGGAGGGAGAGAAATGGCCTGTGACTGAAGGAGCAGCTCCATGCAGAATCTTCCATTGGAAGTCGCCTGTTTGACTGGGGTTTTAAAAACTTGCCCTGGGGGCCGCCTGGAGAGACCCCTGGGGACTGCATCTGGCCAGCAGGTCTTACGTTGGACAAGCCTGGCTTAGAAGGAATGAGAGGAATTTTCAAAGAAGCCCTGTGACCATGATAAAATCAACAAAATAGAGAGGATCAGGAAGATTTCAATAGAGGGAGAGAGGCCAGAAGTTAGGGGAATCAATGCTGTGTGGATTCTCCTGCTCTCCCATCCTAACTTCTGACGGGTGGATCCAAAACCCTGAACAGACACTCTTTACTTTGCTTTTCAGCGGTTTCTGCAGTTGTTCAGCGCAAGTTACAGGGGACAAAAATAGGTATCCTTATAAAAATTCACTGCGCTAGAGGTCAGAGCGGGATTGCTTACATAGATGAGTTTGTTCTGGTCCAAAAGGGATTAATGGAACAATGTTACAGATTGGGCTTTTTCTAACACCTTTGTCATTAGCAATAAGGCTATTTCCATTACTCCTGTAACCTGCCACTTGGATGTGACGTGCATGGGACAGTGCATCTAGGTTAACAATTAACCCTTAATTGTGGAATATAGCTCATTGGAAATTATATGGCATTCTCAGAAGTTCCCCTGTTTTCTTCAAAAGTGGATTAAAAGTCACTGAAAGATCATTGAATACAGGTTAAGACTACTTGGTCAGATCTCTTTACATGTTAATCAATACACAGAAACCAAATGAAGGAACAATGATTTTTGGAATATATATCAGCAGAATTTGATAGTATGGAGACATGGAGGAAGGAGTTAGGTTTATCATTTGATCAGAAGATATATATGAACAATTAATATCTTAATTTGTCCTCAGAATTCATGTTTGCACCCTCAGCTAAAGCTGAGCTGCTGGGACATTATTTGTCTCATGGGAAATTCTTGATGTCACAGATATTTTTTTGAAGTAATCAGCCAGATGTTCTATACTAGGAGATATTAATGATGGGAATCTGCCATATTATCATATACATTTCCCTAAAAGTTTTGTATTTGTCTAATGTCTCGGCACTTGGTATACCTGATGACGAGAGTTGTGTCCTCATTATGTTGAGATAGTGCCAGATGCAGCAGAACACAACAGACCTTGACACACAATCTACATGTATGGCAGGACTCCTCCAGAGCGGTTCAGGAAGTAGAAGTGTTGTAGAAGCACCCCAAAGGTCTGCTCTATCACATTCCATGTGACAGCATGTGACTTTAATTATATGCGTGCTGTCCATGTTGGTGGATTGTGCACCAGAGTCATAAGCCAGGTGGTGAGTGGGTAGCCCTTGTTACCCAGTATTCATTCTCGGGTTTGTTATGGTGGCTTTAATCCTGATGGCACAGCAGACCCCTACAGAATGAAGGCATCATGGCTGCCCCCAGAATACTGGGCATGATAAGCTGAGTATAGTTACACCCCAGCCGAATACAGGAGTGGAATCCTTTCCAGTTGTAGTACATCTCAGAAATGATACACAGGGTGGAATCGTCTCAGATTTGCACTAAGTGTGGTAGCAGGTGGGAAAAACGTTTTACCCGCTGGCCACAATGGTGGCTTCTCACACTGTATCACCCCAATCCCGTCACATTAATGATGCATTCCCAGAAAACATGCCATTTTGATGGCGAGCGAGCTCTCATTCCCCTGCGACATAATCACCTCGCTACCTCATCACGCCGGGCGCCACATTTAAAGTGCCGCGTCACACACACCTCTCAGTACTTCCAGCCCAGGACTGCTGCATGGAAGACATGGCCCAGAATGGCAAGAAAACTGCAGCTCCTGGGTTTAATGACGCATCCCTTGAGCACCTTTTGGATGCTGTGGAGGCCTGCCATTATGTCCTCTACCCACGCTTTGGCCACAGGATGTGCAGCATCATCGCCAGTCTGGCTTGGGAGGCGATGGTAGCAATGGTCAGCGCCAATGCAGTGCAAAAGTGGACAACCACCCAGTGCCGCAAGAGGATGAATGATCTCTTCCGTTCCACCTGGGTAAGTCAACCTTCTCATCACTCTCAACTCACATACTCACAAACCCATCACACATCTACAGGGCCCTCACTCACTGCCAGTGCAAGGGACATCACCATTCACTCACTCACACACACCTTAATTGTCATCATCCCATCCATGGCACCACTCACCACCCACACATGCCAGGCATACTTATCATCTGGCCTGGCAGGCATCCCGCTTACACTCTCTCCATCTCAATTTATGCAGGACAAGCTGGCACACAAAGTCACAGATTGATGGATGAGTGCCTGAAATCAACGTCCTCCCAGACTTTGGAAACAGAGCCACCCATCTGGCCGGCAAGGATCTGTACTGGTACTGTGCTGATAGTGAGGTTGGTGGTGGCCTGCTAAGTGAGGATCCAGCAGTGCAACACCCATCAGACAACCATGCTAAGAGTGATGTGTCCTGTTTCACAGACCACTGCTATGCACTAATTATCTCCCCTTGCTTTCGCAGGCATGTCTGGGAAACAGCCGACAGAGTCCATGACCCAGGTCCTCCAATCAAACCCCGAAGAAACCTCTGAAGAGCAATCTGAAGGCACCCTCATTGAAGACCCATCACAGCGCTCACCCACCACCTCCACCAGCGCAGAGAAACACACCCTCAATGGGACCTAGCTTTAGAGTAGTCTCCGGATCACAACCTGGTGAGCACATCACACTGTCTGATCCACAGCAGGCAGCGGCAGGGACCTCCCAGGTGACTGGCACTTGGAGAACTGCTGGAGGCCAGGAATTTGCTGAGTCCTAGTCAGATGATGAGCCTCTGGACTCAGTCATATCTTGGTAGCTGAAGCTGCAAAGGCAAGCTTGGGAACAACAGGAAGGGATGTCTGCTGCATTCTTCAGATTGCAAGGTACAATGGAGGAGTTGTCTGCCTTCAGGCTGAGGTGATAGCACAGGCATGTCAACACACTGAGGTCAACATTGGTAGGATGGCAGCCGCCGTGGAGGCATTGGTCCAGGATGTCCCTCCTGCACTGCTGTGTGGGCTGAACTCCATCGCTTTGCCACAGTTGGCCTCCAACAGTGCATATGCGAGAGGCATGCGGGGCAGCTTGAACTCACTCCAGCTTTCCTTTCTCTTCAAGGAGTCACCCAGGGGTCCTTGTGCACCCGTAGGGAGGAGGATCAGCAGGCGCACACCCCGGGGCCATCCACCCAGGTGACTCCGGAAGAGTCCGGCCCATCCGAATCCCCTCTTCTTGTGACACCAGCAGCTCCAGCTCCACAGGCCGAGGAGGGCGCCACTGCCACACAGCAGGACCCCAAAAGCAGGCTGTGGCCCTCCAGGTCTGAGCCCTGCAGAGGATGCCCACCAAGGTTATCACAGACAGGGCATAGCAGTCAGCAGGCTGCATCCACCTCTGCTGTGGATGTCCGGGGAGCACCAAGATGTAGCGACAGGGTTAGGAAGGTTACGAAGATGTAGTTGCACAGCCTGAGCATGGGTGTTCATCACTTGTACATAATGTTCATTATTGTCAATAAACTCCCAAGAATGTCTCCCTGCCTATGGCTCCTTGTTCTGAGGATCAGGGGCATTTAAAGTTTCATGGCTGCGTCTCCATGATATGACCCTGAACACAGAGCTGCCCTCGGCCAGAGTCAGGCATTCTCAGAGGGTAGGTGAAAATCTATGGAGTGTCCTCACTGCATGTCATCATCATCCTTCTGCAATCGAGCGACTATTAGGGTCTCCACTGCATCTCCATGATAGGAGCCTTATCACAGAGGGTATGTGCACTACCATAAGCTAGACTTGAGTCAAACGTTCATAGATGCAATGTGAGGATCTATGAGGTGTCCTCACTGCATTTCGTGATCATCCTCAAAAAATCTAGCAACGATGAGGGCCTCACGAGCGCGCCTGCCTTGTTTGGCCAGTGCTGGGGCCTCATCGCCATCATCTTCGCCTTTGAGGACCTCCTCGCCCTCATCCCCATCGACATCTTCCTCATCGGAGGAGACCTTCAGCTCCTCTATCTTCTCCTTAGCCAGCTCCTCGTCCTGTTGCAGTGCCAGGTTGTAACGGCCTCAGCAGGTGACGATGATGTGTGACACCCTCTGCGGACTGTATTGCAGGGCTCCACCAGACTGGCCCAGGCACCAGAACCTTATTTTCAGCATCCCTATGGTTTGCTCCACCAAGCTGTGAGTTGCAACATGAGCCTCATATACCTTCGCTGTGCTGCATTCTGAGGCCGCCGCATGGGTGTCATCAGCCGCATCCTCTGGGGATAGCCCTTGTCCCTGAGGAGCCATCCCTGCAGCCTTTGTTGACCCTGGAAGGCATCAGGGATCAGTGACCGACTGAGAATGTAGGAGTCAGAGTCATAGAGGTCTACAGCACATAAAAAGTCCCTTCGGCCCATCGAGCCTGCGATGGCCAAACAAGTACCTAACTACTCTAACTATTCTAATCCCAGTGTCGTGGACACCCCCTGGAAATCGTGTGTAGACCTGCAGGCTGCAGTTAATGTGGTCATACACCAGCTGCACATTCAGCGAATGGAATCCCTTGTGGTTGACACAGTTGACTGCTTGTTGTAACTGAGATCTGAGCGCCATGTGAATGCAGTCGTTGGCACCCTGCCCCTGTGGGAAACCCGAGATCTGGGCAAATCCAATTGCTTTTGCATCCTGGCTTTCCTTGTTGCAGGCGAAATGCACAAAGTTGCGAAGTTGTGAGGTCTATGACCTCATGGATGTATTTGTGGGCGGAGGTTTGTGATATCCCACAGAGGTCGCCTGTGGAGCCCTGAAAACAGCCGCTGGCGTAAAAATTGAGTGCCGGGGTCACTTTCACGGCCACGGGCAGAGGATGCCTTTCCTGTCCCCGTGGCAGCAAATCCTGAAACAGCTGGCAGATATGACCGACCAGTTCCCTAGACATGCTCAGTCTTTGGCGGCACTGGTTTTCAGTCTTCTGCAGGAATGAAAGGCGGCGTCTATAGGCCATGGGTCTAGCAAAGCGCCAACCAACTGTGGCTCTTAAGCGGTGTGTGCGGGAGCCCCAGCTGCCCCTTCTTCCTGAGGGTGCTGCTCCTTCCTCTGTGCAGCCAGGCACCTCTGTCACTTTCTTCTCTGTCATCTTTGTCCTGTGTATGCCACGAGGCATACATCTAGGTCACCAGGTTTCATGCTCCTGATGTACTCCTCCTGCAGGATGAAAAAGAGGCACGTGTGGCTTAGCTTGGGTGTACTAAGAACCTCTCTTGGTTAAGTCTAAAGGCCCCTTAATGCATCCCGGAGAGTGCTGGTCACCACTTGGATGGCCAGAGTTTAGTGCGCTGCAAGGCTGCCCGAAACCCCACCCTCCTCCACTCCACTCCACCTGACCAATTGGCAGCAGCTTCGTCCATTGGACTGCATGCTGTCTCTCAGCTCAGGTGCAGGCATTCTCCTAACCCACACTGCAAGGCTGCACTATTAGCTTGAACCATGGGGAAGACTAGTCCAAACCGGGATGATAACATTGGAAAGGGCTGTGAACACTTTGACCAGTGACTGCTCCATGGCCAGCTCTAGCAAGAAGATCGTACAACGTGCCCAGTCACTTAACTGTTCTGCAGTCCACTAAAACGCTCATTAGCTTATAGTCTGTGCCCAAGGGGTGAAAAGCTCTGGAGCACTTGATGGCACTTTCATTGGTGGCCTCTGCATTGCTTGAGTGGGCAGATGAGTCTGGGGAGAGTGTCCTCTGCAGTCACTGTGAAGCAGTCTGGGAAGAGTGTTCTCTGCAGTCACCGTCACCGTGAAGCAGTCTGGGAAGAGTGTCCTCTGCAGTCACTATCGCCGAGTGAAAAAAAACAGAGAGTGACATCACAGGAAAACCGTAAGCTCATTGGTTGATAAGTAACTGCTAGTTTGAACTACCTATTCTAAGTTGATTTCAGATTAAAGGTGACTACTGGGGCCCAGGATTGGAGGCCTAACACTTCAGCTTCAACTCAGCAGAGAGAGCGAGTTCCAGTTGATTTTAAAAAGTGTATTTTGAATCTCTATTCTAACTTGCTTTCAGATTAAAGGTAAATAGGAGAAACATTTTACAGATTGATAAACTAAAGACCAGTAGGAAATTGAAAAACAAATTGAAAAACTAATTAAATAAAATAGAGATGCAGGGCCAGGCAATGTGTTGTAGCTGCATGATATGGGAGCTGGTGGACCCCATTGTGGTTCCTAGTGACCACATCTGTAGCAAATGTTGGTTGCTCAAGGAACTCTTGCTCAGAGTTGATGGGCTGGAGTCTGAGCTTCGGACACTGCGACACATCAGGGAGGGGGAGAGTTACCTGGATGTTGTGTTTCAGGAGACAGTCACACCCCTTAGATTAACTACCTTAAATTCGGCCAGTGGTTAGGGACAGGAGGGTGTGACTATGAGTGAGGCAGGTAGAGGGATCCAGGAAGTAGCACTGCAGGAGCCCTTGCCCTAGCCCTTACCTAACAGGTTCGAGATTCTTGCTCCCTGTGTGGACAAGAGCGGGGACTGGAGGGAGGATGAGCGAACTGACCATAGCACCATGGTACAGGGAGCCATTCAAGTGGGGGGAGAAAATAGAAATGTAGTTGTAACCGGGGATAGTATAGTTAGGGGAATAGATACTGTTCCTTGTAGCCAGGATCGAGAGTCCCGAAGGTTGTGTTGCCTACCTGGTGCCAGGGTTAAAGATATCTCATCTGGGCTGCAGAGGAACTTGGAGTGGGAGGGGAAAGATCCAGTTGTCATGGTCCATGTAGGTACCAACGATATAGGTAGAACGAGGAAAGAGGTTCTGCTGAGGGAATACGAACAGCTAGGGGCTAAATTAAAAAGCAGAACCAGAAAGGTAATAATCTCCGGATTACTACCTGAGCCACAAACTAATTGGCACAGGGTTAATAAGATTAAAGAGGTAAATGCGTGGCTCAAAGGTCGGTGTGGGAGAAATGGGTCCAAATTCATGGGACATTGGCACCAGTACTGGGGAAAGAGGGAGCTATTCTGTTTGGACGGGTTCCACTTGAAACATGCTGGGACCAGTGTCCTGGCAAATCGCATAACTAGGGTTGTAGATAGGGCTTTTAACTAAATAGTGGGAGGGAGGGTTCAGTTGTATAAAAATATAAAAAATCAAAGTTTAAGGAGAGGGTAAGAGTGCAGGTTAGTGACGAGGCTGAGTTACCAAAAAGTGAAAGGAAGGAACAGAGTGTGTGAATGCCATATTTCACCAAAGAATTATATAAGAGCAGGGAAAATTGACAATAGGGAAAACTTAAAGGCTTTGTATCTAAATGCGTGTAGCATTCGGAATAAAACTAATGAGTTAACAACGCAAATAGAGATAAATAGATATGATTTGTTGGCAATTACTGAGACGTGGTTACAAGGAGAACAGGTCTGGGAGTTGAATATCCAAGGGTACTCAGTGTTTTGGAAGGATAGGCAGGAAGTAAAATGAAGTGGTGTTGCTTTGTTAGTAAAGGAAGAGATCAGTGCTATAGTGAGGAATGATATAGGCACTAGAGAGCAAGATGTAGAGTCAGTCTGGGAAAGATGTCCCTGGTGGGAGTAATCTATAGGTCGCCAAACAGTAGTTCAGCAGTAGGGCACAGTATAAACCAGGAAATACTGGGAGCATGTAAGAAAGGCACGGCAATAATCATGGGTGATTTTAATATGCATATAGGCTGGACTAATCAAATTGGCAAGGGTAGCCTTGAGGGAGAGTTCATAGAGTGTATTAGAGATTGTTTCTTGGAGCAACATGTTGTGGAACCAACCAGGGAACAGGCTATTCTGGATTCGGTTTTGTGTAATGAGTTGGGATTAATTAAGGATCCTCTAGGAAAGAGTGATCATAGCATGCTAGAATTTCAAGTTCAGTTTGAGAGAGAGAAACCTGAGTCCCACACTAGTGTCCTGGAGTTAAAAAAAGGTAACTACATAGGCATGAGGGCAGATTTGGCCCTAATGGACTGGGCAGGAAGACTACAAGGTAGGACAGTTGATGAACTGTGGCAGATATTTAAGGAGTTATCCAATTCCTCCCAAGTAAAATATATCCCAAAGAGGAAGAAAGATGGTAAGAGAGGGAAAAAGCATCCATGGCTAAGCAAGGAAGTTAAAGATAACATAAAGGCAAAAACTAAGGCATACCAAATTGCAAAGGTCAGTGGCAGGCTGGAAGATTGGGAAACTTTTAAAGATCAACAAAGGGTTACTAAAAAAATAATAAAAAGAGCAAAGGTAAATTATGAAAGAAAGCTAGCGCAAAATGTAAAAACTGATAGCAAAAACTTCTACAAGTATATAAAAGAAAAGAGAGTAGCTAAAGTGAATGATGGTCACTTGGAGGATGAGACTGGGGAGTTAATAGTGGGGAACGCAGAAATGGCAGAGACACTTAATCAATATTTTGCCTCAGTTTTCACGGTGGAGGACACTAGTACCACCCCAACAGTAACAGGTAGTGCAGAGGGTATAGAGAAAGAGGAACTTAGAACAATCACCATCACTAGAGAAAAACTACTGAGCAAACTATTGGGATTAAAGGGTGACAAGTCCCCAGGACCTGATGGCCTACATCCCAGGGTCTTAAAGGAAGTGGCAGCAGAGATAGTGGATGCATTGGCTATAATATTCCAAAATTCTCTGGATTCTGGAAAGGTTCCAGTGGATTCGAAAAATGCTCATATAACGCCCTTATTCAAAAAGCAGGGGAGACAGAAAGTAAGAAACTATTGACCAGTTAGTTTAACGTCTGTCATTGGGAAATTGTTGGAATCCATTATTAAGGAAGTAGTAATGGGGCATTTGGAAAGTCAAAACGCAATCTATCAGAGTCAGCAAGGTTTTATGAAGAGTAAACCGTGTTTCACTAATTTGCTAGAGTTCTTTGAAGATGCAAAATGGATAATGGGGATCCTGTAGATGTAGTATATCTGGACTTCCAGAAGGCCTTTGATAAGGTGCCGCACAAAAGATTAATACACAAGATAAGATCACATGGAATTAGGGGTAATATATTAACTTGGATAGAGGATTGGCTAACCAACAGAAAGCAGAGAGTCGGGATAAATGGGTCTTTATCTGAATGGCAAGCTGTAACTAGTGGGGTGCCACAGGGTTCGGTCCTTGGGCCCCAACTATTTACAATCTATATCAATGACTTGGATTCAGGGATAGAAGGTACTATAGCTAAATTTGCAGATGACACCAAAATAGGTGGGAAAGTAAGTTGCAATGAAGAAATAAGAAATTTACAAATGAATATGGACAGGTTAGGTGAATGGGCCAAAATTTGGCAGATGGAGTTTAACGTGGATAAGTGTGAGGTTATCCATTTTGGTTGGAAGAATAAAAAGGTGACATATTATTTAAATGGAGAGAAACTTCAGAACATTTCAGTGCAGAGGGACCTGGGTGTCCTCGTGCATGAATCACTGAAAGCTAGTATGCAGGTACAGCAGGTAGTAAGGAGGGCAAATGGAATTTTGGCATTTATGGCGAAAGGAATAGAGTATAAAAATAGGGAACTGTTGTTGCAACTGTACAAGGCATTGGTGAGACCGCACCTGGAGTACTGTGCACAGTTTTGGTCCCTTTACTTGAGGAAGGATGTAGCTGCATTGGAGGCAGTTCAGAGGAGAATCAAGAGATGCGGGGCTTGTCTTATGAGGAGAGATTGAGCAGTTTAGGCCTATACTTGCTAGAGCTTAGAAGGATGAGAGGAGATCTAATTTAGGTATATAAGATGTAAAAGGGATAGACAAAGTAGACGTGGAGCAGATGTTTCCCCTTGTGGGGCATTCTAGAATGAGAGGCCATAGTTTTAGGCTAAGGGGTGGTAGATTTAAATCAGAGATGAGGAGGAATTACTTTTCTCAAAGGGTCGTGAATCTGTGGGTGCTGGGACCCTGAATAAATTTAAAGAGGATGTAGACAGATTTTTAATTAGTAATGGGTTGAAAGGTTATGGGAAGAGGGCAGAAAATTGGATTTGAGGCCGAAGTGAGATCAGCCATGATCGTATTGAATGGTGGGGTAGGCTTGAGAGGCTGAATTGCCTACTCCTACTCCTAGTTCTTATGTTATTATGTTCTTATAAGCTAGAGGTCCGACTCCAAGCATGTCAATGTGGCTGTGCCTGAACGGTCTCAGCTGCAGAGGAATGGTCACTTTATACGAGGTTTCCCTAATGTGTGGCCGCTTCCCTCCCCCACCTAGTACATGCTTGTGCACTACCTTCAACTTCAGGGCAGCCCTTGCCCCTACCCCCAAGTTGCCTCAACTGAAGTGCAGCCCTTGTCCCCCACTTTCACATGCCTCAACCTTGAAGCCCAACAGTCGACCCTTGCGAGCACTGCGCAATGTTACTGTGCACTCACCTCCGAGTTACCCTCGAAGTGCAGCCCACCAAGTCCAAGCCTTATATATGCTGTTGTGAAACACGCTGGCATGCAATTACGCTGACATGCTCAGATGATCCAGCATTGGGGGGAATCATTCTGGTGACATGGCCTTATAATGATATGCAGATGTATTACAATGAGGTTCCCGACGTCTGATGGCGGGAAACACGGCCCACCATTGATGGGCTGAGCAGATGATTGCAAACTGGTTTCACAACGCTGTGAAACTGATTTTTGGTCTTCTTGCCATATTGTCCATTCACGCCACCGAACATGTTTAACACCAGCGGGCATGGAAAATTCCATCCACAGTGTCTGCAAAGCGGCGTGGGTGGAGTCGGTGACACTCTTTGGGTGAAGCTGGAATTCCTCACAAAGCCAGAAGAAGCCGCATACTCACTCCATCTGCTTCCCTCTGACAAGAGTGAATAAAATGCATTCAGCTCTCTTTGCATACAGAGCCTTAGTGACCTCCCTCATATAACAGTGGATAATGAACTGAGAGATGTTGCAAATATGGCCTGCTCCAGCCTGGAAGGAGACGGCTGCATAAAAGTTAATGGCTATGGTGACCTTCACATCCAATGGCAATGCTGTTCTTGCCCTGCTGCGAGCCTACAGTTCTGGCTGCAACAGGTGGTAGATTCCTGTGACAGCTTCCTTCATGAATTGGAATGATCTGATGCACTGTCCCTCACTGTTTTCCAGGTTCCAAGTCACTTTCAGCTGCTCTCGTGGAGTTTTGATTTTCTTCAACAAAAGTGCTTATTTCAGAGGGTAATACATTGGCAATTTGTTTAAAAACACGTGGTGGTTATGTTAAACTTTTTGGCAATAGCCAAAGTAAAGATGAGTGATTAACCAAAGTGTTCACATTAGTTTTAAATATAATATTATTGATTTCAATTTTCACTTCTTTAAGTTTATGCTCTCTAGTCCTATTTTCCTGAATTAATTTGAAATGATATTCTGGACCTTTCTACCCATTTAATATATTATACACCACAATTAGCTCTTCCTCTGAACTGCCTTATCTCTAGATTTTGCAATTTGAGATTTCATAACCTGCTGTCATAGTTCACCCACTTTGCATTTGGATCTGACTGAGGTCATTGCTATTTTCTCTGACTTTTCCATTACATGATAACCGGAGTTAAACACAATACATCAGTGAGGTGTGACCAGTGTATTGTACAAAAACCTCTGTAGTCCTATAGTCTATTTGCTTTTTAAGTTACTTCAGCACATTGCCTAAACATTGAAAACACAAGTCTACCCAATTCCCTTTCTAATTCTACTTGTGCCAGTTCATTCTATATTCATTAGCACACAATTTTTGTTCTTTATGGAACAATTCACATTTATGTTCAAATTAATTTGCCTCCTTTCCAATTAACAGATCTAAATCAATCCGGAAATTGTTATAAATCTCCCTATGTTGATAAATCTAGTAAATTAACATTTGCTTTTTTTAAAACCAGGTTGATTATGGCAAATGCTCTGCTCCATAGACCAACAGTTAAGAAGAAAGTAAGAACTTTCATTTACACAGCATCTTTCAAGATCTCAGGATGACCCAAAGCGCTGCAGTCAGTGAAATAATTTTGAAGTGTAGTTACTATTACTATTGTAATGTAGGGAAATACAGCAGCCAAATTGTGCACAACAAGCTCCCAGAAACAGCAATGAGATAAATGTTCAGCTAGTCTGTTTTAGTGATGTTGACTGAAGGATAAATGTTGACCAGGACACCAGCAGAACTTATCCCTTATTCAAAGAGTGTCATGGGATCTTTTTTCATCCATCTGAAATAACAGATGGGGCATCAGTTCTCTGAAGTGGGTGCTAAACCTACATCCTTCTGACTCAGAGATGAGAGTGAGGCAAGGTTGACTCACTTTGACATTCAAAAGTACTTAGAATTAATGTTTTATATTATACCTCTAAGCCTTTGGCCCATCTACTCACCCCAATTCTATATTTTCTCCCTGCTTCCCCTCCATCAAGCGGTGTGCATTTGTCATTTCAGCACATGGTGGAATCTCGAGGCAGATAAAGCAGGAAATGCCCTTTTCAGTCTACTTGTCTATTTTCTGTCCTGTACTTTATCTCTGCAGAAGATGGCTAATCCCACATTAATAGGTGCTTTAGGATGCAGTTTCCAAATCAGTGATCAATACTGACCTTTCTCCTACCATCAGAGAAGATGCAGCAGCCAGAAATGAAGCTGTCAACTTTAGAATGAGTTCTTGGTTGATTCGTAATCTGCCATACAATGTAAATGCACATTAAATTGCCACAGCTACATCTGGCAGACAAGTGGCAAATGTCTTTTTAGTACTGCTAAATTTATGATTCCACAAGTGTCAAAATATGCATGTTGTAAGTATATAGGAAGACACAGGAAGAACCATCAAAAACAAATATCGCAAAGGAGCCAACATGCAAATTTGTTTATGGTGCCTCATTTACCTTATAGTTTAAGACAGACTGACAAAATTCAATATCAAAAAACAAAATCCCCCACCTTCCAGTGTATGTCAAAGCCCAGCGTGACAGTGGGATCACTGGACCCCTGTTCTTGTTATGAGCTTTATAAACAATAATTTGGTAATGTCTACAGTGCATCTGATTCAAGTTGCTGCAGATACTGCTATATAAAATATCAGCCTTATTTCTTAAGGGGAAGACAACATCTTAGATCCACATGATTAAAGCCTTCTTCTTCTTAGGCAGTCCCTTGGGGTCGAGGATGACTTGCTTCTGCACTAAGAATTAGTTCTCAGAAGGCTGAAGAGTCCAATATGTGACCTACAGTCTCTGTCACAGGTAGGGCTGACAGTGGTAGGGGGAAAAGCTGGGTGGGGTGCCCGGGTTGCCATGTGCTTCTTTCGCTGTCGATGCTTGACTTCAGCTAGCCCTTGGCGATGAGACTCAAGGTGTTCAGCTCCTTCCTGGATGCTTTCACTCAACTTTGGACGGTCTTGGGTCAGGGATTCCCAGATGTCGATGGGGATGTTGCACTTTTTTTCAAGGAGGCTTTGAGGGTGTCTTTGAAGCGTTACTGCTGCCCTCCTGGGGCTCGCTTGTCGTGTTGAAGCTCCAGGTAGAGCAATTGCTTCAGGAGTCTCGTGTCAGGCATGCAGACGATGTGGCCCACCCAGCGGAACTGATCTAGCGTGGTCAATGCTTTGATGCTGGGGATGCTGACCCGAGCGAGAACACTGACGTTGGTGCGCCTATCCTTTTTAAAAAATTCATTCATGGGATGTGGGCTTCGCTGGCTGGGCCAGCATTTATTGTCCATCCCGAATTGCCCTTGAGAAGTTGGTTTTGAGTTGCCTTCTTGAACTGCTTCAATCCATGTGGTGTAGGTACACCCACAATGCTGTTAGGAAGGAAGTTCCAGGATTTTGACCCAGCGACAGTGAAGGAATGACGTTATATTTTCAAGTCAGGATGATGAGTGACTTGGAGGGGAACTCCCAGGTGGTGGGTTTCCCATCTATCTGCTGCCCTTGTCCTTCTAGATGGTAGTGGTCATGAGTTTGAAAGGTGCTGCTGAAGGAGCTTTTGTGAATTCCTGCAGTGCATCATGTAGATGGTACACACTGCTGCTCCAGATGGATTACACCCCAGAGTTCTGAAGGAGATAGCTGAAGAGATGGTGGAGGCGTTAGTGGTGATCTTTCAGGAATCACTGGAGTCAGGGAGGGTCCCAGAAGCCTGGAAAATCGCTAATGTAACCCCCCTGTTTAAGAAGGGAGTGAGGCAAAAGACGGGAAATTACAGGCCGATTAGCCTGACCTCGGTCGTTGGTAAGATTTTAGAGTCCATTATTAAGGATGAGATTTCAGAATACTTGGAAGTGCATGGTAAAATAGGGCAAAGTCAGCATGGTTTCATCAAGGGGAGGTCATGCCTGACAAATCTGTTAGAATTCTTTGAGGAGGTAATGAGCAGGTTAGACAAAGGAGAGCCAATGGATGTTATCTACTTGGACTTCCAGAAGGCCTTTGACAAGGTGCCGCACAGGAGGCTGCTCAGTAAGATAAGAGCCCATGATGTTAGAGGCAAGCTACTGGCATGGATATAAGATTGGCTGTCTGGCAGGAGGCAGAGAGTGGGGATAAGGGGGTCCTTCTCAGGATGGCGGCCGGTGACTAGTGGAGTTCCGCAGGGGTCAGTGTTGGGACCACAACGTTTCACTTTATACATTAATGATCTAGATGAAGGAACTGAGGGCATCCTGGCTAAGTTTGCAGATGATACAAAGATAGGTGGAGGGACAGGTAGTATTGAGGAGGTGGGGAGGCTGCAGAAGGATTTGGACAGGTTAGGTGAATGGGCAAAGAAGTGGCAGATGGAATACAACGTGGGGAAGTGTGAGGTCATGCACATTGGTAGGAAGAATAGAGGCATAGACTATTTTCTAAATGGGGAGAGAATTCAGAAATCTGGAGTGCAAAGGGGCTTGGGAGTCCTAGTCTAGGATTCTCTTAAGGTTAACTTGCAGGTTGAGTCGGTAGTTAGGAAGGCAAATGCAATGTTGGCATTTATTTCGAGAGGACTAGAATATAAAAGCAGGGATGTGCTGCTGAGGCTTTATAAGGCTCTGGTCAGACCACATTTAGAATATTGTGAGCAATTTTGGGCCCCATATCTCAGGAAGGATGTGCTGGCCCTGGAGAGGGTCCAGAGGAGGTTCACGAGAGTGATCCCAGGAATGAAAGACTTAACATATGAGGAACGTTTGAGGACTCTGGGTCTATACTCGATGGAGTTTAGAAGGATGAGGGAGGATCTGATTGAAACTTATAGAATACTGAAAGGCCTGGATAGAGTGGAAGTGGAGAAGATGTTTCCATTAGTAGGAGAGACTAGGACCCAAGGGCACAGCCTCAGAGTAAAGGGAAGACCTTTTAAAACAGAGATGAGGAGAAACTTCTTTAGCCAGAGAGTGGTGAATCTATGGAATTCATTGCCACAGAAGGCTGTGGAGGCCAGGTCATTGAGTGTATTTAAGACCAAGATAGATAGGTTCTTGATTGGTAAGGGGGTCAAAGATTATGGGGAGAAGGCGGGAGAATGGGGTTGAGAAACCTTTCAGCCATGATTGAATGACGGAGCAGACTCGAAGGACCGAATGGCCTAATTTCTACTCCTATGTCTTACGGCTTATGGTCTTACTGTGCATTGGTGGTGGAAGGAGTGAACGTTTGTGGATGTGGTGCCAATCTAGTGGACTGCTTTGTCCTGGATGGTGTCGAGCTTCTTGAGTGTTGTGGGAGCAGCACTCATCCAGGCAAGTGGGTAGTATTCCATCACACACCTCACTTGTGGACAGGCTTTGGAGAGTCAGGAAGTGGGTTACTCATCACATGATTCCGAGCCTCTGACCTGCCCTTGTAACCACAGTATTTATATGGCGAGTCCAGATTAGTTTGTGGTCAATGGTAATCCTCAGGATGTTGAAGGTGAGGGATTCAGTGATGGTAATGCCATTGAACATCAAGGGGTGATGGTTGGATTCTCTCTTGTTGGAGATGATCATTGCCTGGCACTTGTGTGGCGCGAATGTTACTTGCCACTTGTCAGCCCAAGCCTGGATATTGTCCAGGTCTTGCTGCATTTGGACATGAACTGCTTCTGTATCTGAGGAGTCGCGAATGGTGCTGAACATTGTGTAATCATCAGCGAACATCCCCACTTCTGACCTTATTATGGAAGGAAGGTCATTGATGAAGCAGCTGAAGATGGTTGGGCCAAGGACACTAGCCTGAGGAACTTCTGCAGTGATGTCCTGGAGCTGAAATAACTGACCTCCAAAAACCACAACCATCTTCCATTGTGCTGTGAATGACTCCAACCAGCAGAGTTTTCCCCCTGATTCCCATTGACTCCAGTTTTTCTAGGTCTCCTTGATGGCACACTCAGTCAAATGCAGCCTTGATGTCAAGGGCAGTCACTCTCACCTCACCTTGGAAGTGGCCAATGGATTTGTAGGATCTTGCAGAGGCAACACTGGTGGTACTTCTCCAAAGTTTTGAGGTGCCTGCTGTACATAGTTCATGTTTCTTAGCCATATAGGAGAGCGGGTATCACTACTGCTCTGTAGACCATGAGCTTGTTGCCGGGTTTGAGGTCCTCAGGTAGTCAACGGCTGCACTGACACGCTGAAGGCAGTGTTGAACCTTGTTGTCGATGCCTGCGCTTGTTAGCAGTATGCCTCCAACGTCTGGAAAGTGGTCCATGTTGTCCAAGGCCTCACTGTGGATTTTGATAACCGGGGGCAGTGCAGCGTGGAGGGGGCAGATCAGTAGAGGTACTTTTTGTCTTACAGATGTTTAGTGTAAGGCCCTTGCTTTCGTACACCTCGGTGAAGGTGTTGACGATGGCTTCCGAGTGTGCGCAGACGCAAGCATTGTCTGCATACTGTAGTTCAATGACAGAGGATGGGACAACCTTGGATTTGGCCTGCAGGTGGCGGAGGTGGAACAGGTTCCCGCTTGTTCTGTAGTTTAACTTCTCCGGCGGGGAGCTTGCTGAGGGTGAGATGGATCGTTGTGGTAGGGAAGATCAAGAAGAGCATCGGTGCGATGACACAGCCTTGCTTTGAGCCCAGTCCAAATGTGGATTGGGTCTGTGGTGGATCTGTTGGTCAAGATCATGCCTTGCGTGTCATCGTAGAGCAGGCGAAGGATGGTGACAAACTTTTGGTGACAGCCGAAACAGAGGAGGATCCTCCATAATCCTTCGCAGTTGACAGTGTTGAAGGCTTTTGTGAGGTCAAAGAAGACCATGTACAAGGGTTGGTGCTGTTCTCTGCATTTCTCTTGCAGTTGCCACAGGGTGAAGATCATGTCCATTGTGTCCCTTAGTGGGCGGAATACACATTGCAACTCTGGGAAGAATCCCTTCAGCTGCAGGAAGAAGGCGATTGAGGAGGGTCCTTGCAATGACCATAGCTGTGGCCGACAGCAGAGAGATCGCTCTATAGTTATCGCAGTTGGACTTGTCACCTTTCTTGAAGATGGTCACGATTATGGCATCTGAGATCTCCTGGCATGCTCTCCACCTTCCAGATAAGGGAGATGAGGCCATGTATTCATGCCAACAGTGCTTCTCTGCCATGCTTTATGCTTTGGCGGGGATTCCATCTACTCCTGATGCCTTGTTTCTCTTTAGCTGTCAAATGGCCTTTTCTACCTTGTGTTGGGTTGGGGTTGTGCTGAGATGGTGGTGGGTAGCATGCTGCAGGATGGAGTTGAGGACGCTCACGTTGAAGACAGAGGGCAGAATTTTCTGCCCACCGGGTGGGCGGGCCCGACCCAATCTCCGGCAGGCGGGGAGCCGATCCCCGCTGGAGAAGCGGGCCCCGCTGCCATTTTAAGTGGGCGGGCCAATTAAGGCCGGCCCAGCATGACATCCGGCGGGAAGCACTATGCGCTTCCTGTGCTGGCGGGGGAGGATTCCCCAAATGCGAGAGTGCGCTCTTTCGTGCATGCGCACGAAAGAGTGCACATCTCCCTGAGGCTAAGCGCTGCCTCAGGGAGATCGCTGACAGTTGTATAAACATTAAAAATAGAAAAAAAAATCCTTAACATGTCTCCCTCATGTGACAATGTCACACGAGATGGAACATGTTAATAAATTTCATTAAAACTTTATTCAACTTTTAAATACCTACATGAAACCTCATCCCGCCGGTGGATGAGGTTTCATGTTTTTTCTATTCCCTGCCAGGGCTCCTGGCCTGCCCACCAACCTTAAGGTTGGACGGGCAGGTCCTTTAATTGTTTTAATGATCCTGTCAATGGCCTCAATTGGCCATTGACAGGTTGGCGGGCCCGCCTTCCTGAGGATTTAAATGGGGTGAGATGACGTTGGGGGTTCCCCCCAATGTCATCCCATGTCATTTTGCGCATCGGCAAGTGGGCCCCGCCCCCTGCTCACCGACGGCAAAATTCAGTCCAGAGTCTCTGTTAAGAGGATCTTTGAAGTGCTCCTTCCAGTGGGCGCTGACTGCCTCTGTCCTAGATGAGCACCTCTCTCTTCTTGGCCAGCAGTGGAATGGGGCCTTGGGTGCTTGGGCCATTGGTGGTCTTGACTGCGCTAAAGAAACCTTGCACGTCATGGTTGTCAGTTCACTGTAGGATCTCCTGTGCCTTCTCCACCCACCATCTGTTCTTTACATCACAGGTTTCTTGCTGGACCTCAGCCTTCAGTTGTCTGTAGAGCTGTTTTCTTGCTCTAGAATTGGGTTGCTGTTTCAGGTTCAGAAATGCCTTGTGCTTGCGGCCTATCAGCTCCTGGATCTCCTGGTTGTTCTCATTGGACCAGTCTTGGTGCTTCCTGGCCAGGTTACCAAGCGTCTCTTCACAGGTGCTGATTATGGAGGCCTTGTTTGCAGACCAGTTGCTGTGGACACTCTGCGACTCTGGGTCACCAGGAGTTGCTGGGTTGGCTGTGAGATGCTGGCTGAATAGGGCTCTCTTATCAGTGTTCTTGAGTGCCTCAGTGTTGATTTTCCTGCAGTATTGTTTCTGCTGCAATCGCTCCTTTGTGTCTACATTGATGCTGATGACAGAGCGAATTAGGCCAGCAATTATTGGCTCCTGTCATGGCACGGGTGACATGCACATCCTTGTGATCCCTCGCTCAGACAATGGAGTAGTCAAGCAGGAGTGAGTGCCTGAAGTGAGGGTGTTGCCATGAGGCCTTGTACTTGTCTCTTTGATGGAATAAGGTGTTGGTTATGACAAGGCTGTGTTCAAGGCATTTTGTCAGGAGCAGGGTACCATTGGTGTTGGATATCTCTACCCCTCCTCTGCCAATTACATTCCCTCAGAGATCTGTGTCCTTCCCAACTCTGGCATTGAAGTTGCCACAGAGGATCACCTTATCATCCACTGGGACTTGGGCCAGGGATTGTTCAAAGCTGGAGTAAAATTCCTCTTTGGACTTGTCTGTGGCATCTAGTGTTGAGCATATGCGCTGAGGACTGTAACGCACTGGTTCTAGGCTTGGATGAGCTGAAGGGTCATGAGGCACTCGTTTATCCTGCAAGGCGTGTCTTTGAGACGGCCAACTAGTTTGTTTTTAATGGTGAAGCCAACTCCGTGGAGGTGGTGATCTGGTTTATCTTTCCAGAAGAAGGTGTAGCCGCCACCTTGTTCCTTGAGCTGGCCTTCCCCTACCCGCTGGGTCTCACTTAGGGCGGCGATGTTAATGTCGAAACGTCAGAGCTCCCAGGCCACAATAGCAGTACGCTGTTCCAGTCTGTCGCTGTTGGGGTTGTCCATGAGGGTCCAGGTCCTGAACTTCATTTTAGGGGGGGGTGGGGGGGGGGTGGAAGATACCTGTGCGTGAGTTCTTTTAACGTGGGGTGGCCGTTGCACACCAGCTGTCACACGGGCTTCATGGAGCAAGGCCCTGGTCCAGTGGCAAGGGGGTCCGAGTTGAATGGAGACCAGTCTCCGCTGTGTGGGCCTAGGACATACGGACCCACATACTCCTACTGTCTTCTTTTCTCCTTCCCACAGGACCTCTCTCCCTGGGATTCATAAAGAACAGTGGTGGCCTCGCGATCTCGCTTTTAGCCAATGCTGAACCGCTCGGGGCAGTAACCATCAGGTGGTGATTCCTGCCTCCAGGTCCTCACCCACTCTTCTGGGTGCTGATTGCTGTCCCTGGGCCCTCTTTTTGCCCGCTCTTCTAGGTGATGGTTACTGCCTCCAGGTCCTCACCCGCTCAGGCTCTCCACTGCTGACTGCCTCTCCACTCATGCTGTTTTCACACTCCCAACTGCCTCTCCTTTCGTGCTGTTTTCAGATCCCCAACTGTCTCTCCATTCGTGCCCTCCATGCTTAATGTGCTCTGGGATTGATGGCCCATCAGCCTATAGATCTGCAGTTCCTGAATAAATCAACCACATGATAACCACTGCCTTTTTACGAAAGTAATATTTTGCTCCTTTCAGCATTTTCTTACACTATTCGGATCCCAGGTGTGGTCGGGCAGTGAGCACGCAGCTGCCTCCAGGTGTCTTCTATTTATATTGCACTTGCATTATGTTCGAATTCAGTTATGTGAAAAAAAAATCTGAGAATAAAAACTGGCATCACTAAAGTGACCATGAAACTTTCGGATTATGGTAACATTACAACTGGTTCGCTAATGTCCTTTAGGGGAATAAATCTTCCGTCCTTAACTGATCTGGCCTATTTATGACTCCAATCGCTTGCCAATGTGGTTGACTTTTATCTGCCTTCTGATGTGGTCCAAAATTGCTACCGGCAACCCAGAAGGAAGTTCCACCACTACCTTCTCAGGGCAACTAAGGATGGGCAAGAAATGCCGGCATTCCCAGCGATGCACCCATTCTGAGAATGAGAAAAATAAAAACAAGGCGACCTGGTTTTTACGGTCCCAAATCTGATCTGTTTTTGCTCTTCTGTTTTCATGCCAATGCGTGACTACCATAGAATGCATTTATAGCCTTACCATTTGAGCTAGGATCAGTTAGTAGTGTTAATGTGGCAAAACATCCAACATCTATCCGTACAAACAAGCTGGGAACTCAGCCACTCTCTGGCATCTAAAATGGCAGATCCAATGATTGGCCCTCTACCTTACATGAATGTACAGCACAAATGCAGGCATTTGGGACCAATTGTTCTGTCCACATGATCCTCCTCCCCCCCCCCACCCCACCTACCTTATCTAACTCTATCAGCATAGCTTTATATTCCTTTATCCCTCATGTATTCATTTAGCATTCCTTAAATGCAACTATAATCTTCACTTCAACCACCCCATGTAGTAATAGTTCAACAATCTAACCACTTTTTGAGTGCAGAAGTTGCTCCTGAATTCTTTATTCAGTTTATGAGTGACTATCTTGTATTTATGGTCCCAGTTTTGGACTCCTCTTACAAGTGGAAACTCCTTCTCTACATCTATCTGATCAAAGTCTTTCATAATCTTGATGATGTCTATCAGTCACCCCATCAGCCTTCTCTTTTCTACATAAAAGACCCAAAACCTGTTGAATATTTCCTGATAGTTACATTATCTCAGTCTGGTATCAGCCTTTTTTGCACCTTCTCCAGTGCCTCAATGTCTTTTAATATAGAAACCGAAACTGAGCATGCTGCTCCAAGTACCTTCCCTTTGGTGGTGCTTTGCCTCCAGAAACAGGCAATAAAACTACATCTTATGACATACCATGATGTATCCCATGAGGGGAATATTAAACACGAGATGGAATTTAGTGCAACCCACCAAAATGGATTTTGTGGTGGGAATCAGGTGGGAGAGGTGAATAGGAATCCTGACAGGAGAAACTGACAGCCGAATTGAATGATCAGTGGAAAGGCAGCAAAGCAACGAACCCATATCAACATAGCGAGAAGCTAACTCAGATTGGGAAGAGGCGTGTTAACATTCATTTGCATGCTGCTGAATAACACACATACCTTTTGGAATTAGGCAAGTGGCGAGCATGAGTCACAGGCCATCAGATCCCTGAAAGTAAAAGCTGGCGGGGAGGTGGAAGGTCAGCCACTTCGCTGCTGCCTTCCACAGGAGAGCCGAAGGAGTTCGCAAAGTTGCCGACTGAGGGGCACAGATCAGAAGGATAGGGGAGGGTCTGATGGAACAGCCTGAGAGGCACAGAATTGAAATCAAATCCGGAGGCAGCAGCCAGAGTTATTTTTTGTCAATTTAACCTCAGTAAAGCACTTCCCTGGCATAGGAGTTTGGCTTGTGAGAATATTTGCTACCACAAAAAGCCCCACTTTGCATATAGAATACAAGCACCAATTTTTTAAAAATTAAGAGTAATCTTACAGAACTCTGGTGTGGAACAAAATTAATGCTGTTCTTTCTACGAACAATATAACTCAGCCTTCATCTTTTTTTAGTGGAGGTCTCAATGTTGGACACATAAGCAGACCAGCGCCGAGGAAGGCGTTAGCAAGCACCAGAGGCACCAACCTCTTCCCACCCGCTTGAGAATCCCACTAAATTCCGGGTCCACTGGTGGGACCCCGGTTTCCTGGACAAAATTCTGCCCAGGATCTCTGAATACCTAGGTCAGTACCATGCCCTAGAGTCAAATGGCTGTGAGACTCTCCCAGTTGCTTCTACGCCAGTGCTGCCATATCCCTCCTCCTTCACTCACCTTTCTGTGTTCTCCTCCAGCACCTGGTAAATTGTAATCTGGAAGGTCTCATTTACAAAGCGTTCCCTGGTATAATCTTTATAGATTCGGAATTCTGCTGCTGTCACGGCCTCCCCCTCTGGGATCTTCGAGAGGTCAAACCTGAACTCTCTGTGATGTCGCCGCTGGTGGAAAATCTCCTTGTCATATTCCACTAGAAACAGGAAGCACAGGAGGATATTCAACAGACAGAACATAATGTAGCACTGCACCCTATAACCAGCTGTAAATCTTCACTTTAGTGCAACAGACTGTATTGAAAACAGACTCGTGTCTGTTACATTTTTGCATTGTAAGGAAGCAGAGTAAAGGTTTTTCCGTTCATGTGTTTTAGCTGGTGCAAGTATAAATTTAGTATTAAACTGATCAAGGTTTTTGACATTCTCATGTTTTGAGTCTGAAACTAGAAGTCCTGGGGCATATTTTCCACTTGCTTGCTGGGGTCCATACCAGAGAATAAAATGTCTAGGGGAAAACCATTAGTTTTTGTCTGATTACCCCTCTATGAAGAGACTTTGGATGGTTTTATATATTACAGGTGGTGCATGTAAGTAAATCATTATGAATTATGAGTATTTAACTTCCCAATATTGACAGCAGTTATGATGAAAGGTCATCGACCTGAAACATTAACTCTATTTCTCTTTCCACAGGTATTGTCAGACCCGCTAAGTATTTCCAGCATTTTCTGTTTTTATCTTATCTTATCTTAAATCTGTGCCCTTTAGTTATTAACCCTTCTGCCACTGGAAAAAAGTTCATTTTTATTTACTCTATCAAAACCATACATGATGTTGAACACCTCCATCAAATCTTCCCTCATCCCTGCCATTCTAGTAAATCTCTTCTTTAATCTCTCAAAGCCCTCAACATCCTTCCTAAAGTGTGATGCCCAGAATTGAATAGAGTATTCCAGCTGGGGCCTAGCCAGTGTTTTAGAAAAGTTTAAAATAATTTATTTGCTTTTGTACTTTATTAATAAAGCTAAGGGTTCCATTTTTGTTTTAACAGCCTTGTAATTACCCTGCCATCTTCAAAAATTTGTGAATATACCCCCTCCAGTCTGTCTGTCTCTGCATCCCCTTTCAAATTATATGAGTTAGTTCATATTGCCTCTCCTCATTCTTTCCAAAATGTATTACTTCACAGTTATCTGCGTTAAAATTTAATCTATCATGCGTCTGCCCATTTCAGTCTATCTATGTCCTCCTGAAGTCTGGTACTTTCCAATTCTCTTTTTACTACATTTCCGTGTTTCACATCTCTGCAAGAAGATCTTTTTATTTCCAATTTGGCCTACCCTTCCTTTGACTACCATTTTACTATTTATCTGCTTATAAAAGGTATTTGAGTTCCCCTTTCTGTTAGCCATGAATCTATTCTCATACTCTATTATTCCCTTTTTAGATCTTCTCTGTACTTTCCATATTCAGCTTGGTTCTCTATTGTACTATTAACCTTACACATGTCATAAATCTCTTTTTTCATTACATTCTAGCCTCTGTATCTTTAGTCATCCAAGGAGCTCTATCCTTGGATGTACTTCCTTCCCCCTCATAGAAATGTGTCTTTTCTGTACCCAAGCCTTCTCACTTTTAAAGGCCTCCCATTGTTCAATTACTGTTTTACCTGCCAATTTCTGACTCCAGTTCACTTGGGTCAGATCCATCTTCAACTCACTGGAGTTAGCCCTCCTCCAGTTAAATATTTTTACACAAGACTGTGCCTTGTCCTTTTCCATGACTGTTCTAAATTTGATGACATTATAATCACTGATCCCCAAATGCTCTCTCACTGAAACATGCTCCACTTGCCCCAGTTCATTCCCAGAACTAGATTCAGCACTGCTTCCTTTCTCATTGGGCTGGAAGTACATCGATCATGGAAGTTCTCTTGTATACGTCAGGAATTTCCCCTATTCTTTTCCCTTTATATTGTTGCAAACCTAGTCTTTATTAGGATAATTGAGGTCCCCCATTATCATTACTCTGTATTTCTTGCATCTTATTGTAATTTCTGTAACCCTCTATTTCCTTCCCATTATTTGGTGGCCACTGAAAATTTCCCCCTTTTCTTCTAACTGAGTCCAAACCAGATTTAAGGAACCCTAGGATTGGGTAGTGTAGTAATCATGTTACTGGACTAATAATCCAGAGAACATGAGCTAAAATCTTACCCTGGCAGTTGGAAAATTTGAATGCAACTTTTAAAAATAAAATTGGAAATAAAACACTAGTATTGGTATAAGTGACCATGAAGCTGTCAGACTGATGTAAAATCCTAACTGGTTTATTAATGTCACTTAGGGCATGCTGCCCTTACCCAGTCGAGCCTATTTGTGACTCCATTCCACACCAATGTGACAGATTCTTAACTACCCTCTGAAGAAGCTGAGCAATCCATTCAGTTGTATCAAGTTACTCAAAAAGGTGACCCATCACCTCCTTCTCAGGGCAAGTGAGGATGGCAATAAGTAACGGTCTTGTTGAGATATAGGAAGATAGATTCATGCAGAGATAGATAGGCTGTGTTAGCAGGATTCAGAGAGAGTTAGAGGAGAGATCTAGATTGAGAAATATAGATTGTGTCCAATTCTGAGTACTGTACTTTAAGAAGGATGTGAAGGCTTTAGAGAGGGTGCAGAAGAGATTCATGAGAAAGGTTTGAGGGATGAGGGACTTCAGTTATGTGGATAGTTTGGAGAAGCTGGGTTTGTTTTCACTTACAGAAGAGAAAGTTGAGAGGAGATTTGACAGAGGTGTTCAAAATATGAGGGGTCTAGACAGATTAGATAGAGAGAAATTGTTTAGATTGACAGTAGAGTCGAGAACCAGAAAACAAGCATTGAAAATTATTGGCAAAAGCGCCAAAGGTGACATGAGGAAAAAGTTTTTTTCGTGCAGTGAGTGGTTTTGATCTAGAATGCACTGCCTGAAATTGTGATTGGATCAGATTCAGTCATGTCTTTTAAAACGGAAATGGATGAGACCCTGAAGCGGATAAAATTGCAGGGCTATGGGAAAAGGGCCAAGGAGTGGGACTAGCTAAATTACTCTTGCAAAGAACTGGCATGGAGTAGATGGATTGAATGGCCTCCTGTGGTGTAACCATTCTATGATTCTATAATTCATACAGGGATACAGCTAAATTGTGCAATAAATGGCGAGGTAGATTTGCCAGTGACTTGTTCGTCTAACCTTAAGGTTCTTGCTTATAGAAGGATCACTTTTTGAAATGCAGAATGCCCAGGGTTCAAATCCCAGTGAGACCTGTGGTTTAAGCCTGAAAAGGTCAGTTGGTAGAGCATCAGACTTTTAACCTGTAGGTTCAGGGTTCAAGTCCCTGTTCAGGTGTTGCTTGTGCTGGAGAAGCTGAGAAGCTCCTTAGAGGAGCAAAAGTTAAGTGGAGATTTAACAGGGGTATTTCAATGGAGTAGATAAGGAGAAACTGTTTCCACTTGTAGCAGAGTCAGTAACAAACAAATACATATTAAAAGGACTTAGAAACAACCTGGATGGAGTTGAGAAACTTTGTGATCAAAAAATATATAATTACATTTAAGACAGAAAGGGAGAGGGGAAATACTTCATAAAATAATTCTAGATCCTTGCCTGGGTGAGTGCAGTTTCAACAACACTCAAGAAGCTTGACATCATCCAGGACAGTGCTGCCCACTTGATTGGCACCCCATCCACCATCGTAAGCATTTATCGCCACCACCACTGATGCACAGTGGCAGCAGTGTGCATCATCTACAAAATGCAGCAACTTGGCAAGGGTCCTTCTACGGCACCTTCCAAATCCTCAACCTCTGCCACCTAGAAGGACAAGGGCAGCAGATGCATGGGGACATCACCACCTGCAAGTTCCGCACAAGGCACATATCATCCTGACTTGGAATTATATCGCAGTTCCTTCACTGTTGCTGTGTAAAAACCTTGGAATACCCTCTCTAACAGCACTGTCCGTATACCTAGACCACAAGGACTGCAGTTCAGAAGGTAGCAGGACTGGTAAATAAGGTGGTTAAGAAGCATACAGTATACTTTCCTTTATTAGCTGAGACCCCATGGAGTATAAAAGGAGGAAAATTATGCTAGAACTGTATAAAACACTAGTCTCCCCATAGGTAAAGTACTGCATAAAGTTGTGGTCACTGTTTTTAGAGGAAAGGTACAGAGGAGGTTTATAGGGACGTTGCTCGGGGTGGAAAATTTTAGCTATGGAGAAAGATTGGCTAGGCTGGGGTTGCTTTCTTTGGAGCACCCTGACATTAATCTCTCCCTACCCGAGAGATCTCTTTCTATCATTGAAGAATAGATTGATAGATTGTTGGATAGATAGATAGGCAGACTGCCAGACTATAGCAGATCAGACTGGGAATTCCAGATTATCCAAAACCTGTTCTATCATCAACAAGGCATTAGGAGTGCCTGGATGGGTGCAGCTCCAATAACACTCAAGAAGCTTAACACCATCCAAGACAAAGCAAACATTCACTCTCTCCACCACCAGCACACAGTAGCAGCAGTGTGTACCATCTACAAGATGCACTGTGGCAACTCACCAAGCCTCCTTCAACAGCATCTTCCAAACCCATGACTCACCAACAAGAAGAACAATGGCAACAGAACAGGGCAATACCAACACCTGCAACTTCCTCTCCAAGCCACTCACCACCCTGACTTGGAACTAAATTGTTGTTCCTTCACTGGCACTGAGTTAAAATCCTGGAACTCCTTTCCTAACATCACTGTGGGTGTACCTGCACCGCATGTACTGCAGTGGCCCAAGAAGGTAGCTCATCACCACCTTCTCAAGGGCAATTAGAGATGGACAACAAATGCTGGTCTTGCCAGAATTGCATATCCCACGAACGAATAAAAAAAATGATAGGTTGATTTATTGATAGACAGATAGATGCTCAATAGATAATAGATTGATTGATCATAGATGGAATGAATGTTAGATTGATAGAGAGAAGTTGATGGTTAGGTACTAACTAATTGTATTTCTTGATTAACCACTTCAGAATAGCAGACTATCAGTCACAAGATTAATAAATTATCAGATCTGAGAATCATAGAATTAAAGCATAAAAGGCACTGGTTTAGTCTCTGCCAGTGCTAAGCCCAGTTTCCTGCCTTTTTCTCAGATCATTTTATTGTATAACTTTTCAAAAGCCAATTCCAGTTTAAATAATGTTATAATTCCCACCCTGAATGTTATAATCCCCACTTGTGGCAAAGTGTTCCATGTTCTAATGACCAACTGTGAAAAATGTTCCAAACTCGTCCCCTTGTTCTTCATGTCTTATTGTGGAGCCTATTCCCTCTTGAAATAAACATTCATCATTACTTTCTCAAAAACTTTCATAGTTTGGAAAATCTGTTTGTTCCAATGAAAAGCCAGAATTTTCAAGTTTTTCTTTATAATGATAACCTTTCATTCCTGGTATAATTCTAAGGAATCTTCAATGAACTCTTTACTACTTTCCTATAATGGGCACCCCAAATTACACACAGTATGTCACATTGTCACAGGTGTGACCTAAACAACCTCCTCGTTGATTCAACCTCATTGCCTTAATATTCTACATATAAAACCCAGAATTCCATGCTAAGACCTTCCCTGCCTGCAATCAGAGATTTGGATCTCTGTGTTATTCAATTCTTGAAGAACTGTGCTACTTAAGCTATTTCTTTCACCATATTATTTCTCAAAATAAGCTACTTCAGGGGGTGAATTGTATGCACACCATCCCACCCGTCCCCTCAGCAGTGTATTTGAAAGCAGAGGGACATGTAAACTGAAGTAGCCAGACCGCCACATTTCCGCCTAGCCCAGAACCTGTCCCCCATATTACAGAGGGACAGGTAATGCGTCAGACAGTCCACCCACCCTTAGGGCTATTGAGCCCCTCAGTTGGACAATTAACTGGGACTTAAGAGCTTATTTCCACCTCCACCACAATTTTTAGGTCTCTGGAGGAAGGTGGAAGGAAAACAAACAGCCCAGCAGCCCACAATCCCCACCCCGTTTCTTTTCCCCCCCACCCGCCTTTTTTTTTTTCAATAATTTATATAGATTCTTCTTTCCCCACCTATTTCCATTATTTTTAAATCTAAAACTAAAACCTTTAGTCTTTCCACCCCACCCCCACTAGAGCTGTACTTTGAATATCCTGTTTTCCATTCTTAATTAGCACTTTTCTCAGACAAAGACCACCACCTTCAACACCTCTTTGACCCTTTTGTCTGTGACATCTTTTGATTATTATCTGCTCACACCACACCCTCAATGTGTCTCTTTCCCCCCCCCACCCCCCCCACCCACCTTAAACCAATTTATATTTCTCCCTTGTTGAAACTATGCTGCAGTTCTGCCGAAGGGCCATGAAGGCTCGAAACGTTGACTGATTTCTTCTCCGCCGATGCTGCCAGACTTGCTGAGTTTTTCCAGGTAATTCTGTTTTTGTTTTGTTTTGGATTTCCAGCATCCGCAGTAGCTTTTAGCTTTTTGTTTTTATCTTTGTGTTTGATTGACTGCCACCTCTCTTCAAAAAAATGCCCTCTTGGAAGAAGTATGGTTCTGTCCTCCGACAGGATTTCCGACTGTCTCTTCTGCCCTGCTCACCTTCATTGCTTTCCATTTCTCTCCTGGTGTTTGACAAGGTGTTTACTAAAACCCGCTTTCACAGCCATATCTTCTTTCTCAGTGACTGTCTCCGTCTCCGACTCACCCCACATGGATTTCAACTGAAATTCCATCCCTCTTGTTTCGAACCCACCCAGGATTACAGGTATCTCCGGGACATAACACGTTTCTCGGATTGCTGTTCCCGTCGCATTCTGAGATCCACACTCAGTGCCATGCGCCGCCATATGAACACACTCGACCTCTCCCTCCAGCAGCACCGCCGCACCCTTTTTCAAAGCTGCGCGTGCCCCCAGTTTCATTTTATTCTTCGCCTCATCCGTCGCCTCAACAAGAAACTTTTTCTCTTTCTCTCAAGTGCTAAGGAACGCAAGCTCCAACAACTCATCGACTCCAACACCCATCTGGGACCCTCCACCCCTGCTTGTCCCTCCGTCCTCACCCCATCTTCCAATCCCAGCCCCAGCCGCGTATTCACTATACCCCCTGACCTTCCCCTCTCCGATGCTGAACGTTCAGTGCTCAGCAAAGGACTTAGTTTCATACCCTTACGCCCTCATCTCAATGAATTTCGGGCTCGGCATGATGCTGAACTCTTCTTCCGCCGTCTTCGTCTCCGTGCTCACTTCTTTGGGCAGGAGTCCTCTCCCCGTTCAACGGATCCTTTTACCCACCTCCAATATTCTCCCTCCACTTGGACCCCTCCCTCTGGATTCTTACCTTCTCTTGATCTTTTCATTGAGAACTGTCGGCGTGACATTAGCCGTCTCAATTTCTCTGCTCCTCTCACCCATTCTAATCTGTCTCTCTCTGAACTCACTGCACTCCGTTCTCTCAGGTCCAACCCCAACATTGTCATCAAACCCGCTGACAAGGGTGGTACTGTTGTTGTCTGGCGCATTGACCTCTACCTCGCGGAGGCTGAGCATCAACTCGCAGACGTTTCCTCCTACCTCTCCCTGGACCATGACCCCACCACAGAACATCAAACCATTGTTTCCAGGACTGTCACTGACCTCATCTCCTCTGGAGATCTTCCTCCCACAGCTTCCAACTTGATAGTCGCCCAACCTCGGACGGCCCGCTTCTACCTCCTACCCAAAATCCACAAACAGAACTGTCCTGGCAGACCGATCGTGTCAGCCTGTTCCTGCCCCACGGAACTCATTTCTCATTATCTTGACTCCCTCCTCTCTCCCCTTGTCCAGTCCCTTCCCACCTACATCCGTGATTCCTCTGACACCTTACGTCACATCAACAATTTCCAGTTCCCTGGCCCCAACCGCTTCCTCTTCACCATGGATGTCCAATCCCTCTACACCTCCATCCCCCACCAGGATGGTCTGAGGGCCCTTAGCTTCTTCCTTGAACAGAGGCCCCAACAATCCCCATCCACCACTACTCTCCTCCGTCTGGCTGAACTTGTTCTCATACTGAACAATTTCTCCTTTAACTCCTCTCACTTCCTCCAAATAAAAGGTGTGGCTACGGGTACCCGCATGGGCCCCAGCTATGCCTGTCTCTTTATGGGTTTTGTGGAACATTCCTTGTTCCAGTCCTACTCCGGCCCCCTCCCACAACTCTTTCTCCAGTACATCGATGATTACTTCGGTGCTGCTTCATGCTCTCGTCGGGACCTGGAAAAATGTATTAATTTTGCTTCCAATCTCCACCCCTCCATCATCTTCACATGGTCCATCTCTGACACTTCTCTTCCCTTCCTTGACCTCTCTGTCTCAATTTCTGATGATAGATTGTCCACCAATATCCATTACAAGCCTACCGACTCCCACAGCTACCTCGACTACAGCTCCTCACACCCCGCTTCCTGTAAAGACTCCATCCCATTCTCTCAGTTCCTTCGCCTCCGTCGCATCTGTTCTGATGATGCTACCTTCAAAAACAGCTCCTCTGACATGTCCTCCTTCTTCCTTAACCGAGGTTTTCCATCCACGGTCGTTGACAGGGCCCTCAACCGTGTCCGGCCCATATCCCGCGCATCCTCCCTCACGCCTTCTCCTCCTTCCCAGAAACATGATAGGGTCCCCCTTGTCCTCACTTATCACCCCACCAGCCTCCGCATTCAAAGGATCATCCTCCGCCATTTCCGCCAACTCCAGCATGATGCCACCACCAAACACATCTTCCCTTCACCCCCCTTGACGGCATTCCGTAGGGATCGTTCCCTCCGGGACACCCTGGTCCACTCCTCCATCACCCCCTACTCCTCAACCCCCACTTATGGCACCTCCCCATACCCACGCAGAAGATGCAACACCTGCCCCTTCACTTCCTCTCTCCTCACTGTCCAAGGGCCCAAACACTCCTTTCAAGTGAAGCAGCATTTCACTTGCATTTCCCCTAACTTAGTCTACTGCATTCGTTGCTCCCAATGCGGTCTCCTCTACATTGGAGAGACCAAACGCAAACTGGGCGACCGTTTTGCGGAACACCTGCGGTCTGTCCGCAAGAAAGACCCAAACCTCCCTGTCGCTTGCCATTTTAACACTCCACCCTGTTCTCTTGCCAACATGTCTGTCCTTGGCTTTCTGCATTGTTCCAGTGAAGCCCAACGCAAACTGGAGGAACAGCACCTCATCTTCCGACTAGGCACTTTACAGCCCTCTGGGCTGAATATTGAATTCAACAACTTTAGATCTTAAACTCCCCCTCCCCCCATCCCCACCCCGTTTCTTTTCCCCCCCACCCGCCTTTTTTTTTCAATAATTTATATAGATTCTTCTTTCCCCACCTATTTCCATTATTTTTAAATCTAAAACTAAAACCTTTAGTCTTTCCACCCCACCCCCACTAGAGCTGTACTTTGAATATCCTGTTTTCCATTCTTAATTAGCACTTTTCTCAGACAAAGACCACCACCTTCAACACCTCTTTGACCCTTTTGTCTGTGACATCTTTTGATTATTATCCGCTCACACCACACCCTCAATGTGTCTCTTCCCCAACCCCCCCACCCCCCCACCCACCTTAAACCAATTTATATTTCTCCCTTGTTGAAACTATGCTGCAGTTCTGCCGAAGGGCCATGAAGGCTCGAAACGTTGACTGATTTCTTCTCCGCCGATGCTGCCAGACTTGCTGAGTTTTTCCAGGTAATTCTGTTTTTGTTTTGTTTTGGATTTCCAGCATCCGCAGTAGCTTTTAGCTTTTTGTTTTTAGCCCAGCAGCTTTGATAGCATGGGCTGTTGGGGGCAGGAAGGGGAGTACCTCCTTTTGGGGTCCCCCCAAAATTTTATCCCCTCGTTGTCCCTCTCCCCCTAGCTTTTCTAACCAGATACACCAACCTGATCCTCCCCTTCCTGGGATCTCCTGGATGTGCCTGCCCAAAATCCCCAGACTTAGCTAAGTCCGGTATCTGTCTTTTCTTCTTCGGGGTCTGCCTACAGTCCCAGCAGTAGCCTATTATACATATATATATATATATATATATACATACAGAATAGTACCCTATTCTGGTGCTACTCTCTAAGGCAGGACTTCATGTCCCTGATGATGGAAGTGCCCTATTAAGGCTGCTCCCAGTGTATTATCACTGCAGGGCAGCTGGATTTCTGGTTAGCACAGTTCCAACCAACTTTTAGCTCGGGGTGGGGGGCGGGCCATTTACCCCCCCCATAAAATCCACATTTCTCTACATTGAACTGCATCTGGCACCTACTGACTTTCTTTTCCTGCAATCCCTTGCATTTTCTTCACAGGTTTCTATGCTCACTGACTTGATATCAACAGCACACTTTAATATCCTTCCTCTTGTGCTCGTGTGCAAGTAATTTATATTACTTGTTGTTTATGAGCCACTGATGCATTGAAAATGCTGAGAGAATTCTCGTCTTTAAAACTGGCCAGGCTCCAAGTCCATCGCCTGTGGGAAGAAGGCATTAAGAATTTGTCCTTGTGTGTTATGCTTTAACTAAGCACCTGACAGCATCTGAGACAACCCTTAAAATGCCTCTGTTAACTGTGGGTTTGCTGCATGACTTGTATCAGCAGCACTTCTTCAGTACAGTGCCAGGAACTGAGCATGTAATGTGGAATGAGATTGACCTGTAGTGATTGAAGATAACAGAAGTAGTTGAGAATAAGACCAATTGCGAGAGTAGCTTTGAAGTGTCTGAACTTGGAGACATCTGGCTTGTGTGTGTTTAAACCTGTTTAGTATTAAGCTGCATTGAGTTTATGGCCTGGGGATATCCACAGGATTGTGAATGAGATACAGATTTCAATCAAATTCAATTTCAGATGAATATTCATAGAATTATCCAGAGACATTGTTTTCATGTTCTTATTATTAGAGAATAAGCTAACCAAATACTTGTGGAATTCAGTGGGGTCTGTGTTGCTGAGGCCAGAGAGGTGGGAGAAGGGAGCATGACACCTTCTAGAGGGCAGCAAACCAATGCCAAACAGGAAAAATGTGAGAGAATCACTTGACTACCTTTAGGGATCAGGGAGTGTTTATGCCAAGCTATCGTACAGAAGATTTGAATGCCTAGGATGTCCTTCACCAGAGGATAGACTGTCTGTGGTCTGTGGAAGGATCAGGATTGACAGACCATTCATACTGTGCTTTCCTGTAATCATTGAAATACACTCACAAGCCTTTTCACATTTGCCTCTACACAACTCATGGCATTACCATTGCTGAATCCCCCACAATCAACATCCTGGAGGTTACGGTTGACCAGAGACTAAATTTGACCAGCCATATACACACTGTGGCTACAAGAACAGGTCAGAGGCTAGGGATTATGTGGCGAGTAACTCACCTTTCTCCCCAAAGCCTGCCCACCATCTACAAGGCACAAGTCAGGTATGTGATTGAATACCTTGCACTTGCCTGGATGAGTGCAGCTCCAATGACGCTCAAGAAGCTTGACACCATCCAGGACAAAGCAGTCCATTTGATTAGCACCCCATTCACAAACATTCACTCCCTTCACCGCCAATGCACAGTAGCAGCAGTGTGTACCATCTACAAGGTGCGCTGCAGCAACTCACCAAGGCTCCTTTGACAGCACCTTCCAAACCCACAACCCCTACCACCTAGAAGGACAAGGGCAGCAGATGCATGGGAACGCCACCACCTGGAAGTTCCCCTCCAAGCCACTCACCATCCTGACTTGGAAATATATCGCTGTTCCTTCATTGTTACTACATCAAAATCCTGGAACTCCCTTCCTAACAGCACTGTGGGTGTACCTACACCACATGGACTGCAGCGGTTCAAGAAGGCAGCTCACCACCACCTTCTCAAGGGCAAATAGAAATGGGCAATTAATGCTGGCTTAGCCAGCATGCTCACAAAAGAAACAACTGACAGCAATGACACAGATTTTGTCACTGCTAACAGTTTTGTGAAAAGAATTAAATACAGCCTCAAAGACTATTTAAATTTTGCCTTCATCCCTGCAAGAATGTTGTTATTGTTGGCTTTTGTGGTCATTTTTGCCATTGGATTCATTCGGTCGATCAGAATGAATGCCTTACTGAGAAACATTGCTGTGACCCCCCCTGATACATTTTAATATTGTGCTGATATACTTGTTTCATCACCTCAGATGGCTCCTATTATTAATATTAATGGTGAAAGATGAAACGAGTTTGTTGTATAAACTGAATGCCATGTTATTCTCTAATAGTCACTAAGACTTGCCTCAATTTATATAGTAATTATATGTTGGGCAATATCATAACTTTGGTCAGGTTTATGATTAAAAATAGCAGCCCCCCCAACACCACCCCCCACCCACCACCACCCCCCACCCCCACCACTTCCCCTCCATCAGTCAGGATCAGGAGGGGCTGTGATACCGCATCTTCTGTCATGGTAAAATAAACCAGAAACACTTATTGTGCAAGCAGACCCATAAAAGAACTTACATTTCTATAGTGCCTTTTGTGACCTCATGATGTCCCAAAGTGCCTTACAGCCAATGAAATACTTTCGAAATGTCATAACTGTTCTAAGGTAGGACTTGTGCAGCCAATTTTCACACAGCAAAATCCCATAAACAGCTATTAGATAAATGACCAGATAATTATTTTAGTGATGTTGGTTCTGGGGTCAATATTGCCCAGGATAATGGGAGAACTGTCCTTCTGTTCTTTGGATTAGTGGCACAGATCTTCTATATATACATGTGAGAGCGGACAGGGCTTAAGTTTAACATTTTATCCAAATAACGGCACTTTCAACAATGCTACACTCCAGCAATAGCCTAGATTATGTGATCCAGTTGTTGGAGTGGGACTTGAACCCAGAACCTTCTGACCCAGAGGCCAAAGGTTCCTTGGGAGAAATCTCAAAGGCAAGCTGGCATCATGAGCCATACCTAGCAGGGTTCAGAAGAGAGGAGAAAGGAACTGGCTAACTTTGGATTGGATAAGAAACTGGTTGACCCAAGGAAAGAGGATAATTTAGGAATACTTCAAATCCATCCACCAAAAGAACTCCATGCACAGGTCAGATGACATGAATCCCAGCCTGTGAGTTGGACCAATCATACAATGCAGTGTGTCTGTGGTGAGGCATCAATCCAGCTGTCTAGGTTCAAAAGGAACAGCATAATCTAGATATGTTCTTAGCCTGTTCTTGGCTCTCATCATCTTATGCTCCAGAAGCCACTCCTTAGCCAGTGTATGTGTTCAAGGTACAGTCTACATTGAATCTGCCTGTCAGTGACAGCATTACAGGTGAGTTATAAGGACTCACACCACTTAGGATTTACTGTACATGCTACCAGGCACACACTTGCTTAAACATACAAAGACAAAGCTTTCTTGAAAGATAAGTGTATAAACAGAGCTGGTCTGGGCAAATTCCATGATTGATTTCTGGTTACGCTACATCAGGTTGGGAGTGCAAATCATCCAGATTCCCACTTGTGTTCGCTAACATGATGCACATATGTAGACCCTGAATGAGAGCACAATTGGCGTCAACTCGGATCCCTTCATGGTTAAATAACCTGCCAACGCACACACTAAATTCACAAATGAATAACGTCCTTTGGATAAGGTACGAGGGGGCAACCATCAAACCTTTAGGAATGGAGATAAGTAAAGGAAGAGAAAGAGTATGCAATTGAAGAAAAATAAAATAATTAAAAGTACAGTTGCATTCTCATCCTCTCTAATCCCATGCCTAAACTTTCAGAAATCAACTCTTTTTGGAATTTTTTTTCAAAGTGAATGAGTGAGTAACAATTAGTCTGCCTGAGCTTCTCTAAGTAAATATTGCTTGGGTAGCCCGAACAAGGACTGATTTTTCTTACAAATTCAAGAAGGCTAACTTTCCAACACTGGCTGAATCCTAAGTGATGCCAGTCCTTTCACTTTTCACTTACAGCTTACAAGTAATGCTGTCACTGACAGGCAGATTCAAATTGTAATTTGAACACATACACCAGCTAAGAAGTGGCTTTAGGAGCACAAGTGATACCAGACAAGAACAGATCCATTAACATATCTGTATCATACTGTTTCTTTTGAACCCATGCTATTGGATACTGAACCAGAGTTTCCTGCCTTTGCGTGAGTGTGTGTGTGTGTGTGTGTGTGTTAGTACAAAGATATATGCATATATACCTATATACATATATATAAATTATATTAGACATATAAATAAGTTTTATATATATATATATAATATATTTTAAATTAAAGGTGGGCTATGTTCTGCAAGTATTTTAAAATAGATCCTATGTCTACGTACTCAACCCAACTCCACTTTGGAGCTCATGGCACCTCTGAAATAAACTGAAATTAACATTCCAAATGTGTGTAAGGTAATATGAAAATTTGTGTGTGTGTGTGACTGTCTGTGCATGCGTGTGGGTGTCTGTGTGAGAGTGTGTGTGTGTGGGAGTACACGTGTATGTGAGCACAAATTTGTGTGTGCTTGTAGCATCAATAACACAGGGCAAGGCCACAAAAGAAAGAAGTCTTTTCATTGCAGGGTTTCCAGCCTCTCAGTATGGTCAGACTGTGAGGGAGCTGTGTGCCTCATGGATTTTATAGATCCGATGCATTCTTTCAAATATCTGAGATGATACCAATTACTGTATCTTCATGCTGCTCACTACATCATGACCCAGCCATCAACCATCACCCCAACTGTGCAACACTTGCTACCTCCCTATCTCCCTACCAGCAGACTCATCCACTTCTCTCCCTAACTGTCAGATGCAACAGGCCAAACTCCATGAGTGCTTTAAAACATATTCAGTCCACATGCAGAATGGACACCCTACATATGGCAAATCAGGTCACCTCTAATATAAGCTGAAAATCAAGTTACAGGAAACAGCAAAACTCGTCTTAGACTCCACCGTGTAACAGCTATAAACTTCTGAACATCTGAAAAAGTTTACAGGGCTGTGAGTAAAGAGCAGGGACATCGAAGTAATTGGGTAACTCTTTCAAGGCTCCAACACATGCATGATGGGCCAAATGGCTTCCTCCTGTGCTGTAGGATTCTATGATATCTCTTTCTTCTGGATACGGGGGCAGAACAAGTCTGGACTGTTACAGCCCAAGGTTGCTGGGGAGCACCTCAGTGCTAGAAGATTTATCGAGGGATTACCAGTTATCCTGGCATTGCTGCTGGCTTTCTTTCAGCATTATGAATTCCACACAATTCTACTTCCCTCCCAGGCTATCTAGTGAAGCCACGCTGAACATGGTGTCTCAACCTACTGCAGGCTGGCTATCTGAGTGTGAATGGAACTTGTGATCTCCTCTGGAATTCGAAAGCTCTGCTTGTTTTCAGACATACCCTCAATTACCCTGTCACCATAATCACTACAGAGTTAAGCTATTTTCAAAATTTAGCGCCAATTACTTTGGCTGCATTCCTAACTTGTTACAAAGAGACAGAGGGAGAGAGAGAGAGAGAGAGAGAGGATGTTGTGGAATTCACATCAAAGTGACCAATTGCAGACTAATCTTAAAGGTTTGTAAAATGTTCACAAACCATTTTCTTATTTCAGTCGGGATGAAGAGAAACCTAAACACATGAAAGAATGGTTTGTCCAACACTTTCTCATAAACTTTGCAACAACAAAATACTGTGGATGTTGGAAATGTGAAATGAAAACAGAAAATACTGGAAATACTCAGCAGGTTCAGCATCATCTGTCAAGAGAAAAACAGAGATAAAGTTTCAGCTTGATGACTTTTCATTAGAGAGGTCTGTGTTAATGAAAGATCATTGAGCTGAAATGTGGAGCTGAATTTTCGCCACAGAGGCTGGGATTTACTGGCCCCGCTGCGACCAATGCGGTGAGCCAGCCAAAAGCCCATTGACTCTGGTGGCACTAGTAAATTCTGCTGGTGGGCGAAACTGGAAGATCCTACCGAGAGGCGGGAAACAGGAGCCAGGTTTGTTTTGGGAGCAGGAACCAACCTTCATTGGGAAACTGATTAAAGTTAAGATTTTCACATGCAGTGGGTGGGCTCTCAAAGCTGTGGGGCCAATCAGAGGCCTTCCAGCTTCAGAGGTGTGCCCTGATGCACTAAAGTAAGTAACTGGGACAGCACTTCAACAAGAAGGTGCCTTCAAAGAATAATTAAAAAGAACGCAGCCAAGCCACCGCTGTTGTGGAAGGAAAGTCAGGAACCCCTCTATAGGGTGGCCTTTGACTGTACCCAGATGCAGGCAGGCAGTGAGAGTCTGTAGGTCTGCCTGGAGTGCTGGTATGTCAGTCTGCTGCTGAATACCTTCCTCCAGGCAGTTGATCTGCCCCCCGTCACGCCGGGCAACTGGAGGCCAACTGGAAAATCCCAGTTGACCTCCTAAACTTATCTTTAACAAGGCTCTTACTGAGTCTAATTGCCTTCCCACTTTATGGTGGCAAGTGGTCTTCCCAGGCCCCAAATCCGCTTCCCTCAAAATGGCTGGTGCTAGGAACGGCATCTCAAAACTGACACACTAGCCGGCACTAGTACTTTTGTATCCACTCTGCCTCTGTTCCCAATCTCGAGGGGGTCTGAAAGTTCAGTCCATTAACTTTGTCTTTCTCTTCACAGATGCTGCCTGTTCTGTCACATTTTTATAATGATATAAAGGCAACGATTGCTTATAAGGGATTGTGTAAACACATTGTGGGTTAATTTATTTAGACTAGGCATATGAAAACATTTCTACAAAGGTAGAAAGCTTGAAGACCTCAGCAGCAGAGCTGTGTGTGCTGTTTTCTGCTCACAGGCTAAAGTAAAACTGAGACTGGATCACATGACACAGTTCCCTTCTACTGACGGCATGCTGCTATCCCTTAAAGGCATATTACAACAGCCCCCTTTCTTTTTAAAGATACATTCCCCCCTTCCAAAGAGGTATAACTATCTATGATACATATTCATGTTTAGTTACCATTACATAAGTGCATAGAACTGAGGAATCTAAGAGTCTCTAAAACGTAGAGGTAATCTGCTCGTACGTCCAAATCTTGTAATTGTTACCTTGTCTGGAGGTTTCTTTAATTGGTCACCATGATATGTGGGCTTGTCATCCTTGGATGTTGTTCCTGGTTGCACTTGGAATATTTTCCTCAATGCAATAGGATTGCACAGTGGTTGAAGAGCTGGAATGGATCTCAGTTTGTCCTCGGTTACGCCTCACAGTTGTGTCTTTGTGTGTAATGACTTCATAGGACCTTGGTTCTGAGCAAATCCTCGTCACCTCGGCTGGTTTCCACATACCTTCTATGGGATCTTGGATGCAAACTTGTTTCCCAACGTTAAACTTGGCAATTCTGTACTCACATTTTTAACATGCACATTGGCCATCACCTCTTACAGTTTTAAAAGTTGCTCTTTAGTTTCTGAGAGGATATAATGGGTAACAGTAGGTAAATTGATATGCCGAACATGAGCTCTGCCAGTGATGGGATAGCTGCATTTAAAGGCGTCACTCTCAGATGTAACATTGCAATGTGTTGATCTTGCTTGGTCTGTCCATATTTGAGAATTAGGGATTTCACCATGTGAATCATTTGTTCAGCTAGGACATTAAATCTAGGTTAGTGAGGAGAAGAAGTAGTGTGATCAATATTCCACTTCTCACGCATATCCTGAAATGGCTTACCAATAAACTGCAGACCATTATCCATAATGATCTCTCTTAAGCACATCAAATAAATTGAAAATAGTCCTTAGAGTATGCATGACAGTTGTGTTTGACATTTTGTGCAATTATCGAATAATGGGGTACTTCGTAAAGTAGTTGACAGTGACGATTAAGTCAGTGCCATGGACATGAAAAAGGCCAGATGCAATTCTGGAGTAGTGATGGGTAGGAACTTCATGTGGAATCAGTGGTTCTTTGTGCTGACTTGGCACATGCTCTTTCCATACCTCACACTTCTTGATGACGACTTCAATGTCACTGTTCATATCTGGCCAGTAGACTGTCTCTCTTGCAAGTCTTCTCATCCAATCTGTGCCCATGTGTGAATGAATAAGTTTTTGAGGAATATCAGTTTGCAAGGATTCCATTATGATGATCTGCCTGCCTTTAAGAGATGCCTAGCTTGTACCGGTAGGGCCGAAATGGCCTCGTGTACATGGACATGCTGAATCAAATCAGGCCATCCTTCAGTGATGGTTTTCCAGTTTCTGTAGTGTAGAATCTTTCATTGTTTCTTCTTGGAGCTGCTGGCATTTGCTTTGCACAAAATGTACCAGATCAATTTGGAAAACATCTTCAAGTTCGATGTCAGTGAAGACAACTTGTAGATCTAAGGATAATTATTCTGTTTCCACTGGGTTAGGTAACCTGCTAAGTGTATCCGATGTGATCATCAGGTTACCTGGCTTGTACCTGATCTCACAGTTGTAACCTTGAATCTTTATCAAGAGATGTTGCAATCATGGTGGCACACTGATCAATGGTTTTTGCCAATTCATCTCCAGTGGCTTGTGGTCAGCCTCTACCTCAAACCTTTTGCCAAATAGATAGGTATGAAAACGCATGATTCCAAACACCAAAGCTAATGTTTCCCGCTCAATATTGGAGTAGTTGGATTACATTACAGAGAGAGATTTTGAAGAAAATGCAATCGGTTTGCATCTTTTGTAGTATGCATTCTCCCAGACCTTTCTGTGAAGCATCTATCTTCAGGGTAGTTGTCTCCCTAGGATCGTAAAATTGCAATGTTGATGCCTCTGATAATGACTATTTCAGTGCTTCGAAAAGATATTGGTGGTCTTCGTGCCACAGGAAAGATGCATCCTTTCTCAACAATTCCCGTAGTGATGAAGATTTATGAGCAAAATTGGGATTGTAGGGAGACAAGAAATTAAAGGGACCTTTAACCTTTGAAGATTGTCCTTATCTTGATGAGTTGGAATGGCTTTAATATTCTCTATTTTACTTGGATCAGAACATATACCAGCACTGAAATAAACAGAACTGAAGAACTTAATCTGCCTCATGTTGATGTTACATTTCAGACTTTTGAACACCAATCCTTCATCACATGCTGCTTGAATCGATAAGTGCAGATTATGGTCATGTTCTTGCCTTGCTCTTTCAACAACTGCAATATCATTGGTGATATGGATGCATCCTGGCACAGTGCATATAATGTGGTCAATATGAACTTGAAAGCGATCCTATCTAACTGATAGCCCGAAAGGCAGCCATTGAAAACAGTATTGTCCGAATGAGGTACGAAATGTCGTAAGCTCTTGGGACTTCTCCGCGCGATACACTGACCAGTAGCCATGCTTGGCATCAAGCTTTGAAAAGGATTTTACACCTGTGTAATGACCACAGCTGATGCTAATTGCTGTGCAAACCAAATCCTGGAGGGAAACTTGGCTTACAGGTCATACCCTTTTTTTTTGTATTCTGAAAACGAGAAGAAGTACTGATCTCAGCAGCAAGAAGTCGAGTAAAACTTGTGGGATTTTAACAATTAAAAGTAAAAGGTTTATTAACAAGAATAAAAGAAAATTTAAGCAGACAAGATTATAGTTATACAATTAAAGTTAATTTTGTAACACATTCCCCCCAAGAGACCCTTTACTTGGTCAGACCCACAAGTAAACACCTTCCAGGCAACACTCCCTTATAAATGTTTAACTATAAAAATCCAGTAATATCACTCAAGGCAAACTGCTGTGGCTTTAATAAAGGCATACCACAGGACCTTTAACTCTCTTCCACTCTGCCGTGGAACTCCAAGACTTTAGAGCACTTTTCTGGCTTGACTGGATGGCTGATTCAAACTGCCTCTTCTCCCAGCCAGAGCTACAGCTCCCAGCTCAGCTCATACAGCTACATCTCACAGCAACTCTAAAATACCTTTTCCCCCTTTTCATCTCAAGTTCCATTGTTCTCACATCTCTTTGAAACTCAAATCCTTCCTAATATAAAATCTTTCATGTTTCTATTTTTCCTTTGCTTTTAGGTCAATAAGATATAATATCCCCTCTTCTATTTACCTATGGAACTCCTGAAGGATACAAACATGTTTCTTGGCACCTCTGACTCCCTTTCGATACTAAAACAAACTCTCAACTTATCTAAAAATACAAATGTTAGATCTAACCTTTTCATTTGTACCTCAAACCAAACTCCTCTATCCATTTGATAAAAGCTAAAAACTGCGGATGCTGGAAATCCAAAACAAAAACAAAAATAAAAATACCTGGAAAAACTCAGCAGGTCTGACAGCATCTGCGAAGAGGAATACAGTTGACGTTTCGAGTCTGTATGACTCTTCAACAGAACTAAGGAAAAATAGAAGAGAGATGAAATATAAGCTGGGTTAAGGGTGGGGGGGTGGTGGGGTGCGTGGGACAGGTAAAGCTGGATAGAGGGCCAGTGATAGGTGGAGATTGCCAAAAGATGTCATAGACAAAAGGACAAAGAGGTGTTGACGGTGGTGATATTAGCTAGGAAATGTGCTAATAAGTGACATTAAGGATAAAAAGCAGGGCGAGCAAGGTACAGATAGCCCTAGTGGGGGTGGGGTGGGGATCGAAATAGGCTAAAAGGTAAAGATAAAACAATGCATGGAAATACATTTAAAAATAATGGAAATAGGTGGGAAAAGAAAAACATAGATAAATTATTGGAAAAAAGGGGGATCGGAAAGGGGATGGGGTGGAGGAGAGAGTTCATGATCTAAAGTTGTTGAACTCAATATTCAGTCCGGAAGGCTGTAAAGTGCCTAGTCGGAAGATGGGGTGCTGTTCCTCCAGTTTGCGTTGAGCTTCACTGGAACATTGCAGCAGGCCAAGGACAGAAATGTGGGCATGAGAGCAGGGTGGAGTGTTGAAATGGCAAGCGACAGGGAGGTCTGGGTCATGCTTGTGGACAGACCGAAGGTGTTCCGCAAATCCATCACCCCCTACACCTCAACCCCCTCCACGGCACCTTCCCATGCAACCGCAGAAGGTGCAACACCTGCCCCTTTACTTCCCCCCTCCTCGCCGTCCAAGGGCCCAAACACTCCTTTCAAGTGAAGCAGCACTTCACTTGCACTTCCCTCAATTTAGTCTACTGCATTCGCTGCTCCCAATGCGTTTCCTCTACATTGGAGATACCAAACGCAGACTGGGTGACCGCTTTGAGGAACACCTTCGATCTGTCCGCAAGCATGACCCAGACCTCCCTGTTGCTTGCCAGTTCAATACACCACCCTGCTCTCATGCCCACATGTCTGTCCTTGGCCTGCTGCAATGTTCCAGTGAAGCTCAACGCAAACTGGAGGAACAGCGCCTCATCTTCCGACTAGGCACTTTACAACCTTCTGGACTGAGTATCGAGTTCAACAACTTTAGATCATGAACACTCTCCTCCATCCCCACCCCCTTTCCGATCCCCCTTTTTTCCAATAATTTATCTATGTTTTTCTTTTCCCACCAATTTCCATTATTTTTAAATGTATTTCCATCCATTGTTTTATCTCTACCTTTTAGCCTATTTCGATCTCTTCCCCCACCCCGCCCCCACTAGGGCTATCTGTACCCTGCTCGTCCTGCTTGCTACCCTTAATGTCACCTATTAGCACATTTCCTAGCTAATATCACCACCGTCAACACCTCTTTGCCCTTTTGTCTATGACATCTTTTGCCAACCTCCAACTATCACTGGTCATCTATCCAGCTCTACCTGTTGCACACCCCCCTTAAACCAGCTTATATTTCACCTCTTTTCTATTTTTCCTTAGTTCTGTTGAAGAGTCATATGGGCTCGAAACGTTAACTGTGTTCCTCTCCGCTGATGCTGTCAGACCTGCTGAGTTTTGCCAGGTATTTTTATTTTTGTTTTTGCCTCTATCCTTTTTCATGTTTTAACCCCTCCCCCCAATCTGTCTTGAGTAACCTTTGCCCAGCTTGATTAAATCATTCACACACACACACACACACACACACACACACACACATAGCCTCCTTTACAGAATAACACAATATTCCCCAAGAATATTTAAAAAGAAAACGCCATGTCAGGGAGCCCAAAAATGGATCAGAAGCGGCTTTGTTGTGAGTGGCCCGAGCTGCAGATTATTTGGGGGTTTAAATGTATTTTCCAACAATAATTCACAAAGAGGATCTATCCCCAAGCAGCAGGCATGCCCTTGTAAACCCTTCATTGAGACGGATGTCTCTGCTCATGCTTGACCTGCCTCAATGGCAGCTGCCACTGTTGCCTCTGCTGATGTTAAGCATCACCCAGACTGCCGAGGTGAAAGGTGGCCCAATCTGTGGACTGCTCTGATTGGACCTCCCAACCAACACTGGGAGCCGCCATTGCTAATTAGACAGGCCTCCCAGAGGCAGCTTCTTAATTGGCCACCTCTGGAAAGGTTGTGTCTGTTGTATCACCATGGCCACTTCTGAATTCCTGATCTGGAATTGATCCTGCGTTGGGATCGTAACCCATATGGAAAAATTCAACTCATCATGTTTCCGTTTGATTTTCTCTGATCAGCTGATTATCATAATTACACATAGCTCCAGGTGCAAATATGTGGAGAGCAGATTAGTTGTGGCAAAGGAAAATAGCTTGCTGATGAAATTTAAAGGAATGTGGATGACTAAAGGACAGGGTCACAATAGGGGGACAAAAATCCTCAGAACTGTAGGAAAGGGTCAGTGGGCAGTTAAACTCTTTGGGTGAGAGTATGGTAAAGTGACAGATAAAAGTGTAAGGAAAGGAAACCCAATGTTCATATGAGCAGGAGTAAGCCATTTAGCTCTGCAGGCCATCTCCACCATTCATTTAGATAATGACTGATCAGTATCTTAATTCAATTTACCTGCCTTTGCTCTATTTCATTTGATACCCTTGCTCAACAAAAATCTAGCAATCTCAGTCTTGAAAGCTTTACTTGATTCCCCAGCATCCACAGTGTTTTGGTGGACTGAGTTCCAGATTTCCAATACCCTTTGTGTGTAGCCAAAAGCTGCTGTGGTGCCTGGGGTGTAGCGTTAGCTGGCTGTGAGTACAGTGGCCTTTCGCGACCAGCATCACAGTGATCATGGCAGAAGATGAAGGCAGGTTTTAATCTGCCAGCCCTTTGATGTGTTGTTGTTGCAGGTACTCCGGCAGTAGAAGGCATGGGTAATGCTGGCATAATACTGTGGGGTTTCAACCTTTCTCAGTGCCACTGCAATAGGGACCAAATACTCCCTGAAAAGGAGAATGAAGTTAATCAAGGTGCCAGCACCCAACTACCTAAAGTAAAAGACCCAATTTAGAAAAGTGGTAATTTCCAAGTACAAAACAATTGTTGACTTGGACAGGAAATAATGAGCAAGTGTGACAAAATGTGTAATGTATAACTTTGGAACTGAACTCATCCAAATGTACCAATCTTTGGGCAATTGGAAGGATGTTTCTGTGCACCAATTAAGTAAAAAGAGATTGGATTTTCTTCTATATTTTTTCAGATAAAAGAATGCAGTGTAGGGTTACCTGGGTTACAGGGAGATGCTACAACATTGGATTTTATGGCTCTCTGCCAGGCATGTTTTCAGTGGGGAGGGCATGTAAAATACAAGGGGTGCACAGCCCAACACCTTCCCGCCCACCCCTGAGCTGTCCTCCATAATACGTTAGGCGGGCAGGTGCTGAAATCGGCAGCCTGCCCACCATACTTAAATGAAGAACTAAAGGTCAGTTGAGCTTGTTACCCAAGCCAATTGACTGAGATATTACGCTGCTCATGCCATAATACAGTTGCAGGTGGGAGTGGGCAGTTTTGAGGCAAGTTGAAGAAAAGGCAGAAAGGAAGGATGGGCACATCATTCATGAAGAGCCCTGCGTGCACAAGGGACAACCCCACTTTGTTCCTCACTGCCTGCCCTCTGAAACACAGCCCCCCACACCTCCTTCTACCCCTCCCTGGGCTCTCGGATCCCTCCCCACCCTAAAAGCCGAGGACTTAACCTGTCTCTGGCAGCTATCCAACTTCTTTTCTTCTTGCTCCTCCTTGCAGTTTTGGCAATGCCCACTACTGAGCTCTGGCACTTTCAGGACTGCTAGAGCTTCTGGCCAATCAGATTGAGGTCTTCTTGAGGTCTTCCTCCTACTGAGGTCCCACTCTCACCTAGTTTAGCCTGCTGGCTGACTTTCTTGCTGCTCCTGCCCGACCCCACTGCCTCCCCCCCACCCATAAAATTTAGGCCATAGTCTTGCACTTAAACAGCATCTAATGTATTAAGACCTTGCAAGGTGCTTCACAAATTTGTGGTGCAGAGACAAAAATCGATAATGCACTAAATAAGAAGATCTGGAGAGTGAGTAAAAGCATGGTCAAAGTGGTGAAGAGTATCTTAAGGAAGGAGAGAGAAAGATGAAGAGATGGAGATGTTTAGGGAGGGAATGGTGGGGTAAAGGGTGTAGGGGATGCATAAGGGGCCAAAATTGGAGCTACACAGATACTTCGGAGGGTCATAGAGCTGCAGGAGGTTACAGAGGTGGAAAGAAGTGAGACCATGGAGGAATTTGAACACAACAATGAGAATTTTAAATTTGAGCTATTGCTGGATTGGAGACCAGCATATGTCAGAGAACACAGGGGCGATGGAGGAGTGGCTCTTACTGCAGATCCAATGGCCTCAGGTTGTTCCAAATAAAATGGCCGGTTTGACCAGTCCTTCTTCACCTTTTTCTCAGCAATAAATTCAAAATGACTGGCAATCCTACGGCTGGAGACTGCCATCCATTTTGTGGAACAGTTTTTGGGCAAAGGGCTAAAGTGCTGACTATTTTCAATTCCATGCCTATGATAATAATAGATTTGAAAATACAATTGTTAGATTGGAATTCATTTACATATAGTGCAAGAACCACAGGGCTCCTGCTACTTCTACCTGATACCAATTTAGCAAGCCAATGTGAATCTTCAAAAGAGAGGCATGCATTCATATTCCTGAAGAGGCTGATATTTCCAATTAGAGTTTTGGGGAGTCTCAGCAGTTGCCTATAGCAACAAGGTTAAATGTTGATTTAGATTCCACTATAATTCAAGACTCAAAACAAAATCATTGATACATGAATGGAAAAATTACCCTAGAACCATGAGGAAAATCTTAAGCCCTCTCCCTTACTGACAGCACTGTGGACATGTACGTTTGAATCAGTGAATCAGGCCTTTTGACCTATAAATTCAGTCTTAGTGTTTTTCAACATCAACCACCAATCTTAAAGAAAGAAATTGCATTTCTACAGAGCCTTTCACAACTTCGGGGCACCTCAAAGTGTTTTATAGCTAATACACTTTTGAAGTGTAATCATTACTATAATATAATAGTGAAACATGGTAGCCAACTTACACAAAAGATCCCACAAACACCATGGCCTGAATTTCACACTTGTCGGGTGCACATGAACGGTGGGCCTGGAAGTGGCCACGGTGTCTGCTTCCGCCAGCGAACAATGTGATTTCACGCTGTCTGGTCAATTAAGGGCTGACTAGCATGAAACATGCCCGGATATTGGTGCAGCGCTGCCATTGGGGGCAGGGCCATTTTGGGTGCCGACTAGATAATGACCCGGAACAGGGTATAAAATGAGCCCTGCAGCGCCCTGAAGGCTGTCAGGAGTTGGGGAGGAGCCTAACAGAGCTGTCGATGAATGATGGCCTCAGCAGCCAGTGGGCACAGCAGTTGGGATGCCAATGCTGATGGACAATCTGCCCCACGATTCTCAGACAACTCCCTGCGGGTCCTAGCAGAGGCAGTGAGTGCTCGGTGAGAAATACTCATGCTGCAGGATGGCAGGAGGAGGCCACCCCACCAGACGAAGAAGGCCTGGACGGAGGCGGCTGCCCAGGTGAGCGGGAATGATGTGGTGCGCCGCACATGGATCCAGTGCCAGAAGCAGTTCAATGATCTTCTGCAGTCTGCAAGGGTGAGTACCACATGTGTCATTTGGCACTAAGCATCTCACACCCCTGAGCACTGCCACTTACGGCCACCCTCCAAGGCATGGAAGTGAATATAGGTGCCTTGGAAGGTGGCCGTAAGTGGCAGTGCTCAGGGGTGTGAGATGCTTAGTGCCAAATGGCACATATCCCTGTGCCTCCCAAGCGTGGGAGATGTTGCCGCTCACCTTGTGTGTATAGCAGGGTGGGGAGTGCCAATCTGACGGGCACCTCAAGCTGGCTGTCTGGGGTGAGGGGTGGGTCGTAAGGCTGGAATGGTGTTGCAGTTAGAGGATGGACTAATTAATGCACTTGTTTATGTTCAGGCAAAGAGAAGCCCATAATGTGCTGGAGCGCACATGAACAGGTGGTGGGGTGCCCAACATCCTGATCCTGCCCAGGTTTGAGATAGATGCCCTGGACTTCGAATGCGAGTGAGGAACAAGGTCCTCAGGTCTCGGACAGGCAGGGGTCTCGGAGGATAGTAAGAGTGCAGTGGGCAGATGAGAGACTGGGGGAGTGTGCAAGAAGGGCAGGGTCATGGCAACTCCAATGAGAAATTCAAGTCCAGACTAGCCATCGCTTGGCCACTCACAATGCCTCAGCGAGGCACATGTCTGTTTTGGCAAGCAACCACTGTGCTTGCACAGTCACTTAGTGATGATGTTTTTAACTGACATATTTCATCAGAAGTATCATCTTGACGATAGAGGAGTTTGGTTTGAGCTAAAAGCAACAGAAAACTCTCACCTGAACTCTTAACAGCTCACACAGCCAATGCTCCTGCTCCCTTTTATCCCGCCCTTGAATGAGAAAAGTGAAAAAAACGGCATCTCCACCTTGGCCGCGCACCTGAAACTAGCACGTAAAGTTCTGGCCCATGTGTAAGATGACCATATAGTCTGTTTAGTGTTGTTGGTTGAGGGATAAATATTAGCCAGGACATTGGGAGAACTCCCCATCTCTTTGAAATAATGCCTAGGGATATTTTACATCTCCATGAGAGACTGGTTTAATGTCACATCCAAAAGACAGCGCCTCCAACACTGCAGCACCCCCTCTGTTTTGCACTAGACTGTCAGCTGAGATCATGTGTTCAGGTCTCTGGAGTAGATCTATGAGCTCACAAACGTCTGACCCATAGTTGAGAGCGTTACCCACTGAGTTGGCATACAAATCAAGAGAAGGATGTCAGTGGTAGGGAAGCGAACACTTTTGACTTTTCTTAGGTCAAGTGCTACCAGGACAAGTATAGGAGGAGAATCTTCTCTGTCTTGTCAAAAGGAAGTGAGGTTGTGATATGGCAAACTACAGCCAGCATAAGTCTGCAGCACAAAATTGTTAAACAATGAAGACTAAGTGAGTAAATACATGCAATGAATCCAGGGGTGGGAAATAGAAATGTAACAGCACTGCACCAACATTACTGTTCTTAGGTTGGGAATTATGACACATCATTGAGACAGTGCAGAAAAAGCTTTACTTTCCATCCAGCTGTGTTATGCTTGCCTTTGGGAGCCCTTGATGTTGACAGATGTTAAAAGTGTTCACTTCCTTTGCAGTAATATCACTCTCCTGTCTTGAGTAAATTACTTAACTAGAATGTTGAATGACTTACTTTGGACTCTTTTTTTATTCATTCACAGGATATGGGCTTCACTGGCTAGGCCAGCATTTATTGCCCATCCCTAGTTGCCCTTGAGAAGGTGGTGGTGAGCTGTTTTCTTGAACAACTGCAGTCCATGCGGTGTAGGTACACCCACAGTGCTGATAGGAAGGGAGCTCTGGGATTTTGACCCATTTTTTTTCCATTTAAGCAGACATCTTACATTTTAACAGTTACAATAAAGGAATACTAATGACAAGTTTTAAATATATTTAAGGCCATTTTTCTATAGAAAAGATTTGTTAAAAAAAAGAGTTAAATCTAAATGTGCTTTAAGGATAAGTCTAGTTCAACACCAGTTTGGAATAAAGGGAGCCTAAATGCAAGAAGGTTATGACGCTAATGAAAACTATTTCCCATTAAGTCAAAGTAAGCAAAAAGTAATTAATTAGTCTGCATTGACAATTGATAAATACCTTACACCCATTGTCTGGGAAGTCTCTGATCCCTTTTAGTCCAATATTAGTTCTGATTTGTAAAACAGGAAGTTAAGAAGCAGTTAGGACAAGAAAATGGGGTGGAAATTAAAGATGGCAGGGCAGGTTATATGTTGCAGCTGCAGTGGGCTGAAAAATACGGGGGAGCATATGGTGCGCCCCCCCTGCCACCCCCCAGAAACAATATTAGCATGAAGCCAACATGTTCCATGCCGATCCACCCCGCAGCCATAAAGCGCTGTGGGGTGGACTAATGAGGGCCAAGCGGGACTTGCGCCACTCATTGGGGCAGAAGTCCTGGCCTCTGGAATTGCTGGCCAAACGGATTGGCCAGCAGATCCAGCAGCACCAGGAAGGCATCAGTGGCAGCTGACAAGACTGCAGTAGGAAAAGAAGATCAAGGCCCATGGATCCCTGGAGCAGATAAGTCCAGGATCTTGGACTGGGAGGGCTTGGGTAGGTTAGGGGGAGGGGCAGTGTAATGACGACATACTGGACAGGTTTCAACATGAAACATAAACTTTATTACAGAGAGCTTTCCAGATGCTACATGCTTGAACTAGGTCCTCGACAGTAAGCCCCCACCCCCCAGGTTACCTGTGCTTAGGGTTCATTGGTCAGAACCCTGAAGAACAATAACATGACCCCTGATAGGCAGTAGGAGAGGCTATGCCTTCAGTTGCTACATTTCCCCCCCTTTAGTTTTTTTTACAGTTTCTATTTGAGAACATTTGAATATTCAACAACATATACATATATACAGCGCAGGTGATTAAAGATCAAGCCTCTGAGGTGCTTTCCTTAATTGGTTAGAGCAGTGTAGCTCTACCACTTGAGATTCTTCCACAGGATTGACATGATCAGGAACTGCAGCACCAGGTACATCATTAGAAAGTAGCAGTTCAGGGTTTGGCAACACTACAGAGACATTGGGCATGTCTATTCTGGATCTCTCTGTCACCTCAGGGATTAATGGTTCGATGTTAATCACAGGCAGAATAGCTGGTTGTTGGAATGTCTCTCTGTTCCGAAGATGGTCCATGTGTTTTCAGACAATTTGGTCTTCCACTTCCACCTGGAAGGACAAAGGACCAGTTTCTGAGACAATTATTCCAGGAACCGAACAAGTTCCACTTCCAAAATTCTGCAAGGAAACTGTGTCTCATACAGTGAATCTGCGAGCTTTGCTATAAATATCGTGATTCAACTTTTGATTACTCTGATTCTTCTCTACCTTCCCCTCTAAGTTTGGAAACACCAGACTTAATCTTGTGCGTAGGCAGCATTTCATCAATAGTTCAAATGGTGCTGAGCCCATGGTTGAATGAGGTGTCATACAATAATTGAGAAGAAAGTGGGAAAGTCGAGTTTCTAGAGTACCTTCTGATTTAACCTCTTCATTCCAGATTTGAAAGTTTGCGCAGCTGTTTCAGCTAAAGCATTTGATGAGGGGTGATATGATTCTTTTTAATATGTCTGATCCCCTTTAAACTCATGAATCTCTGAAACTTTGTACTGGTAAAGACTGTGCCATTATAAGAAACGATGACTTCCGCTAGGCCATGTATACTAAAACAATGACACATCTTTTCAATAGTTGAGCTCGATGTCGGTGATCTGACTTCATACACATCCATCCATTTAGAATGCACATCCACGATCAATAAAAACATGGTACCTAAGAATGGTCCTACATAATCAACATGTAGTAAAACCCAGGGACGACCAGGCCGCTCCCACGGATGCAGTGGAGCTGAAACAGGCAACTTCTGTTGTTGCTGGCGATGGAAACAGTGCTTGACCATGCTTTCAATGTCACTGTCAATGCCTGGCCACCAGACTTGGCTTTGCACAAGCATTTTCACCTTCGATATGCCTGGATGTGCACTGCGAAGCTCTGTCAAGAGTGGTTCTCTACCTTGCGAAGGGATGACAACTCTTGATCCCCACAACAAGATTCCATCTTGACAACTTAACTCCGTTTTTTGAGGATGGGATGGTCTCATCTCTTCAGGCACTAGTGAATTTGACCACCCTTGCAACACAAGGTCTCGGACTTTTGACAAAATTGGATCTCTGTTCATCCAGTTTCTAATTTGCTTCGCACACACAGGTGAAGAATCCAAGAAATTCAGCACAAGCATAACTTCTTGTTATGCTGAAGCATGTACAGTGCTACCTGGTAACGGGAGATGACTGAGTGCGTCTGCATTTACAATTTGCAAGCTGCGACGGTGCATAAAGGAATACTCATACACAGATAGTATGAAAGCCCAACATTGTATTCTTGCTGATGCTATTGGTGGAATGGCCTTATCCTCACTGAATAAACCTATTAGTGGTTTATGGTCCGACATAATGGTGAAATATCATCTATGCAGATACTGGTGGAATTTCTTCGCTCTAAATATCACTGATAAATCTTCCTTTTCTAGTTGGGAATAACCCTTCTCGGCTGTGGAGAAGGTTCTGGAGACATACCAAATGGGCCTTTCTGTTCCATCTTCCATTCTATGTGATAACACGGCTCCTACACCATAAGGGGAGGCACCACATGTTAATATCAATTCTTTCGCTGGGTTGTAGTTTATCAATAAACACAATGAATATAAAAGCTTCTTAACTTTCACAAAGGCTTCTTCCTGTTGTGAATTCCATGACCAACGATGATTCTTTTTTAACAAGTGTAATAGTGCCAACACAGTTGATAAGTTTGGCAAGAAGCAGCTATAATAGTTGATCATATCTAGAAAAGACTTGAGTTCAGTTACACTGAATGGAGAGGGCGCATCTTTGATTGCCCTAACTTTCTCTTCTCTTCTACCAGATGCAAACCCATGGCATCCACCTTGTGGTCCAGTTAAGTAACTTCTGGCACTTGGAATGTACATTTCTCTTTCTTTAAACATACACCAGCTTCCAAGAATCTTCTTAGCACCTCCTCCAGGTTGGCCGAGTGTTCGGTTTCAGTTAACCCTGTGATCAGAACATCATCTAGGTTTACTACCACTCGGGGAAGTCCTTACAAAAGACTCTCCATTGTCCTTTGGAAGATTACACATGCAGATGATACTCCAAAGGGTAGGTGAGTATGTTGATAAAGACCCTTGTGTGTGTTGATGGTTACGTACCCTCTAGATGTGGTATCCTGCTCTAACTGTTGGCAAGCATGGCTCATGTCCAGTTTTGTATAGGATTTACCTCCAGCTAGCTTAGCATATAAGTCATCTATCCTTGGATCAGATATTTATCTAGAGTGACTGCTTTGTTCATGGTCAATTTATAATCCCTACAAATGCGTATAGCTTGGTCAGGCCTCACCAATGGGACTTTGGGTGCTGTCCATTCCGAGAATTGGACGGGCTGGATGATGCCGAACTTTTCTAACTGGTACAGTTCCACATCCAGCTTCTCCTTTAAGGCATAAGGCACAGGTCTGGCCTTAAAGAAACGGTGGGGGAGAATTTTCTCCATGTCATGTGGGCTGGGTGGGAGCGGGCATGGGCAGGCGTGCAGCCAATTGCCGCCTGCAATCAGCTGCACGCTACCATTTTACGTGGGCAGGCCAATGTGACATGCACCAGGAAGCGCTGAGCGCTCCCTGTGCGGGCGGAGGGAGGAGGGAGAGTCAGGGTCTGCGCTCTATCGTGCATGTGCACGAAAGAGCGCAGAAATCTCCCTGAGGAGATATCATTCTCAAAAATGGAAAAAAAGGAATTTTAAAAATTGCTCAGATATGTCCCCTCTTGTGACAGTGTCACATGAGCTGGGACATGTTTATGTATTTCAATAAAAAATTTTATTTAATTTATCAAGCCTTCGTGAAACCTCATCCCGCCTGTGGATGAGGTTTCATGAGAACTGCAAAGGCCGCCTGGGCTCTTCACCTGCCCACCAACCTTAAGGTTGGATGGGCAGTCCTGTTAATGATTTAAATTGGTTTTTAAATGGCCTTAATAGGCCTTTGACAGTTCGGCAGACGCGCAGCCAACTCCAGTGCACGCCTGCCGAACTGAAGATAGGAATGACACACGGTGACGTCAGGACCCATGCCCGATGTCATCACGTGTCATTTTACACATCGGCGAGTGGGGCCCACCCCCGCACGCCGACCAGAAGATTCAGGCCGGGGTGTTGCCTGAGAATCCACATGTATTTTTGCTTGAAAGACTTTTAACTTTCCTAATTCATCATGAAATACACTGTAATATTTTGTTAGCAGTTCAGGAATCCTCCTGTTCCCAAGTGAAATGCTTCATGCCAGTTAAGCTTGACTTTCTGTAACCAGTCTCGGCCCAGAAGACTAGGTCCTTCACCTGTCACTATGATCACTGGAAGCTGGGCTGTCTGTTGCCTATAAGACACAGGTACTGTGGTAATGACCTTTACCTGTATAAATTCTTCAATTTAGTGGTTGTCCGCTCCCGATTCAGTGGCTGGATACCTTCAGTTCAGTATTTAAATGTGTGCTCTCCCCCACTGTGGTTGAGGCTCCCATATTTACCTCCATTATTAGAGGCCTCCCATTAACTTCCATTGTGACAGTGATAGGCACAGTTTTTACAGCTGTGTACTTGGAATAGAAGTCGGTATCAGCAACTTCAGGTTCTGTTGTATTATTCAGTTCTATCATTTTTGTTTGCTGCTTTATGGGCTGTTTTGATTTCGTCCTGCATTGTTTTATTAGCTGATCTTTCTTATGGCAGTAATGGCATTCTGCCTCCTTGAATCCGCAGGGGCAGGATTTTGCTGTGCCTGACCCGATCGGGCGTAAAATAGTGTGCGATGACATCGGGCAAGTGTCCCAATGTCATCGTGAACTTGCGTGATATTTCGGTCGGCGGGCGTGCGCGAGAGTGGGCAGCATGCCTGCCGACAATTAAGAGGCCTATTAAGGCCCTTATGCCATTCATTTAAACCTATTTTTCACTGCCCATGGGTGAATCAGCCAGGTGGCCTTTTCATTTTTTAGCAAACCTCATCCACGGGCGGGATGAGGTATCCTCAATTAAATAAAAAATAAATATAAATATTTGGGCAGGATTTTTATTCTGTTAATGTTAATGTGAGTGAATCCCATGTTGGGACATTTTTTTCAGATTTTAAAAATCTTTATTTTTGATTTTAAAATTGTCCAGCTCCCTGAGCCAGCTCCTAGCTGTCAGGGAGCTTTCAGTACACACTCCCCCGCGCATGAAGAACAGTGCCATGTTTTATGTGTTGTAAAGCCTGAGACTCTCTCCATGGCTAGTGCTATTTCCATGGCGCGCTTCAAATTGATGTCGGTCCTTGCAAGTAAACGGTGCTGAATGGCATCATCGTGAACTCCACAAACTAATCAGTACTGCAGCGTATCATTGAGTGTGTCTCTGAAGTTGCAGTGCTCTGTCAACTGCTTTAACTTCGTTATATAAGTTGCGATGGACTCTCCCCGGGCCCTAACTCTGGAATTGAACTTAAGCCTCTGCGTTATTACTGATGGCTTCGGCTGGAAATGCATTTTCACAAGGTCCACTAATTCATTAAAGGACTTAGAATTGGGTGCGTTGGGGCCGTCAGATTGAGGATGAGATTGTGTGTCTTGTTACCACATACGCTCTAAAGGATGGCTTTCTGATTTTCCTCTGCAGTATTTTCGATCACTACGAAATAATATGCAAAGTTCCCCACTTGCCCCCCTCTCCTCCCTCTCCAGGCAGCGCTGAAGCACTGGGCAGGCCTTAATTGGCGTGTGAAATTGTGGTCCGGTCCCAATCGCTGGTGACAGTTGGCTTCCTGACCTCTCCCGCCTGCCCCTGCTGAGCCCACCTGACGAGGGCAAAATTCTGCCCCTGAAGTCAGGATTGAACCTGGGTCTTGGGAGCTGTGAGGCAGCAACTCTAGCCACTGTACCACCATGCCACCCCTGTGCCTAACTCAAGAAGTTAAAGACAGTATCAAATTGAAACAAAAAACATACAATTCTATGAAGATTAGTGGTAGGTCATAAGATTGGAGAAAACTTAAAAACCAGCAAAGAATAACAAAAAAAAAATGAGGGAGAAACCAGAGTATGAGAAAAAGCTAGCTAGAAATATAAAAACAGAAAGTAAGAGTTTGTACAAGTATTTACAAAGGTCTTCTAGGGTCTGAGAATGGGGAATTAATAACGGGAAATAAGGAAATGCCAGAAGCGTTGAACAGATATTTAGTGTCTGTCTTCACTGTAGAAGACACAAATAACATCCCAGAAATAATTGTAAATCAAGAGGTGAAAGGGAAGGAGGAGCTTAAACAATTACAATCACCAGGGGAAGGGTACTGAGAAAAGCCGGAACCAGGGTACTAACAAAAGTTAGAAATAACTTAGAAATAAAGGCAGGCAAATCCCCAGGACCTGATTATCCGCATTCTAGCATCTTAAAAGAAGTTGCTCCTGAGATAGTAGATGCATTGGTCATAATTTTCCAAAATTCCCTAGATTCAGGAAAGGTCCCATCAGATTAGAAAATAGTGAATGTAATGTCTCTATTCAAGAAAGGAGGGAGACAGAAAGAAGGAAACTATAGGCCAATTAGCTAACATCTGTCATAGGAAAAATGCTGGAATTTATTATTAAGGAGGTTAAAGCAGGGCAGTTAGAAAATCGTAAAACAATCAGGCAGAGTCAACATTGTTTTGTGAAAGGGAAATTGTGTTTGACTTATTTATTAGAGTTATTTGCGGAAGTAACAAGAAACATAGATAAAGGAGAACCTGTATAGGTGGTGTACCTGGATTTCCAAAAGGCATTTGATAGAGGCATTCAAAGGTTACTGCACAAAATAAGAGCTTATGGCATAAGGAGTAACATACTTGCATGGATAGAGGTTTGGTTAACTAACAGAAGCAGAGAGTAGGGATAAATGGGTCATTGCGGCAAGATGTAATGAGCGGAGAGCCACGGGGATCAGTGCTGGGACCTCAACTATATACAATCTATTATCAATGAGTTGGGTGAACAGGGATAATAAATGGTTGCTAAATTTGCTGATGACACAAAGATAGTAGGAGAGTAGTTTGTGAAGAGGACACAAGGAGTCTCCAAAGGGATACAGTTAGATTAAGTGAGTGGACAAAAATGTGGCAGACGGAGTATAATGTGGGAAAATGTGAACTTGTCCACTTAGGCAGTAAGAGTAGAAAAGAAATATATTATTTAAATATATTATTTATTATTTAAATGGAGAGAGAGACTGCAGAACTTTGTGGTACAGAGAAATCTGGGTGTCCTTCTACATGACTCACAAAATGTTAGTATACTGGTACAACAAGTGATTAGGGAGGCAAATGGAATGTTGGTGTTTATTGCAAGGGGAATTGAGTGTAAAAGTAGGGAAGTTTTGCTACAGTTGTCCCAGGGTGTTGGTGAGACCACATCTGAAGTACTGTGTACAGTTTTGATCTCCTTACTTAACAAAGGATACAATTGCACTAGAAGCAATTCAAAGAAGGTTCACTCCACTAATTTCTAGGATGAAGAGGTTATCTTATGAGGAAATGTTGGACAGATTGGGTCTGAATCTATTGGAGTTTAGAAGGACAGGCAGTCTTATTGAAACACATAGGCCAGGATTTTGCCCTCGTCAGGCGGGCTAGGCGGGAGCAGGCAGGAGTGGCCGGGAAGACGACCACTGCCTGCAATCGGGGCCGGTCCGCGATTTCAGGCTGGCGGGCCTCCAGCGTGAAAGGCATGCTGCAGCGCTCAGCACTGCCTGTGCGAGGGGAGGAGGGCGAGCGGGGAACCTCGTGCATGCGTGCAAGTGTGCGCAGGAAAAGCTCCCTGAGGCACAGAGCTGCCTCAGGGAGATGAAGGTATAAAAAATTAAAAATAAAGCATTTTAAGATGTTAAAAAACACGTCCTCTCATGTGACTCTGTTACATGAGCAGGGACATACTAGAAATAAGTATGAAATGTTTTTTTTTAATGACAGATCTAAACCTCAACCTGCCATGCATAAGGTTTCGCAAAAAATGCAAATGCTGCTAGGCCTTTTGGCTTGCTCGTCAACCGTAAGGTTAGACAGGCAGTGAAAAATTTAATTCAATTAGATTGTCAATGGCCTTAATAGGCCTTTTAATTGTCAGCGGGCACGCTGCCAACTCCTATGCCGACTGAAATATTGCGCCAGTGCGCTAAGACACCAGGATGCTTGCCCGATATCATTGTGCATCATTTTACGCTCATTTGGGTCGGGCACGCGCCGGCTGGACAAACAGAAAATACTGCCCGTAAGATCCTGAGGGGTCTTGACAAGGTGGATGCTGAGCAGATGTTTCCCTTTGTGGTAGAGACTAGAACTAGGTGACACAGTTTAAAAACGAGGAGTCTCCCATTTAATACAGAGGTAAGGAGAATTTTTTCTCTCAGAGTGTTGTTCATTGGTGGAATTCTCTTCCCCAGAGAGTAGTGGAGGCAGGGTCGTTGAATATTTTAAAGGCTGAGTTAGATAGATTCTTGATTAACAAGGGAATCACAGGTTATAGAGGGTAGACAGGAATGTAGAGTTGAGGCCACAATCAGATCAGCCATGATCTTATCAAATGGTCGAGCACGCTTGATGGGCCGAATTGTCTACTCCTGATTCATATGTTTGTATGTTAGAAGTTAGTTTGTTTCAGACAAATGAAACAACCCACTAGAGTGAGGCAGTGTTACAAGTTGCACTGATTGAAATAAGCATGTCCAATCATGACTGTGGATCTGCATGGTCATGTACTGTGAAAAAACACAGCTCAAAAATTTGTAAATGGCAAGGTTTTACCAAATATATATAATCTGGCCTATTTATGAAAAGCTTTAAGGAGCACGTGTGAAGAGATGTGGACACCCAGTTCTGATTCCAAAGGGATATGCCATATGGGTTATGCCATCATAAACTTACATATTGAGCAGTACAGGCACACCCCTAAATGTAAGATGGCCAAGTTGGCTATGGGAGTCAGAAGCAAATCAAATAAATCCCTAACCAAGTGATAGACCGGTCCAGATTTCACCTGTTTCTGGCAAGACCCTCCTGTCACTAATGTCAGCCTGTGAGTCCTTTAAAATGTCCTGTTGGAAGGACAGACTCACAATCTGGTTGTGCTGACCTTTCCCCTATCTCTCACTATACTGACCCTGGTCCTTAATTCCTCTCTCTGGTACTGATTTATACCCTATCTCTCTCTCTCTCTCCCTGATATTGATCCCTACTGTTCGAGACACCTAATTGTTATGGGAACGAACTGGCAATAAGTTCAGTCGTAAGACTATTTTGATGGGATAAAGTCAGAACAAGTTTACTAAGTTCTCAGATAACCTATTGCAATAAACACAGGCAGTGATTTTCAGTCTAATGTGTTATAACTGGATGTGGAGTGCACAATGACTTCTCTTCTTACAGCTTTTGGTCTTCAGATTCCCTTTCTCTGTTTCTCTGTTTCTCTCTTTCTCCCTCTCTCTGGTCTCTTATCTTATTTGTTCTTGTCTTAGATGGTTTCTCTCCACCATACAAAGACAAAGTCAGGGCATCTATTATCCTGGCTTTTATCTAATTAACCCCTCCCTCACCCCAATAATCTTTCTCCTCATGTGTGAGCATGCTTTCCTTAAATGACCAGGAATATGGTATTTTTTGGCACATTTTGCTAACCTTACATGTTCACGTAAATAATGCCCTTTGTATTTGTTACAATATATCAATGCTTTTATATCCCATGGTTCCTTTTGTCGTAGAGAGAGGCATCTACATTCTATTCTTATACAGTTTCTCACAGACAGCCTTCAAGGTCTCAGATTTTTCTCTCTTCTGCTCTTCCTCCCTCTCTCTCAGTCACTGTTTCTGATCCCTGCCCTTCCTCTCTCTATCTCTGATACCGTTCCTGCCCTTCCTGTCTCTGATGCTAATCCCTAATCTTTCTCTCTCTAATTCGGATCCCTACCCTTTCCCTCCCTCTCCAATACTGATCCCTGTGCTGTTCTAGGGAAGTGTGGCTTGATGTATTTGGGGCACTCCTTGGCCTCAGGCTTTTCAGGGATACAAAGGCCTTCAATGGAAAGTTAGCCACACTTAGTCACATTTGAAGCAGAAAAAATCCTGTTGTATATAAATTTGATTTTTTTTTGTAAATGTAATGATTTTACATTTGTATTTTATTGCATATCTTTTACATGGTATTGAAAATTTAAGATTTTCAGCTAAATGATTTCCTAAATTATTTGGAGTAATTTCATTGTTTTACCTTTTGCTGCACTTGTCACTGGTTTGCTGTTTGTTGATTGTCAGTAGGAAGATCTTTGAAATTGTTAATTTCACTTGTGATTGATAGTAAACACAAAGTTTCAGCCAACCAAGCGAAAGTGCTTCATAGAACTTTGCATGCACCATAAGCAGTGAGATGTGAAGTCTGTCTCAGGAATTGTGGCAGGCCGAATGCACATTAGACCCAATAAAGAAGATAGATAGGTACTGTGTCCATTTACTTCCAGAGTCTCGCTTGTGTTTGATGATTCCTTGAGTCGTTTGGCCTGTACCTGTACAGGTTAAACCCTCGCCTGCTTTGGAACCCTGGGGGATAGATAATCTGGCCCATGTTTACATTTTTTTTCTTTAAATTCCTTTTAACTTCTCAAATATCTTTGCCACACTGATTTCAGAATTATTAAGGACAAACTATTAAAAAATAGCCAGCCAATCTTCCTGTTTTTCACACATGTTTCTGCAAGTATTTATTGAATATGCTATCTGTTGTCTAATGTATAATTAATAACTCCAGTCCTACAATGACAATGGACTATGAGATTTTACTTCATCTAGAAGAGTTGTTTCTCGTGGGGCCATTATTTATAACATAATCTAACCTACACTTAATGTTTAACTAAAATCCTAAACAGATGGCCCTTGAATATTACAATCCTTTCAGATTGACTCCTCTGATCAAGGCACACTGCATTAGTGTAGTTCCACTATAATTTATTTTCTCTTTCCTCTCTGGGGGATGGTACCACAGCAATAGCAGCTACAGGACTCAAAAACACAACTTAGGTTAACACTTCAATGCAGTAGTGATGGAATGCTGCATTGTCAAAGCTGTGGTTTTATCAGATGAGACATTAAACTGAGGCTATATCCGCCTGTTCAGATGTAAGTTACTTGGATGGACAAACAAGCAACCTGTAAGTGAGTGGATGAGCCATCTAATTAGTGCTGCTGAAGGGTCCTTGCTGCTCATTAGTGTCATATATTGCTTGAGTTTATCATGTGGCGATTCAGGTACTGGGGCATAGCAAAATCATATAAGGGCCCTACAACGAGTGTCAAACTCTAACTTAAACATTTTAATGATAGTTTCAAATATTTCCCTGGACACCTAAGGAAGCACCTAATCCAACAATGTGCACTTCCAGTGCGTGGTGGGTGCAGCTCAGCATATTGAATGCTTCAGCACCTGTTTTATGCCAGGTGCCAACAAATGTTTAGGACCATGTTCATTTATGTGGAAATTTCTAGCAGCTGACTGAACATAATAAATGAAAAGCAGGTATGTGATTGGTTGGTGAATATTTTTCTCTTTTTCTCTCTTTAAACTAGGACATTGGTTAAACTAGGATCCTGGAAATTAAACATTTCAACCGAGTTAAATATTACAGTAAATAATGAATAGTAAGAGTATTTACAGAGCGCTGGCCTAGAGGCATTAATCAAGCTTAATAGTTTCAGCAAGACACCAACTATATTCTAAAAGAGGGATTAGAGTTTTGTTTAGATAGTGGATGTGCATCTGAGACGTGTTGCTTGCAATTCCTGTGCCATGTGGGAACTTCAGGATCCTTCATGTGTCTTGGGGGAATGATGTATATAGGAAATGTCTCCAGTTGCTTGAGCTCAAGCTCAGGGCTTCCAAGCTATGCACTATCAAGAGTAGAAACAGGAATATAGGGAGGATCAATACATGGCTTAAGGCATGGTGCAGGAGAGAGGGCTTCAGATTGTTTGGGACAATGGAACAATTCTAGTGCAGGAGGCACCTATTCAAAAGGGACAGGTTGCACATCAACAGGGCTAGGGCCAATGCCCTCTTGGGGAGGTTCTCTATGTGATTGGGAGGTTTTAAACTAAATTGACAAGGGTGAAGGAATGATAGTGCTGGTTAGTACTAGAGAAGGAAATAGTACTATAATAGACAGGAGCAGACTAAGAAGGACTATGAGGAATAAAAGGTAGGTTAACAATGCATGCATGTAAACCAGATTGCTGTGGGTCTGGGGTCACATGTAGGTTAGACTCAATAAGGACAAAAGCTTTCCTTCCATAAAGGAGATTAGATAGGTTATCATCACAATCCAGTAGTTTCATGGTCACCATTGCTGAGACTAGCTTTTTATTCCAGATTTACTTAACTGAATTGAGACTTTCTGTTTATGTGAATAGATTGGCAAAAGTTGGGGGTCATTCGCTGAAAAGAGAAGTTTGAGAGGAGATTTGATAAAGGAGTTCAAAATCATGAGGGGTCTGAACAGAGTAGATAAGGAGAAACTGGTGGAAGGAACAAAAACCAGGAGAAACAGATTTAACTTGAATGACAAAAGAATCTGTGGCAACATGAGGAAAATTTTTTTGCATGCAATGATTGTTTAGTACCTGGAATGTACTGACAGAGTAATGTGGCGACAGATACAATCCAGGCTTTCAAAAGGGAATTGGATAAATATCTGAAGAGAAATTTGCAAAATTATGGGACTAACAGCATAGCACTTACAGAGAGCCAGCACAGACCTGAAGGGCCAAATGGCCTCCTGCTGCATTGTACTCATTCGATGGTTCTAATTAAATTTAAATTCACCAATTGCTTTTGTGGGATTTGAACTTATGTCTCCAGAGCAATAGTTCAAGCCTTAAGATGCTAGTTTAGTAAATTTCAATTTTAAACTTCTGGGGCAGAATTTTGCCCTTGCAGTGAGAGATCAGCAGGGGCAGGCGGGGGCGGTCAGGAAGCCAACCGCCGCCCGCAATCAGTAGTGCTCCATGATTTTGCACGGGCGAGCCAATTAAAGCCTGCCCAGCGTGATACGCGAGCGGCAGCACTGAGCGCTGAGCACTGCCTGTGTGGGCGGGGGGAGGAAGGCGAGTGGGCCGAGCGTGAACTTTGCACATGCGCACGAGAGAGCACTGAATAATCTCCCTGAGGCACGGAGCTGCCTCAGGGAGATGAAGAATATATTAAAAATTTATTAAAAGACAGAAAAATTTAATGAAACATGTCCCCTAATGTGACTCTGTCACATGAGCAGGGACATTTTTAAATTAAAAATTAAAGTTCTTTTTTTCATTTGTATTTGATTTTGGAAACCTCATCCTGCCCGTGGATTAGGTTTCCAACGCGCCTGCCCCTCAGCCGTTAGGTTGAACAGGCAGTGAAAAATTAAGCACAGTTGATAACTTAATGGCCTTAATAGGCCTTTTAATTGTCGGTGGGCATGCTGCCGGCTCCGGCACACACCCACCGACCGAACTATCATGTGACTGCGCATTGACGTTGGCACACTTGGCCGACATTATCACAAGTCATTTCACACTCAGTCGGGTCGGGTGCACACCCACCCACTGAGTTAAAAATCCTGCCCCCTCTGCATTATTGTTTATCACAGGCATTAAATGATAATCATTTGCAAACTGTACAAGCTGAGGATTATTTCTTACATACTTATATAGATATTGCACCTTAGTTGTAAAATATGCTTTCAATTTACAATAGTATGAACCAGCTGTGATTTTCTGGCGATCAACATTAGATTATGACTCTGTTAACTTGCAAAGATTAAGTAACAATTGAGCGTATACAAAATGTCGTCAACTCCGTTTGGACCTATTCCAGGAGGTTTCATCATATGATATGCTGCCCCCAATCCCTCTGCCTCCACACCCCTGCCATTGGTCACCTGGCACACCCATCCTTGTGAAGCACAGCCTTTCCCAGCCAATTGGAAAGCAAACAGATTTTTTGATTGATTCTTGACTCTCAAGCAGCCTTTTTTCTATCTCCAATGTTTTACCAACTCATAAACAAAAGTGTTCAAAGAAACTGAAAAAAAACACAAATTTTAAATGTCCTATTTCATGAATGATCCTGTGATTTTTTAACCAGTTTGCCTGCAGCAGTGGAGTTTCCTGGAATTAGACTAAATCCCAGAAAACTCCAGGATAATCCTGGATGGTTGGCAACGCTAACAACAGACAGCTAACTGGAGCCTAGTCCCATGTATTTATCTTATGATTGGGGAGCCTCGATAGTGACTGTTGATGGGATATTTGACTGTGACCAGAGCTAGATCTGAATCTCATCCTATACCCACACATGCCACCCTTACCATGTAGAGCTGGATAGCAACCAGTTTTCAGTTCTTCCTTCGTTTTTGTTGGAACACTGAAGGAAGCTAATGTCATCCTGCTGTCCTGGTGGAGATCAATCAAGGATCAGAACCTCCCTGATACTGAGCACCACACCTATTGAGAAATGCCAGGGCTGCTCAGTGCAGTTCTTATGTCTGTAGGATTGCAATTGCACTAGAAAGAGAGACTCCCACTGACTGTAGGCCTGCTCTTCCTCAAGCTTAGCTGCTGTCAATATGATTCGTCATAGAAACAGGAAAAGTACATTTTAACTAAATTCACAAATTACATATTCTACCATTAGCTCTTGCAGCGGATGCCACCCCTTACCACAGTCACCACCCTCTTCTGTGCTCTATCATCTCCACCTCCTTGCCAAACTCTGCCCTCTTGGCAAACTCTACCCCCTCACTACAGACTCAATCCATCTACTCACTACAGACTCCAACCCCTCACTATCACAAATGACACGCTATATGACAGTGACCATGGCAAACAATCTTTGCTCATCCTTCTTGACCTGTGTACAGCCTTTGACACAATTGACCACACCATCCTCCTCCAACACCTCTACAAAGTCATGGAGCTGGGTGGGACTGCTCTTGCCTGGTTCCGTTCCTACGTATCTAACCATAGCCAGAGTGTCTCTTGCAATGGTTCTCTTCCTGCTCTCGCACCCCTTGTGTCTCCCAAGGATCTATCCTTGGCCCCCTCCTATTTCTCATCTACATGCTGCCCTTCAGTGACATCATCCAATCACACAACGTCAGTTTTTAGAGGTATGCTAATGACACCCAGCTCTACCTCATGATCACCTCTCTCAGCTCATTTGTTGCTAAATTATCATACTCTTTCTTGAACATCCACTATTGGATGAAGTTATGGACAGAAGGGGGTTTAATTTAAAAGAGCCCTGATTTCTCCTCTCACCACCCCTCCGTAAATAGAAAACTGTTTTTGATTTCCGATTTCCCCCTTTATAAGTGGTGGCTTGTTTTCCCCAATCCTTCAGTTTTGGAGTGATTCAATTCTCTATTAATAAACCTCCTGGCAAACTCAAGATAGGGTAAAATCAGAGGGTTTGTTTATTTTACGCACATTCAAAATGCAGGGAGTAGGTGTCACTACGTAACCCCGGTACATTCACACAATAAAGGAGGGATAAGGGAAAGAAAGATGTACAGGACAAGGACCACAGATAAAATAAGAATTATTGTTTAATGTGAGTCCAGAGTCCAGGCAATTTAAACCTGGGCAGAACTCTAGTTCTGCTGCTGCTTTGTTGCTGGAAGTTGGCAGATTGCCTGGATACAGCTCCACGTGGCAATATTATTGGGGGAGAAGAAGGGGGGTCATGTGACATTATTCCCACTTCTTCACCTTGGTTTCGACAAAGGGTGTTTATTCCTGGTCTGGGTTCTTGAGATGGTTAATGTTTCAACCATTAATAAATTTAACAGGTTTCAGGGTTCCTTTGACTTTGTAGACATATCATCTTTGTTGGCCAGATCCCTGCCTTAGAAATGTCAAGGGTCTTTGTGGATTTCCTTGCAATTTGACTTCTGCAGTTACAGGAGGCATTAGAGCCATTTTAGTGATAATGAGGTCCCTGTTGTCTACTGAAGGCTAGAAATCCCTTTGGTGTGAGTAGCAGCTAGTAAGGCTTCAGTCAGTATAAAACCTTTGTCCATTTTAAAAAAATATAATAATTTTATAAGGTAGCCAAGATGATATATAATTCCCCCTGTGCTGCAGAAATTAAGTCCTTTGTGTTTTCTGGAAATGATAATGAACAAAAATTTCCTCTAATTAAATACTGGGAAGACTGAAGCCATTGTAAAAAACATTATACAAGCTCCGTTCCCTATACGAACTCCAACCGTCTTCCTTGCAGCAGTCTGAGACTAAATCAAACTGCTCTCAACCTTGGTGTCATATTTGAACCCAAGATGTGCTTACAAACACTTATCCATGCCATCACTAAGACCACCTATTTCCACCTTGGTAACATCACCTGCCTCGGCTCACCACTGCTGAAACCTTCATTCATGCCTTTGTTATATCTAAGCTTGACTATTCCTGGCTGGTCTCCCACATTCTACCATCTGTAAACTTAAATTCATCCAAAACTCGGCTGGCTGTGTCCTTATTCACACCATTCCCCTATCACAGCTGTGCTTACTGACCTACACTGTCTCCCAGTTAAACAATATCTTGATTTGAAAACTCACATTCTTGTTTTCAAATTTCTCCATGTCCTTGCCTCTTCCGATTCCTTCCACGACTCTCCGAGATATCTGCACCCCTCTAATTCTGGCCTCTATGCCCCCGATTTTAATTGTTCCACCATTGGTAGCCATACCTTAAGTTGCCTAGGCCCAAAGCTCTAAAGTTCCCTCCCTATAGCTCTCCACCTCTCTACCTCACTTTCCTCCTTAAGACCTCCTAACCCCTACCCCACTGATGAAACTTTTGACCACCTGACCTAATATTGCCCTATGTGGTTCAGTGTCAAATTTGGTTTGTAAAGCCCCTGTTAAACCTTTTGGGATGGTTTATTACATTAAAAGAACTATATAAATACAAGTTGTTGTTGTTATCAATCCCATCCTCTCACCACGTGCACTAAGCCCTCTCTATCAATTTAATTGCCTCTGCAGTCACTATTCCAGATTGTTTGCCATCCTAGTGGCCAATTTAACCCTGAGCTAAGCTGCTGACCCCAATCTTCTCCATAATATTATCAACTTGCACACCAATATCCCCAGCCATCTCAGACCATTTGCTGCTGAATCCCTCAATCCATGACTATCAACTCCAACTTCCAATGCAAGCCTGACTGAAATCCAATATTTCCATCTGCTGTTAACTCAAGTCATCTAAAACTCAGCCTCCGATAGCCTATCCAAGTCCCAATCCCCATTCAGTGATAGTCTCTCTCTCTCTCTCTCTCTCTTACTAGGTGACAGTTACTTCTCACATTGAATGATAGCTTCTCTCTCTCCCACTGGGTGACAGTCCCTCTCACATTGAGTGATAGTCTCTATCTCTCTCCCACTGGGTGACAGTCCCTCTCACATTGAGTAATAGTCTCTATCTCTCTCCCACTGGGTGACAGTCCCTCTCACATTGAGTGATAGTCTCTATCTCTCTCTCTCCCCCACTGGGTGACAGTCCCTCTCACACTGAATGGTAATCTCTATCTCTCCCCCACTGGGTGACAGTCCCTCTCACACTGAATGGTAATCTCTATCTCTCCCCCACTGGGTGACAGTCCCTCTTACATTGAGTGATAGTCTCTCTCTCTCTCCCACTGGGTGACAGTCCCTCTCACACTAAGGGCGAAATTTTCCGTTCTGGAGACTAAGTGCAGTGGCGGGCAGAAAAGTTGGCGTGATTCCCACTGGGCGGTGGGGTGGGTGAACACATGCGATCTTCCATTTTTCAGTTAATTAATTATGCACGCGCAAGGAGCTTGACAAATTTTGTGGTGCATGGGCAGCAAGTCACCTGCCCTGCCGTTGCCTCATGGGAGGTGCTGCCACCATTTCTAAAGGGCACCTGGACACACATTCACTCAGCCCGGCAACGGGCCCTCTATCTCTTCATTCACTGCATGCCCGGAGCTTCACATTACTCTTCCTGAGCCCTTGCAGCCATAGCTCGTACTGCTCAATGTGAACAATCATATCCCAGGACATATGAGGGTGACTATGGCATTGCCTTTTGCTCATCTCTAGACAAGGGCACAGCCAGCGATACACCCATAGTTGGGCCAATGCTTGTTGTTGCAGTGGTCCATGTGCGCCAGCCTGTTGACCTAATAGAGGCCCTGCTGCCTCTTACTGCTCAGGCCCTTGCTCCTCATGGCCCTCTGCCAACTGGCAACAGGCCTTCTATCTATTCATCTGGATGTGAGATATTACCAAGGTGGATTGCCTGCAGCCTGCATCATTGCCGCCTCCGTGGATGTGTGAACAAATTGGTGTTACATTTATTGTGCATGTCTTTTACAGGTTTCTTTCCATCTCAAAGATAGCAGACAAGTACTAAGCCCATCACCTGGCCTCTGTCTAGTCATGACATCCCATCCCGCTCCTTCCAGTTAAAGGACATCCTGGAGGACCAGAGATGGATGTCCTCTCATCCATACTTGAATGCATATGGAGGCAATGCTCTTTGACCAGGGTGGCGAGAGCCATATGCAAGAAGCCTCAAATGGACATTTTTACACTTGTCTCCACCACTCTCGAAACGCTGTAGAGAGATCACTGCCTTGGCAGCAAAGAAGACTAACTGCATGATCCCTTGTCAGCCATGAGCATTCACCCGGGAGGGTGGAGGTTTGGGGTCATGAGTTGGCTGCCCTCCACCAGCCGTGTCCTTTGGAGCCATCCACCCTCCCTCCCTCCCTTAATCCCTGCCTCTGACTGCAGCCGATGGCAAATGGCACAGAGTAAACAGCAGCTCCACACCTTGCTGGGGTCTCGAGGTTTCATGAGATCCATGATTCGGGAACAAACCTGCTGCCATATTGGCTTCACCATATCACAATTGAGCATTGTTCTCTTACAGTTTCCTCATAATTATTAGGGTGTCCCTTTAGTCAGCCAATTGTGCTGACCTTGAACTCCATCTACCCAAAAAGACCCTCCTCCCACTTCGCGGTATCGCAGTTTTACATCAAATGCCATCCATTGCTGTAACTGTAAAGATGCTGCATGTCACTTTCCAGACTCGCACCACTATCTTCTACCCTCACCTCGTCACCCCCAAACTTCTACCCATCACCATAGACCCATCTAATATCACCTTTTCTCTCCCTTCTGTCACCCTTGAACCTTCCCCCATTACCCTGGACCCTATAACCATCCACCTCCACATGGCTTTCCACCGCACAGAGCCAACACCCGTTACCGTCTCCATGCCCACCCAGACCCTGACCCCTCCCGTTATCCATGCCACCTTTCTTGTCCCTGTCCATGACCCACCCGATGACACCTTCACCTACCAGATTCACACCCTGAACCAGCCACCCTACTGTATCCTACGTCCCCCTCTAATTGTGACTTTTCCCTCCTACCACCAGTACCCTGAGTTCGCCCCCCAGGACTCCACTGTCAGCTCCACTGACCTCCTCTAAAACACTCTTCCCATTCCCCAAACACCCTTTCCAGTAACCTTCCCCGGACATCCCCTCCCACATTCCCCCATAAGCTTGCTACCCCTGTCCAGCCTTGGAACTGCCTGTGATAGACGCACCCGAATTGCAACACTCTTAAAGGCAGGCGAAAGCAGCATCTACATACCTCAATGTTATCGATGAAGTGAAACTCGCCAGATGCACGCAGGTCATGTACGGTTGTAAAACAGGCCGTTCCAATTATCTGCTAGCAGGGCACTTAATTTGGAGGAGGAACATGATTCTGGCAAGTTGGACTTTTAACGAACATTCATGAGATGCAATTGAATGGAAATGTGATTCCCGACATAGATCAGCGGGAAAGGCCTTTAACCTGCCATCAAAGTTGGGAGAATAAAATTTCAAACTGATTTTTCCGACAGCGGGAAAATGACTTTTCCCATTACTCCAAATTTTGTGCCCCCGCCTGCCACTATTCCCACAGCTAGCGGGAGCGGAAAATTCTGCCCTGAGTGAAGTCTCTCTCCCTCTCACTGATAGTCTCACTTTGTCAATAAGTGACAGTCTCTTGCTCTCCCACTGAAGACATAATTTTCCATCCCCGTTGGCATCGGGCGTAATGGCGGGCATGAGTGGATAACATGGCAAGAAGGCCAAAAGTTGCTTTTACGCTATTTTGGAACCAGTTTGCGATCGTCCGCTCCGCCCACCATCCAACGTCAGGAGGATAATTTCAATGCATTTACATCTCATCATTTTGCCTGCCCAATGGAATCACCCCCCACCCACATGCTAGATTATCCGAGCAATCACACTGCCGTGTTTCACAACAGCATTTAAAAGGCGTGCACCTGGTGAGCTGAACTTCAAGGGGAGCTCGGAGGTTAGTGCGCACTAACATTGTGCAACGCTTGCGAGGGTCTTTCATTTGACTTCAAGGAAGAGGCGCCGCACATTCAGGCGAGGGCACAAGCAAGTCACCTTTTCCTAACTGGCTGACAGTGCGGTGCCAGGGCAAGGGCTGTACTGCGATTGGGATGAGGTTGGGGTGTTAGTGGTGCAAGGCAGCGTGGCCTGAAGTTAGTGCACGAGCATGTGTGGGGTGGGAGGAGGGAAGCAGCCACGCATTACCACAACCTTGTATAAAGTGAGCATTCTTCCACAGCTGAGACAGTTCAGCCACTGCTACATTGACATGCTTGGAGTTGGGCCTCTAGCTTATGTGCCCGCTCAAGGAACGCAGAGGCACGAAAGTGCCACCAGGTGCTCCAGAGTTTTTCACTCCTTGGGTGCAGACTGCAAATTAATGAGCATTTTAGGGGTCTTAGTGGATGACTGGGCGAGTTGTACAATCTCGTTATGAAAGTTGGCCATGGAGCAGTCACTGCTGGAGGCGCTCACAGCCTCTTGCAATGTCATCATTCAGGTTTGGACCAGTCTCCCCCATGGTTCAAGCTAACAGTGCAGCCTTGCAGTGTGAATTAGGAGAATGCCTGCACCTGAGCTGAGAGTTCAGCATGCAGTCCAGCAGGCAAAGCTGCTGCCAATTGGTCAGGTAGGGTGGGACAGAGGTGGGTGGAGTTTTGGGTAGCCATACAGTGCAATAAACTCTGGCCATCAAAGTGGTGGCCAGTACTGTATGGCATGCATTAAAACGCCTTCAGACTTAATGCAGACAGGTTCTTAGTGCACCCATGCTAACCCACACGCCTCTCTCTTTCATCCTGCAGGAGGAGTACATCAGGAGCATGGAGCCTGTGACCTAGCTGTATGCCTCGTGGCTTACAGAGAGCGGAGACAAAGGAGAAAAGAGCGATGGAGGTGCCTGGCTGGGCAGACGGAGAAGCAGCACTTTCAAGAAGACGGGGTGGCTAGGGCTCCCGCACACACATCTGAAGAGCCACAGTGAGCCATTGCAGGTCAGTGCCTAGCTAGACCCAGGGCCTACAGATGGTGCTTGTCATTCCTGCAGATGACCGAGAACCAATGTCGCTGAAGACTGCACATGTCCAGGGAACTGGTCACATATGCCTCAAGCTGCAGGATTTGATGCTACAGGGACCTGGAGGGCATCCAATGTCAATGGCTCAATTTTTACACCAGTGGCTCCACCCAGGACTCCACAGGTGAACTCTATGGGATCTCGCAAGTCTTGATACACAAGTGCATCCAGGAGGTCATGGATGCCATATTCACGAAAGCACACAATTTTGTGCATTTCGCCCAGGATCAGGCAAGCTAGGAAACTAGAGTGCTGGGATTTGCGCAAATATCTGGATTTCCACAGGCGCAGGGTGCCATCGACTGCACTCACGTGGCACTCAGGTCCCCATGGCAACAAGCAGTTAACAACGTCAACCACAAGGGCTTCCACTCGCTGAATTTTCAGCTGGTGTGGACCACAGCAAATGCACCCTGCAGGCCTGCGCACGATTCCCTGGGAGTGTCTATAACTCTCACATTCTCAGTAGGTCTCAGATCTCTGACATCTTCCAGGGCCCAGAGAGGCTGCAGGGGTGGCTCCTCGGAGACAAGGGCTACCCACAGAGGGTGTGACTGATGACGCCCATGCGGCAGCCTCAGACTGCAGCATAGAGCAGGTGCAACGAGGCTCATGCTGCAACTCGTACTTTGGTGGAGCAAAGCTTTGGGATGCTGAAAATGAGGTTCCGTGTGCCTGGACCGGTCTGATGGAGCCCTGCAATACCAGTCCACAGAGGGTGTCACACATCCTCATTGTCTGCTGCGCCCTTCACAACCTGGCACTGCAACGGGGATAGGAGCTGCCTGAGGAAGAGGTGGAGGAGTTGCATGTCTCCTCCTTGCATGAATAGGACGCCGATGGGGATGAGGGTGAGGAGATGTCGAAGGTGAGGATGACAGCGATGAGACCACTGCACTGGCCAGATGAGGCAGGCATGCTTGGGAGGCCCTCAAAGCTGCTAGATTTATAGAGGTTGATGGCGACATGCAGTGAGGAGACACCATAGATCCTCACATTGCATCTATGAACATTTGACTCCTGTCTGGCTGATGGCAGCGCACATGCCCTCTGTGATAAGGCTCCTGTCATGGAGACCCAGTAGATGCCCATAGCCCTTATATTCCAGGACGATGATGATGACTTGCAGCAGGGACACTCCATAGATCCCCACATAGCTTATGTGAATGTCTAACTCCTGTCTGGCTGATGGCAGATCACTTGTGCTCTGTGAACAGTCATATCATGGAGATGCAGCAGAGAAACTTTAACTTGTCCTGATCCTATGGCATCCTTTGTGAGCTGAACCCCTCAGGACCATACTGTCACTGGACACAGATGCTGATGCGATGGGGAGTCAGCCACACCTCAATGCTGCTAAGAGCACACAGAGAGAATGACGGACTGTGCCGTCAGCCCAGTACATTTTGGCAGTAATAATAAGTCCCATCGAAGTGCAGGCATGACTGATGTGTCCAGTGACTGTGAAGATGTACCATCAGTGTACTGGGAAGATTGTACAAAGCACAGGGAGAAGGACCTGGACTGAGACAACTGCCTTTATCTTGTGCAGGTACAAGGCTTTCACTTCAGACTGACTTGAACACTGCTGATCAGAATAAGGAGCCTTAGGCCGGAGAACATTGTTGGGAGTTTATTTACAATAGTCAACATTATGTACAAGTGATTAATGCCCATACTCACACAGTGAAACTACATTTTCTTAACCTTACTAGCCCTGCCGCTATGTCTTGGTGCTCCCCCAACATCCACAGTGGAAGTAGAGGAAGCCTGCTGATTGCTACACCCTGTCTGTGATGACCTTGATGGGCGTCCTTTGGAGGGACCTGGAGGGCCCTGGCCTTCTTTCAGAGTCCTGCTGTGTGGCACTGCCACCCTCCTCGGCCTGTGGAGCTGGAGCCTCTGGGGTCACCTGAAGAGAGGTAGCTCTGTGCAGGGGCACCCTTTAAATATGGTGCCTGGAAAAGCTGCCAATGAGGCCGACAGGTAAAACACCCTTTTTCCTGCCCGCTACCGCACTTAATGCAAATCTGGAACGACTCTGTTCTGAGTGACAGTCCCTCTCTCTCTCCCACTGAGTGACAGTCACGCTCTCTCTCTCTCTCTCTCGCTCTCACACACTGAGTGACAGTTTCTCTCTCTCTCTCACAAAGTGACCGTCTCTCTCCTCTCTTTCTGAGAGACAGTCCTCTCTCCACTGACAGTCCTCTTCAATGAGTGACAGTCTCCTCCACTGAGTGATCTGTGTAAAAGCGAATCGAAGTTGCTCAAGGAGCCCAGGAGATAAAAAAGCCTAAGAGGGAGAGAGCAGCGGGATTTCATAAAGAAGTGTGAGGAGGAGAGGAAGAGACGATTGGTGAGTGACAGCTGAGTAAACACTTTATATAAAGTTTAAGGTATGTCAGAGCAGCTTGGCCATGTGGAATGTGCATCTTGCGGGATGTGGGAATTTGTGCAGGCACAAGGTGCCTTTGATGACTATATCTGCAGGAAGTGGCACCAGCTGCAGAAGCTTGAGCTCCAGGTTATGGAATTGGAAGGGCAGCTGGAGTCGCTGTGGTGCATCTGCAAGGCTGAGGATTACATGGATAGCACATTTGATTAAAGATGACATTATGGCACTGGGGAGAGAGAATGCTCCAGAGGGGTCAAGGACGAAATCTTTGTGGCTAGACATAAGGAATGAAAAAGGTGCAGCATTGATTGGTGTAGTATATAGACCAACTAGTGGAAGGGATGTGGAGAAACAAATTTGCAAAGAAATTACTTAGAGGTACAAGAATTATAGAGTCATCATAATGGGATACAAATATGGACTGGGATACAAATAGTACAAAGGGACAAGAGGGGTGAGAATTCCTGGAATGTGTTCAGGATAAATTTCTGCATTAGTATATTTCTGGTCCAATGAGAGGTCAGGCATTTTTGGACCTGGTTCTGGGGAATGAGTTTGCCCAAGTGGATCAACTATCAGTGGGACAGCCTCTAGGGCACAGTGACCATTGTATCATAAGGTTTAGGTTAATCATGGAAAAGGACAGGGAACAATCCAGAACAGGGATAATTAATTGGGCAAAGCCAACTTCAATGGGATGAGAATGCCTCTGAGTCGAGTGAGTTGGAATCAAATGTTGGCAGAAAAAACAGTGGCTGAACAATGGGCCATCTTCAAAGAAAAAGTATTGCAAGAAATGTCAAGGTATATTCTCTTGAAGGGGAAAGGCAGGACAAATAAATCCAGAGCACCCTGAATGACGAGAGAGATAGAGGTAAAGATGAAAAGGAAGTGCGCAAATGACTATATCTGTCGTATATCAGGTAGAAAATACAATGGAGAATCAGGCTGAATATAGAAGGGGAAGTGAAGAAACTAATAAGAAAGGCAAGGAGAGAGCATGAAAGGAGGCTGGCAGTGAATATAAATGGGAATCCCAATGTCTTCTATAAGCATGTAAATAATAAAAGGGTAGTAAAAGAGAGAGTAGGGCCAATTAGGGATAAAAAAGGGGACTTGCATGTGGAGGATGGAGAAATAGTGGGAGTGTTGAACGAATATTTTGCATTTGCCTTTACAAAGGAAGAAGATGCTATCCAGGCTGAGGTGAGAGAGGAGGTAACTGGTATACTAGGAAAACTTACAATCGAGAGGAAGGAGGTGTTGGAAGGGCTATCTTTACATAAAATAGTTAAGGTAACAGGACTGGATGAGATGCATCAAAGGGTACTGAGGGAAGTGAGAGTGGAAATTGCAGAGGCACTAATGATAATCTTCCAGTCTTCATTAGACACAGGCGAAGTGCCAGAGGACTGGAGAATTGCAAATTTTACACCCTTGTTCAAAAAGGCTGGCAACTACAGACCAGTCGTTCGAACTCAGTGGTAGGGAAACTTCTGGAAACTATAATACAGGATAAGATCAATAGTCACTTAGACAAGTGCATGATAATTAAAGAAAGCCAGCATGGATTCATTAGGGGAAATTTATGTTTAACTAAGTTGCTGGAGTTTTTTGAGGAGGTAACAGAGAAGGTTGATAAGGGAAGCACTGTTGATGTGGTGTATATTGATTTTCAAAAGGCATTTGATACAATGCCACACAACAGATTTGTGAGAAAAATTTTAGATCATGGAATAAAAGGGAATGTAGGCACTTGGATAAGAAATTGGTTGAGTGACAGGAAACAGAGGAGTGATAAATGGTTGTTTTTCAGATTGGAGGAAGGTTTGTAGTGGAGTTCCTAGGGGTCAGTGTTGGGACCCTTGCTCTTCCTGATATACATTAATGACCTAAATTGTGGTGCGCAGGGCATGATTTTGAAATTTGCAGATGATATGAAGATTGGAAATGTTGGTAACTGTGACGGGGATAGTCTTGAATTTCAAAAGGGCATAGACATGTTGGTGGATTGGACAGACAAGTGACAGATGAAGTTCAATGCACAGAAGTGTGAGGTGATTCATTTTGGCAGGAAAAATATGGTGAGACAGTATAAAATAAAGGGAGAAACTCTAAAGGAGGTGCAGGAACAGAGGGATCTTGATGCATACATACATAGATCATTGAAGATGGCAGGGCATGTTGAGAGAGCAATTAATAAAGCATATAATATCTTAGGTTTTATTAATAGGGGCATTGAGTACAAGAGTAAGGAGGTCATGTTGAAGTTGTATAAGACATTAGTTAAGCCTCATCTGGAGTAACGCGTCTAGTTCTGGGCTCCATAGTTAAGGAAGGATGTGAAAGCACTGGGGAGAGTACAGAGAAGATTCACAAGGATGATTCCAGGGATAAAGAACTGTAGCTATAAGGATAGATTGGAGAGGTTGGGACTCTTTTCCTTGGAGAAAAGGAGGCTGAGAGGAGACTTGATAGAGGTATTCAAGATCCTGAGGGGTGTGGACAGGGTAAATAGTGAGAAACTGTTTCCATTCAAGTGAACATCAAGAACTAGAGGGCACAGGTTTAAAATAATTGGCAAAAGGAGTAAATGTGATGTGAGGATTTTTTTTCACCCAGAGGATGGTTGGAATCTGAAACAAACTTCCTGAAAGAGTGGTGGAGGCAGGTTCGATTGAGGCATTCAAAGGGGAATTGGATTGCTACCTGAAAAGAGAGAATATGCAAGGTTATGGGGATAAGGCAGGGGAGTGGGACTAGGTGGAATGCTCTTTCAGAGAGCCAGTGCAGACTCGATGGGCCGAATGACCTCCTTTTGCACTGTAAAGGTACTGTGATACTGTGAATCTCCCCATCCAAGGTGATAGAGGTGCAGCACGAGATTGAATCGGCAGCTTAATTCATAATTGAGGATTCATGGCTTACAGCATATTGAATCATTTTTAGTTACCAGAGAAAAAGAATATATTGTGGGAAATTGCTGATAGAATTATCAGAAGGATGCGGTATTAGTCCACCAACACCAGCCATTTCCAGTCCAACTGTGAAAAACACAAAGCTACTTTGCCAAGAAATATGTTAGACTGGGATGAAACTGCTGTGTAAGGGAGTGAATGGGAAGTGATTTGGAGTATCAGAATCTGATACTTAGATCTTCTAAGCTTTTATTTGTCCCAAAATATAAGTATTCACTATCTCTGTTTAGAACCTCATAAAACTGAATATTCTGATATTCCGACATCTTTGACAGAAAGCTCATGCATTCTTTTTTCCTATAAAGTGTTTATAACAGCAAAAAATCCTTTTGTTTTTCCTCACATTTTAGAAATTCACCCAACATCAGGAGTTATTGACCCTGGTCTTCCCAATCTATACCCATCACCTTACAGTTTGCTTTAGACTGACCATCAGGCCATGTTTACAGCCTTCTCCCTGCCTGTGGTCCCAACTACCCCCCTTTCCACCCCCACCACCACCCCTCTCCACCCCCCAACACAGCCTTGCACAATCATTAAACATTCACATCTGTTTGGCTCTCCATTACCACATGCAGTACAAACAGATGCTGATACAGGAAGACTAAATATTTTCTGTTCAGAAAATAAAAAGATTTCTTTAAAAAAAATCAAAATAATGAGTAAGGTTAATCATTATAAATACAGAGCAAGTTCATGGAGCAAACTGAGCGGACTGCAATGGGTGGAATGAGCTCACCCTGCCTTCCTCCAGGGAACATTATGTACTTGGAAAGTCTATATTCCGATGGATCCCTGACATTTCAGATCCTTTTTTTGGAGTATCCTTCAGCACTGCTGGCCATGTCAGTTCGACCAGCAAAAGTCCAGGGGTCTTATTCAGTTAGACATGAAATATGAGGGAAAATCTCCTCCTTGAGACTTTATAGTTATGTAGTGCAGCCAAAAAAAATCTCTTCGCTCTGTGTATTTTCACTGAGCCCTTATGTTGACATCGGAAACATAAAATGAATCAAAAGTAGGAACAGCTTTCAGTCCAGATGGTTAAAGCAGCCGCTCCCTGTGCCCTTGAACTGGAATTTCGAGTGTGATTGGAAAAAGTGCAGTCTTTTGTTCATGATGCAGTTAGATGCCAGGAGAATTGGTTGAGTGCTTTTTTACTCAGCGGAAGCTTGTACACTTTAAAAAATGAAGGAGAGTAAGATCATTTCTGAGCCCTGACACTACTCTGTCTGTCAGGGTGCCCACATGGGAGGTCTTCCAGGGGGCAGCCAAATAAGAGGCAGGTGGGTCCCTGCAGGGGGCAGAACAACAGTCCCACCATCAGAGATGGAACTGCCACTGTCAGTGGCTGGGGTGGGGGGGGTGGGGAAAGAGAGGGCACCCCTACCTTGAGACCCCCCTCTGATGTGAGGTGTTCAATTGAATAAAAAAAGGTGACTAAGCTGTCAGAAAGCCCCTATGCAGGATGGCCGGCTGATGGCTCTGGACGGGAGAATGACTGTAGGAGGCCTTGTGGATCCCCTGAGTCAGGCACCTGTCTCCGTCAGGAACCTAAAAACAAAAAGCTAAAAGCTACTGTGGATGCTGGAAATCCAAAACAAAAACAGAATTACCTGGAAAAACTCAGCAGGTCTGGCAGCATTGGTGGAAGAGCAGGGTGGAGTGTTAAAATGGCAAGCGACAGGGAGGTTTGGGTCTTTCTTGCAGACAGACCGCAGGTGTTCTGCAAAGCGGTTGCCCAGTTTGCGTTTGGTCTCTCCAATGTAGAGGAGACCGCATTGGGAGCAACAAATGCAGTAGACTAAGTTAGGGGAAATGCAAGTGAAATGCTGCTTCACTTGAAAGGAGTGTTCGGCCCTTATCACCACATTCAACACCTCTTTGATCCTTTTGTCTGTGACATCTTTTGATTATCTGCTCCTATCACTGCTTGCTTGTCCCCACAACCACCCCACCCTCAACTTCTCTCTTCCCCCGCCCCCCACCTTAAACCAACTTATATTTCACCTCTCTCCTAACTATACTTCAGTTCTGTTGAAGGGTCATGTTGGACTCAAAACGTCAACTCTTTTCTTCTCCACCGATGCTGCCAGACCTGCTGAGTTTTTCCAGGTAATTCTGTTTTTGTCTCCGTCAGGAACCTGTCCACTGCTGGCAAGATCCCAGTGGTGACCCATTCAGCATATTAATGGGCAGTCAATTATACAGATTGGCTAGCTGCCACTGCCAGGCAGGTGCCCTCTACCAGTAATGACCAGCCTCCAGGGTGATCAACTTTCCGACCCGACACTTTTGTTATGACATTCCTCCTGACCTCGTCTCCAAGCATGCCCCATGGGAACGGGAACATTTTGCAGTTCATGCACAGTCTCTCCTTATGTCGGTGGTTTCTTTTCATGTCCACCAGTCTCTCCCCACATCTACCAGTCTCTGGTCATGTCCAGTGGTCTCACCTAATGTCCAGCAGTTTCTCCTCATTTGACTGCTCCATTTCAAAGGTGAACTTGAGCGCAGGATGCAGCCCATTAAGACATGTAAGAAAATTGTTACATGCTGCTATGGATTTAAATATGGCAAATGTATCACCCACATATCAGAAATTTGCGAGGAGTAGAAGGTTAGGTGTCATTCCATCGAAGACACGTTTCTCATGGAACCCAACAAAGATGTTTGCGAGAGCTGGGCCTAGAGGGGATCCCATGGCAACACCATCTATTTGGGCACACATGGTGTCATTAAAACTGAGTTCATTTGTGCGAATTGCTGAGTTCATAAGCTCAATGAATACTGATTCATGCAATGATGGTGGGTCTAGATCGCCATGATGTAGTGCAAATATCTATGTCTTCCTTAAGTCAAACATTGGTGGATAGGCTAGCAATGTCAAATGTGCACATGGACACAGCATTGCTATTGGTATGCAAGTCCTGTATGGCCTTTGCAAAGGTGAAGGGATACTTCACTGTGTATCAGGAAATGTTGTTCAAAACTGGTTGCTAAAAATTTGCCCAACCATTTGGCCAATTCATGTTGTGCAGAACCGGTCATAGATAAGATAGGGCATAAAGGGACATCACTTTTGTGTGTCTTGGGCAGTCCATACATATGCGGACGCAGCGACCCGTGAGGACGAACCCAGTCATGTATATCATGCGGTAGCTCATTGCTCTTATACAAGTCCAGCAAGTGTTTTTTTAGCTTACTTTTGAGCAAGGCTGTCTGGTCATGTTGAGCGGCAGGTCCACTGGATATGAATTTGGACCTGTCATTAAGAATGGCGTGCACTTTGTTGATATAGTCACGCTTGTTAAAGATGACTATTCCCGTCCCTTTGTCAGGTTTACTGATGTGTATGTCTGGGTTGGTCTTAAGGCCTCACAATGCTGTAAGACATTCGTGTTGCATGTGAAAGTCGGACAGGTCGTTCATAATCCTGCAATATGCATGCGCTAGACCAGCTAGGTACGCTTTCAAGGACTTAATGTCTTCAGTGGACACTGGTTTGTGGCAGGATAGTTGGGAATAGAGGAGTTCAAACTCAGCAAATACCTCTTCCCATTTGATTTGAGATAAAGGCACACCGAAATTGAAACCATGTGCAAGAACAAACTCCTCGCTTTCTGAGAGTACATGGTCAGAGAGATTTGTTACATGTTTAGTGGTGTCGTTAATTGCATTCCAAACCGCATCAGCTTAAGTGAGTTTATGGCGCAGACAGGTTTGAGCAACAGGTGAAGCTAGCTGTTTCATGCTGCTACCCTGCAGTAGCAACACGAATGGTATTCACCTTAACAGGATGCTGCTGTCAAGCCAAAAAGACATTGTGCCTATCACACAAATGAGTAATGTGGTATATGAATTTCAGTGCCAGTGTGATGCTAGGTAAGTAGGCCGTACATCCCAAAGACTGGCTGATCGTATCAAACAGCATGTCCCAGCCGCTGTTTGCAAAGGGCAAGGTACAGATCATACCCAACCAGCTGGTGCTTGTAAAAGTCAAAACCCAGTGTCCAACATTAGACGTGATTCTGCAATTGGACAACATTTGCTAAATAATCCTCAGTGCGCTAATAATTACGCTGACAACCAATTTAAGATTGTCAGTTGGGCTCGCAGTGTGGCACATTTGTGTGTACTGGAAGCTACATCTATTAATACACAGGGCCCTGTTCTTTGCAGACAGAAAGAACATGTACACACGTTGCGCCTGTTTCAGCTAAAAAAATTAGTGATAACCATTCGCTGCTTCATTCTCCATGGCAACACCTCTACCAATCAGAGTCCACTTTCCAACCAATCAGCACTCTTTTCTCATACAGTATAAAGTTGTTTCTTCTCCTGACATTGGTATTCTTGAGATTGTCCTGATGAATGCAGGACGAAAAGCTTCAATAAAATGTCTTTTTTCAGCAATACTCAAGTTCTCTTCTACCAAACAACTATTTATTTTTAAATTCATTTTCTAATTAAATGCCCATTCTGTAAGTTTATTAATGTCTTCATGTAATTTGTTGGAGTCCTCAGAGTTGAATATCCTGTTTAATTTGGTGATGTCTGCAAATTAAGAAATTGTGTTCTTGATTCCAAAGTCTACATTATCATTATAAATTGTGAACAATAGTGGTGCTAGCACTGATCCTTGTGGGACCCCACTTCTCATCTTCTGCCACACTGAATTGTTGTTTTTTGTCTCCACTCTCAGCTTTCTATCTTGCAGCCAGCTAGCTATTTACTCTGCTACTTGTCCTCTGAATCTATATGCCCTGATCTTATTTATTAGTCTATGATGTAGTATCTTATTGAAGGACTTTTGGGAATCTTGATATATTACATCTATTACATTATCCTTGTCTACTCTCTTTGTTATCCCTTCAAAAAATTCAATGAGGTTGATCAAGCAAGACTTTCCTTTTTTAAATTGATGCTGACTATTCATTATTATATATTTGGTTTCTATATTTTTTCTATTTTCTACTTTACTAGGGATTCCATTATTTTTCCTAGTACTATTGTTAAGCTGACTGACCTATAGTTCCCTGGACAAGTTCTATCTTCCTTCTTAGATATAGGTATAACGTTAGCTATCCTCCAGTCTTCTGGCATCACACTTTTTTCTAATGTGTTATTAATTTTGTGTAACAGTGCCTCGTTATCTAGAAATGGAATTCAAGCAGCTCATTACATCATGTGTTTTGAACTCATTAATGATGTGAATAAGAAAATCAAAACCTTTCACGATGAAATGGGTTAGAAAATTTTAAAGTTTTTATTCCAATATTTCATCTTGGTGAAAAAGAGAATTTGGGTCCCAGATGACTTTAATGTTCTGGAACACTGTAGGTTGGGCCTGCAAGTTGCCATGGCAGTGGGTGTAATGAGTGACTCAGGATCCAGCTGTTGCTGATGTTAAATAAGTGTGCCCAGTTGCCAAGGAGTCCACTGCTGGTTTGTATTTACACAAGGGCAGTGCTTTGGATAGCAGGAATTGTGATTAATAGTTTACTGAGAGGCTGTTCGAAACAGATCCATCTGGCAATTCAAATTGTTCTCTTGTCACTTTCACTTGCAAAGCAGCTTGAACTGGTTCTGCTAAATCAATAGGTCTAGGACTTTCCAAACCACAGGACACTCTTGTCTGGTTTCCATACCCTGATACTGTATTTGCAGGAAGTTCTGATTAATATAATATATGCAAATGGAAAAATGTGTAATCAGTTCCTGTTTAATATTACCCTTCCGGCTGCCATTTTGCACAAATTCAGACAATCTTACATACACAAACACATCACGTGCATATGAATGCACAAGCATACTCACATGCATACATGAGGACAAGAACATACCAGCCTGCACAGTTGTGCAGGGACAAATTAACATGTAAACGTAAATACCATTACATACATAGACAAATGTCCCTGATATTAAGGGGCACAATGTGATGGAGACTGATAACTGGTACAGGGCGGAGTGTCCTGCCGATCATAACAGCAGGCATCATTTGAATAATTGTGGCCCTATTTCCTGCCTAACAGCTGGCTACATTAACTTTCTGGCCAAAAGGTGGGAACAGTAAGTATTGGCAGGAAGCCACAGCTGCAAATCTGTGGGGACAACCCTTGGCAGTAAGGAGTGAGGAAAGGTTCTGGACTGTGACTGGGGCTTGAATAGGAGGGAGAGATGATTGAAAAATTGGCTATCATTGGAGAAATGAAGCATTCTTGTGAGGTTGGGGAGCATTCCTGCTTTTTTAATCCTCCCTTAGAGTCCATGGATGAGAATTACCAAAGATCCAGGGGTTGAGCAAGAGATGTCCTGAGCACTGTTCAGTACCAGTCCCTTTACTAGACTAAGCTCTATCTCTGTCTCACCAATTTGCATTGTGGTATATTCTATCTAATTCACACTGTGTCCTTTAAGCTATAGTGACAGCTGTCAATATTAATGTGATATATTTAAGCACAGGGAGAAGGAGCTGGTTAACTCTAATAGAGATGAAAGGGTAGGGTCTTGATACTGGTGCAGTTTACTCCTGAATATTCCTGACTCACCCTTCTGTTCAGTTGGTAGCACTCCTGCCTCTGTGGCTCTGGGTTCAAATCTACTCCAGGGCTTGAGCATAAAAATCAAGACTGAAACTGTAGTGTAGTACTGAGAGGGAGTGCTGCACTGCTAGAGGTGTTATCTTTTTTTGATGTAACATTGAAGGGAGTGCAGAAAAGATTCCTGAGAATGGTTTCAGGGATGAGGAACTTCAGTTAATGAAGATAGATTGGAGAAGTTATGACTGTTTTCCTTGGAGAAGAGAAAACTGAGAGGAAATATGATACAGGTATAAAAAAACATGAGGGTTCTGCTCGGAGTAGATAGGGAGGCAATGTTCCTACTCATGAAAGGATCAACAACAAGGGGCCATGTTTCAAGTAATTGGCAAGAGAAGCAAAAACAATATGAGAAAAAACTTTTACACACTGCAAGTGTTTAGGTTTTGGAAAGCCTGAAACTGTGGTGGAGGCAGGTTCAATTGAGGCATTAAAAAGGAAATTAGACTGTTATCTAAAACTAAAGAGTGTGCAGGATTATGGGGAGAAGGCAAAAAAATGGCATTAAGCCTCATTTGGAGAGCCAGTATTGAAACGATAGGCCAATTTTAAAAACAATCATTCATGGGATGTAGATGTTGCCAGCATTTATTGCCTTAAGAAGGTGGTGATGAACCTGCTGTTGTGCTGCAAAGGTCCTGTGAAAATTCTGTGATTCTGTGATAGAATCAAAAGGCATTTTAACCCAACACTGAAGTCAAAGTTGAAAGGAAAGACTGGAGGAGAGAGGCAAATGGAATGAACAGGACACCCAAAGTGTAGACAACAATTTACAAGCCGGTGTCATACAGCTCTGACCCTTTTTTTCAGGTGAGGGTGAAAGTTGGGGTTGGTTGGTGGAGGTAATTGGGGATGGGTGGGGGTGGTAGTTGGGATTGGATTGGGATGATAGTTGGAGATGGGTGGGGAAGATAGTTGGGAATCTGGGGTGAGGTGGGGGTGATGGTTGGTGTTGGCTGGGAGGTGATAGTTGGGATTGGGTAAGGGTAATAGTTGGGGTGAGGTGGGAATGATGGTTGGGGTTAAATGGGGGTGATAGATGGGGTTTGGTGGGAGTGATAGTTGGGGTTGGGTGGGGGTGATAGTTGGGGTTGGTTGGGAGTGATAGCTGAGGTTGGGTGGGAGTGATAGTTGAGGTTGGGTGAGTTGATAGTTGGGGTTGAGTAGGGGTGATAGTTGGGGTTGGATGGGTGTGATAGTTGGGGTTGGATGGGCGTGATTGTTGGGGTTGCATGGGTTGATAGTTGAGGGGAGGTGAGGGTGATAGTTGGGTCTGGTAGGGGTGATAGTTGGGGTTGGGTGGGGGTGATAGTTGGGGTTGGGTGGGGGTGATAGTTGGGATTGGGTAGGGGTGATAGTTGGGTCTGGTGGGGATGATACTTGGGTCTGGTGGGGGTGATAATTGGGTTGGGTGGGGGTGATAGTTGGATTTGGATGGTGGTGAAAGTTGGGGTGAGTTGGGGCTGACATTTGCGGTCTGGTGGGGATTACAGTTGGGATTGGGTGGGCATAATAGTTGGGGTTGGGTGGGTTTGATAGTTGGGGTTGGGTGGGGGTGAAACCTAGGGTTGAGTGGGGTTAACGTTTGGGGTTGGGTGGGTTGATAGTTGGGGTTAGGTGGGGGTGAAACCTGGGGTTAAGTGGGGATAACGTTTGGGGTTGGGTGGGAGTGATATTTGGGGTTGGGTGGGGATGATAGTTGGGTTTGTGTGGGCATAATAGTTGGGTTTGGGTGGGTTTGATAGTTGGGGTTGGGTGGGGATGATAGTTGGGAATGGGTGGAGGTCATAGTTGGGTGGGGTGATAGTTGGGGTTCGGTGAGGATGATAGTTGGGGTTAGGTGAATTTGATAGTTGGGGTTGGGTGAGAATGATATTTGGGGTTGATTACCGGTGATAGTTGGGGTTGGGTGGGGGTGAAACCTGGGGTTGAGTGGGGTTAATAGTTGGTGTTGCGTGGGGGTGATATTTGGGGTTGGGTGGGGTTGATAGTTGAGGTTGGGTAGGTTGATAGTTGGGGGGAGGTGAGCATCATAGTTGGGGTTGAGTGGGGGTGATAGCTAGCGTTGGGTGGGGGTGATAGATGAGGTTGTGTGGGGTGATAGTTGGGGTTGGGTGGTGTGGATAGTTGGAGTTGTGTTGGGCTGATGGTTGGCATTGGCTGGGAGGTGATAGTTGGGGTGAGGTGGGGATGATAGTTGGGGTTGGCTGAGGGTGATAGTTGGGGTGAAGTGAAGATGATGGTTGGGGTTAAGTAGGGGTGATAGATGGTGTTCGGTGGGGTGATAGTTGGGATTGGGTGGGTGTTATAGTTGGAGTTCGGTGGGGATGATAGTTGTGGTGAGTTGGGGCTGATATTTGGTGTCTGGTGGGGATGATAGTTGGGGCTCGGTGGGCGTAATAGTTGGGGTTGGGTGGTGGTGATAGTTGGGGTTGGGTGGATTTGATAGTTGGGGTTGGGTGGGTTTGATAGTTGGGGTTGGGTGGGGTTGATAGTTGGGGTTGGGTGGGTTAATAGTTGGGGTTGGGTGGGTTGATAGTTGGGGTTGGGTGAGGATTTTAGTTGGGGTTGAGTGGGGGTGATAGTTGGGGTTGGCTGGTGGTGAAACCTTGGGTTGAGTGGGGTTAATAGTTGGGGTTTGTTGGTAATGACAGTTGGGGTTGGGTGGGGTTAATATTTGGGATTGGGTGGGATCGATATTTGGGGTTGGATGTGGGTGACAGTTGGGGTTGGGTGCAGGTGATAGTTGGGGTTGGGTGGGGGTAATATTTGGGGTCTGCTGGGGGTGATAGTTGGGTCTGGTGGAGGTGATAGTTGGGGTTGTGTGGGTGTGATTGTTGGGTTGGGTGGTGGTGATAGTTGGGGTTGGGTGGGGCTGATGGTTAGATTTGGGTGGGAGTGACACTTGGGGTTGTGTGGGGGTAATGTTTGGGGTTGGGTGGGGGTGATATTTGGTGTTGGGTGGGGGTGATATTTGGGGTTGGGTGGGGGTGATGTTTGGGATTGGATGGTGGTGATATTTGGGGTTGGGTGGGGGTAATGTTTGGGGTTGGGTGGGGGTGATAGTTGGGGTTGGGTGGGGGTGATGTTTGGTGTTGGGTGGGGGTGATGTTTGGGGTTGGGTGGGGGTGATGTTTTGGGTTGGGTGGGGGTGATGTTTTGGGTTGGGTGGGGGTGATAGTTGGGGTTGGGTGGGGTGATAGTTGGGGTTGGGTGGGGTGATAGTTGGGGTTGGGTGGGGTGATAGTTGGGGTTGAGTGGTGATTCCATCTTCCATTTCCTGGCCCAGTCTCCATTGTTGAGAAGTTCCAGATGCCTAGACTGAGCTGAATGCTGAGCATTGACTGTGTTGTAAATTACAGTGTCTGTTGAATTTATCTTTTCATCTGCTGCATTCCATGATGCAGCTGTTTTTCATCTCTCTATCCCTCACACCACCCCACCTCCAGCTCCACCCCAGCACCCCCATGCAGTGTCTCGGTGGAATAGAGGGCAGTGTTCAAACTATGAGCAAAGTGAAGGACTTGTTGCCCCAAATTCCTCTTGTCCTGATCCTTGCCAGGGAATTAGGAGCCAGAGTCTCTAGCCAGAAACCCGGGTGTGGGGTTTCATTAATGTATGCATTGGACTATGGCCAATCCCATTCTCCAGAAATCATGTCTACTGGAACTGGTCAAACCCAGCAATTCACAGAGGGATTCCATTTCTAACCTTCTGAATTCTGAAGAATTGGTACCAGGAATCTGGCAAAGCTTCTCTCTCACTCAGCTTGCCTGCAGCTCCTTCTTTCCTTTGATTGGTCCCAGTGGGCCATTTAAAAGTTCCTGATCCAAAAGCCCCATTCTGCTTGTTCAATGGACAGGAGGCTGGCAGTCCTGGCACTGCTGTTTCCTACTGCACCTGTTCCAACAGAATGGATCCAGGAAAGCTCAACCCACAGGCACCACTCCACAATTACTCATCAACATTTCTGCATTCATATGGCAATCATCAAGCTTGGAACCAGCAATGAAACAGGGATGAAGAATTTCAATCAAAGCACAGAGCCAAGACTAAGCAGCAATTCTCCCAAACTCTTGTGTAAAATGCAGGGAAGAGGCAAACTGCTAATGGCAAGCTGACACTTCTGATCCATTGTGATCCCTTTATAGAGGCAAGTTCTTTCTTATCAGGAGTAATGCTACCTGACAAGGGATTTAGGACAACAGTGTGTCCTAAAAGAGAATTGAAGCTTTTACAAAACATGTTTTATATTTTCACTTCACCTTGAAATTAACCCGTAGATAATAGCACAATTTGTACATAAGTTAGTGTCATAACAGGTGGTATCCCTACCCACCTTGGTCACATCTCTTCCTGCAGCATGGCACTTCCCAAACAAGAGGCACACTTACAGTCAACTTCCTCAATGCCTTTCGCACCCCTAGGACTGTTAAGCAGCACTGTGTGGTCAAAGGATCATGCAGGGCAATGCTCAGCACTGTCCGAGAAACTGCAGCCCAGAGCAAAACTCAACTCAAGCATGCAACCCCATATCCTATCCCCCATACAGTACTTCATTGGTCTGGATATCATAGGATCATACAGCACTGAAGGAGGCTATTTAGCTCATCATGCCTATGCTGACTCTTCAAAAAAAATACTAATTATTCCCACCACCCTACTCTTTTCCCATAGCTCTGCAGTGTTTTCTTTTTTACAGTTATACCTAATTCCCTTCTGAAAGTTACTATTGAATCTCATCCGCCACACTTTCAGACATTGCATTCCAGATATAACAACTCATCATAGAAAAGTAATTCAAACATATCCCATCTGGTTTTTTTTGCCAATTATGTTAAAGATGCAACTAATATTTGCAATTGAAAGAGAAAGAAAGAGTGTCCCTTAATCCCTCAATTCTGGATCTAAATTAAAATTCAAAGCTCACAACATTTTTGATTCTACTTCAGAAGGGTTACTGAGACCCTTAGAGGGTTTCAACAATCTGTGACATCCAAGGCCCTTGACTTCACATTGGAATGTACAGAGAGCGAGCGCTTGCCTCAGTATGTGTTCCCTCCATATTGAATAAAAGCCAGAGGAATGATAATACAATCTAAACCCCAGCCATCTACTAACCTCCAACCAGCCAAGTGATCAGCTTGAGAGTTGGCTGGGACTGTTGATTGTTCATATTATGCCTGGAGGATTAAATCCCAGTGCATGCACACAGAATGAACTGGCCTTTCCCTTGACTTGAATTCTAAAGCATTGTTTTTGATGCTGTTTTCAGTACTGACACCATTATGCTCGGCATATCAAGAGCTCAAATCATTCATTTATGCCTTTTGACCCAATATAAAGTTATTTAAGGTGACTGGCAAAGAACTGGGAGACGATGAGGAGAATTGTTTTTATACAGCAAGTTATTGTGATCCGGAATGCGCTGCCTGAAAGGGTGATGGAAGCAAATTCAATGTTAACTTCCAAAAGGTAGGTAAATACTTGGAAAATGTTTCAGGGCCCTGGTGAAAGAGCACAGGGGTTGGATTAGATGACTACCTCTTTGAAAGAGCTAGTACAGGAATAACTGGTCTCCTGTGCTGTGTCATTCTATGATTTTATGACAGGATCTTCCTAAGTACATAAATTGTTCAATGAATTGAAGATGTGATCATGTGGCACGGAGTGGCAGGATGCTGGAGATTTTCCACAATGTAATGTCAAGAAAGAAGTACCAATGAGGGGCTGGAAGAGGGAATTTAAACATAACCCCAGAGGCGGATTCGGGTCAGCTCTCCCACCCCATGCCCCCACCCCCAACCCCCTCTCCCTCATCTATATAACTCCAGTCAATTTTATTTTGCATTGTAATCAGCAGAGAGTAAAGTAGTGCAGAATATAAAACTAGCATTTAACCCGATCCCTCCTCTGAGCTTCAAATCGAGACACTGAGTCACACTGGCCTGTGCCCTGATCCTCCAAGTGTCTAGCAGTTGCCTGTCCTCATTATTGGAGGGTGGGAGGGGAGTCATAAGTGTATGATATTGGGAACCAAGAAAGGAAAAAATGAAATAAATTAGAATTGTGTTGTCTTGTTCCTAGGGACATTAGATAGAAATTGTTTTTATATTATGCCTTTCATGATTTTAGGATGTCCCAAAACACTTTACAGCCATTTAAATATTTTTTGAAGTTTATTCACTGTTGTAATGCAGGATATGCGGCAGCCAATTTGTGAACAGCAAGATCCTACACACAGCAGTACTAAAGGACAAAATACGCTGCTTTAGTGATGTTGGTTGAGGGATAAATATTGGCCAGGACAATGGGAGAACTCCCCGTTCTTCTTCAATTGGTATAATGAGATTTTTTACATTCACTTGAGAGGGGAGGTGGGGCATCTGATATCTCATCAGAAAATCAGATATTATTACATTGTGGTGGTTATGAAATAATGATGATTATCAAATTATAGTGTGGGATTGAGGATAGGCTGGTTCAAGAAGAAATCTCAGTCCAGTGCCTAGGGGAGCATGGTGCAGTCCACTATCACCAACTGATCACCATTTGGGATATAATTAGGATGAATTTTGAAGGCTCCTTGATTTGTTGGATCCCTGTGCACTACAGATAACCTCAGCTGCTGCTGCTTATATACTGCAGTTGAAATGATTAGTTCAAACCTCTTTACATGTGGACTGTTGTGTCAGTCCTGCAGAACATAAAATGTCCTCAGCATCACATTAAAGAAAGAAAGATTTGTATCACGCATTTCATAACCCCAGGATGTCCCAAGGTCCTCTACAGCCAATTAAGCACTTTTGAAGTGTAGTCACTGTTATAATGTAAGAAACATGGCAGCCAATTTGCACAAAGCAAGCTCCCACAAAGAGCAATGAGATTAATGACCAGATAATCTGTTTTAGTGATATTGGTTGAAAGATAAATATTGACTAGAATTCTGAAGAGAAATCTCTTCTTCAAATATTACCATGGGATTTTTAGCATCCTCCTGAGAGGGCAGATGGGGCCTTAGTTTCATCTGAAAGATGGCACTTCTGACAGTACTACACAGTGGTGCCAGCCTGGATTATGGACTCAAGTCCCTGGAGAGGAACTTATCCTTTTGATCAGAGCCAAGGAGACTATCACTGAGCCACAGCTGACACTGCAAAGGATGGAGTTCCAACCTCTTCTCAACACAGAGAAAGAACACAAAGCCATAAATAGTCAACAAGAAACATTTTGAAGTAAACATCCAATGCATTGGTTATTCTGTTGCTGTGCAACCAGCATCAAAGGTATTAAATATAATGATATGCTAGCAATGACTAATCTGTAAATATGTCATCACTTTAGTTTATATTGGAATCTAGCCTGAGGGCTGTTACATCTGAGAGATTTTTGGTATCGTAAAGAATGTGTGGAATGGGATGAGACTATTTACTTGACTCGTCAAGCTCGTTCAGTTTCGTTGGTTGATGCTGCATAAAGGGAGCAATTGGAATGTACTCCTCACGACCATCAGAGTTCATGCAGGCTTGTGCCTATTCATTGAACCTTCCAGGCTTTGTAATTTCAACCTGTCCCCTCCCAAGCAATGGTAGCAAAGCTCTCTACCGCTGCCCCAACAAAATGTTTCATCTTTGACCTTAGGAGACCTTCCACTTACTCCGCAACTATGTCAGTTCTACTACTCACACCAGCCCTACTAAGACTTTGCTTCTGTGATGTTGCCATTAGTTTAGTCCTATAAGTCCTTCATTATCCCCTCTGAAAACTTAATGAGCTATTCAAAGAAAAAGGCAGGAGATGGTTAGGCACAAACGTTAGTAGTAAGGGCCTTAACTCCAACAGAATGGATTAGATGCTGACCTCTAACACCTGGGACCTGCCTTTGAACTTGGCCCACACCATTCAGGCAAAAGGCTTTTCTGTCTAATGGCTGCAAAGGGCCCTTGATGTTGGCAGTGCCCAGCCCAGTGAGTATAGGCTCATAACCTAAATTTACCTTTAATTTGGCAAAATGAGCAATCTCACTGCGAGAGATCACTAAGGTGATTAATGTGGGGAATTAAAAGCATGTCATTGGAGCTTAGAGGGTGATGTTTTGAAGTTGGGGTTTAGGCAGGGCAGAGGGAGCACATATTTTGCTGTTGCCCATGGAAAGTTGAAGAGGGACTGCTGATGGTGTCTTTCTCAGGACTTTATGCAGCCTGTATTTTCAATGCTGTACTGATTTTATTACAAAAGATTTTCTGAAACTAAATGTTATTTCCAACTGCATGCTGCCAAGGTGGAATGCTTTGAAACCTGGAATTGTCCCTGGAAACCAGGTATTTCCATGTTCTGATGAAGAGTCATACAGACTCGAAACGTTAACTGTATTCCTCTCCGCAGATGCTGTCAGACCTGCTGAGTTTTTACAGCTATTTTTGTTTTTATTTCCGTTAGTAGCCTGAGTGCCACATTCTGGTTAGTAATGGTGTAATGCAGAGTAGCGATTCCCTCACTGAGAGCTAGTGTCCAGGTATATGTATCCCAGTGAATGTCAGTACCTGGGGAATTGAACTTTAATGAGTAAGTGCCTTAGTAATTGTAATTTAGTTAGAGTCAGTACCCGGGGAGCTCTATCCGCATGAGAGTCAGTAATTGGGGATCTTTACCCTGGGAAGCTGAACTGCTGAATTAGCCTAAAGGAGAGTAGGATAAGGAAATGCAATAGCACACATGTGATTTACCTAGAAAAAGTTTACTGGTGTCATCAATAGGAACACTGTACTGATTGTATGTAGCACATGAGGAATATAATGCCAATTCTTGGCTCTATCTCTGCTTCCAACCACCCTTTAAGCAAGAAACCTGTGTAAACTTGTCAACTGAATTCCAGAAGTAAAGTGAGAGTGCCTGCTCTTGACATTAAGGCAGCATTTGTTTGAGCGTGGCATCAAGGAGTTTGAGCAAAATTGAAGTTAATGGGAATGAGGGGGAAAATTCTCCACTAGTTGTAGTCATACCTAGCATGAAGGAAAACAGTTGTGGTTCATGGAAACCCATCATCTCAGCCCTAGGACATCACTGCAGGATTTCCTCAGGTTGGTGTCCTAGGCCATCTTCAGCTGCTTCATCAATGACTTATACTCCACGTAAGGTCAGAAGTGGGAATGTTCACTATGATTGCACAATGTTCACTACCATTTGCAACTCTTCAATTACTGAAGAACTGTGTGTCCATATGCAGAAAGACCTGGACAACATTCAGGCTTGGGCTGATAAATGGCAAGTAACATTTGCACCACACAAGTGCCAGGCAATGACCATCTCCAAGAAGAGAGCATCTATCTCCCCTTGACATCCAATGGTATTAAGGCCACTGAATTCCCCAATATCAACATCCTTGGGGGGGTTATCATTGACCAGAAACTGAACTGGACCAGCCACATAAATACTGTGACTACAAGATCAGGTGAGAGGCTGGGAATTCTGTGACTCGTAACTCACTTCCTGACCCGGCAAAGTCTGTCCACCATCAATAAGGCACAAGTCAGGAGTATGATGAAAAACTCTCCACTTGCCTGGGTGAGTGCAACTACAACAACACTCAGGAAGCTTGACACCCTAGAAAACAAATCAACCGGCTTGATTGGCAGCCCATCCATCACCTTAAACATTCACTCCTTCTACCACCGACTCACAGTTGCAGCAGCTGTGTGTACTATCTACAAGACGCAGTGCAGCAACTTGCCAAGGATTCTTCGACAGCACCTTTTACCCGCAACCTCTATTACAAGGGCAGCAGTTGCATGAGAACACCACATAAGTTCCCCTCCAAGCCACACACCATTCTGACTTGGAACTATATCGCTGTTCCTTCATTGTCATAGGGTCAAAATCCCTGAACTCCATCCCTAACAGCACTGTAGGTGTACCTACACCACATGGACTGCTGCAGTTCAAGAAAGCGGCTGACCACCACCTTCTCAAGAGCAATTATGGATGGGCAATAAGTACTGGATTTGCCAGAGATGTTAACTTCCCAAGAACCAATGAGAAAATGCTTTTAACTTCTTTAGACTCTGAATAAAAATAAGTGCAAAGGTTTACTCCTCTCCTGTTTTAATTGGGGATACAGGGCATTTTCCATTTTACTTTCCTGCTCTTTACCTCTGGCTCCAGTCTGCACCTATTCTATTCCTGAGCTGCAATCCACCCACATGTCAAAACAGGCAAATGGGAAAAACATGAAAGTGCATTAAAAGAAGTTATCAGAACCTTGGCTTAGAGGCAGTCATTCATTCTGATAACAATGGGGGTGAGGCCAACACCGATCAGGACATTTACGGTATTATCTCTGATATTCCAGAAAAGTCTTTAGTATTCTAGCATGGTTTCAGGGATATTTATAAATCCCCCTTGAATACTCTACTTATGTAACAGGTTTTGTGTATTACTGGATTGGCTAGAGAGCAATGATTTAGGAATAAGGTTGCAAATGTGATAATAATTGTGCTTGTTTCTGGTGTAAACAATGCAGCTGCTTTTGCTGGAGTGCTGGTTTGTATCCTAACTGTTAACAATAATGAACTGTATGGTGCCTTGCCCCGCTGGTGCATTTATCAGTCAATGCCAAACTTCGATTAAGGAGCAAAAACTCTCTTACAAGATAATAATTTGACACTGGCTGTTTTTCCCCTGTAGCAACCCACTAATAAGATTGTTGAAACTTGCCACTTTGAAAAGTATGTTTTCTGTGTCTCTGATCTTGGTGTGGGTTTTTAATTATGGAGAAAATAGCATTCTCCCTTTAAAAGACACATGACGCCTCCTAAATATTCTTCAGGCTGACGCATGTCCCACAGTTTCCTCTATCCTACAGCTCTCAGAGTCCTATGAGCTCCCCAAGAGAAGAGTTCTTCAATTTGATCCAGTTCCTATGTGCAAGATTCACTTCATTTATAGTTGTTTCCATCTGGAAGGTCAGGCAGGACTCGGTTTAATGTCTCATCTGAAAGATGGCACCTCTGATAGTGCAGCATCTCTTCAGTACTGCACTGAAGTGTTAGCCTAGGTTTTTCTTTGGCAGCCTTCCATCTCGTGAGGTAATGGCATTCCCCTCAGTGGTTAACTCTGCATTAAACATTGCCTGGTGTGACACTCAGGAGCCTCGACGTTGTGCTCAAATCACTAGCGTGGGATTTGAACCCATGGCCTTCTGACTCAATTGCCAGTGTGCTGAAACACTATCAGAACAACACACATTCATTGGCAACTGTCTCAATTTGGTCTGATGTTTCCCTAGTGTTGGAAGCCGGGATCTACACAGGCTAGCATTGTAACAGCTCCTTGATCAAGATGTTGACTATTTAGGTTGAACATGACCTTTAGTAACTCTGTCCCCAACTTTTCTTCTTGTGGTGATTTGTTTCTCTTCCTGGTTCTAAAGAAATAGCATTTATATATTATCATATCATTGAGAAATGTGGTAAAGTCCTTAACATGCAGTGTTTCTTGTGATGTAGGTGAATGTGGGGTTCATTTTGAGTATAACAATATACCATGAAGAGCAGTGAAATAAACCCCCTTTTGATGGCATTGATTTATGGAAGAATGGTGGTAAGCACAGTGGGAAAATCACCTCTTTTTGCATCATGTCTTGGGATCTTTTTTACATCTACCTGAACCATTGTTCAAGTTTCTTGATTTAGTCTTTACTTGTTAATCCTATCTGTGTATTCATCCTGTACATTTTGCACCATTCCTTTAAGAATATTCCATTTGTACTCTCAATATTTTTTAATAATCCCTCAAATAATTTTGCCTTCCCTCATTCCTTTGATGGCTCCTTTTTAAAACAATGTGTAAAATGTGTACACATGTCTCATCTTTTATTTTATTTTGTTCTCAGAATGTGCGTGTTTCTGGTTTCATTCATTGCCCAACCCTACCTGCCCTAAGTAGGTGCTGTTGGGTCGGCTCCTTGAACTGCCAAATTTCTTGTGATGTTGGGCCTCCTATGATGGGTCTAGGTAGGGAATTCCAGGATGTTGACTCATCAGTGACTGGCAATATAGGGAGGTCAGTAAAGTGTGCAATTTGGACAAAAAAAATCGAAGATAATGGTGTACAGACATTGCTGCTGCTCTTGTCCTTCTTGGTGATTGAGGTTGTGGGTTCCTACACACTGGGTGATGAAGCAACTGTGCATCATATTTACTAACCTGAACATTAAACCAGCCATTTCAATTTATAGTCATTTGATTAAAGTTTACCACTGAAATAAGCTTTTTTATGTCTTCATAGAGTAAAATGCAGACTGCAATGGACCTGGTTGAGGCCAAGCATTATACTGAAATAAATACCTAGTAACAGTGTTACCACATGACTGAGAAATGTGGTAAAGCCCTTCACATGCAGTGTTTCTTGTGATGTAGGTGGGTGAGGGTCATATCGACATATGTCACAGGAGGAGTTGGGACAATTTCAATAGCTTTGTGCAATGACAGTATCTCCATTGATGAAGTAAACTCGACCAGTTAGATTTGAAAATTCCAAAGGAGGTTAGTAACCTTTCACAGGAGATTGCTGGCCACTCTAAAGAAACAGTATAAAGGGCAACTTATGCCACTAATGCAGGATTTCCACCCAAGTTATGGTAGGAAATTAATAAAACCCCATTGGAATTCCACCCTAATATTTAGCACTGGTACTAATCTGGCTTCCTTGAATTGTTACAATCAGAAATATTGTCCAGTCAGTGCTCCATGTTACTGACTATACTTCGACTGATGTCCAACTCCCTCACCTGTCATTCAGTCACTTCCCCCTGTATTATTGTCTCTCTACTGATGTTAATGCAGCTCCCATGATCACTGTCATGTTCAGTAGTCCCTACCACTGGTATTTGAATCCTTTACAAAGTGAGAATTTACCTTGTCAGTTCCCTGAGGAAGACTTCATTGAAATCATCCCTGGATCTTTTCTTCTAAACCCACATTCCTTACCCTCTCCTCACAGATAGCCAAAATTCCTGATACTTGGAATCATTCCTGTTGTCCTTCCTTGAGAATAGTAACATGTATTTTGTGATTAGATGCTGCTGTTGGGTTGAAATGTATCTGTGTGATATCAACAAACAATGTGGCAGTGTGTGTGAAATAACTGACTGCTATTTTACCAAAGGGGTTAAGCAGTTTGTTTTAAGTGAGTTAATGCCGCTGCTACAACAGTAGATAGTGGAATTTCACCACAAGATGGCACTTATCATAGAATCATAGAATGGTTGCAGCATAGAAGGAGGCCATTCAGCCTGTTGTATCCGTGTAGGTTCCCTGGAAGTTTAATTCTACTAGTCTCACTCCCTTACCCTTTCCTCATAGTCCTGCAATATTTTTCTCTGCAGGTGCTTATTCAATTCTCTTTTGAAAGCCACAATTGAACCTGCTTCTCAGGTAGAGTATTCCAGATCCTAACCACTCACTGTGTAAAAAGGTTTTTCTTCATGTTGCCATTGGTTAATTTGTCATTCACTTTATATCAATGTCCTCTGGTTCTTGACCTTTTCACTAACAGGAACAGTTTCTCCACATCTACTCTGTCCAGACCTCTCATCATTTTGAATACCACTATCAAATCTCCTCTCAACCTTCTCTTCTCCAAGGAAAATAGTCTCAACTTCTCCAATCTATCCATGGAACTGAAATCCCTCGTCCCTGGAACCATTCTCCTAAATCTTTTCTGCACCCTTTCTAAAGTCTTCATATCCTTCTTTAAAGGGCAATGCACAGAATTGGATGCAATACTCCAGTTGATGAACCAATGTTTTATAACTCCCTTGCTTTTGTACTCCATGGCTTTTTATAAAGCCCAGGATCCTGTATGCCTTTTTAACCACTTTCTAAACCTGCCCTGCTACCTTCAGTGATTTGTCCACACATACCCCAGGTCCCTCTGTTCTTGCAACTATTTGGAATTGTATCCTTTATTTAATATTGCTTCTCTCTGTTCTTCCTAACACAAAATGCATCACTTCACACTTCTCTACATTAAATTGCATCTGCCATTTGTCTGGCAATTTCACCAGCCTGTCTTCTTAAAGTCTATCACTGACCTCTTCACAGTTCACAATACTTGCAAGTTTTGTGTCATCTGCAAATTTTGAAATTGTGTCCTATATACCTAAGTCTAAGGTCAGGATTTTCCAGTCCCGCCCATAGTGGGAATTTTTCAGATTTGATGGACCAGCTAATGGTCTGTTGACTTTGGGTGGGCATTTCTGGTGCCGCACCGGACGGGACTGGAACCAATAGGTCAAGAAAAGCAGTGGCCCTAGCACTGATCCCTGGGGAACTCCACTGTATACAATCTTACAGTCCGATAAACAACCATACCACTACTCTGTGTTTCTTGTTACGATGCTAATTTTGGACCCATGCTGCCACTGTCTCTTTATTTCATGAGCTTTAATTTTGCTGACAAGTTGATTATGTGGCACTTTATCAAATGCCTTTGGAAATTCACCTACACCACATCAACTGCATTACCTTCATCAACCTTCTCTGTTTCCTCATCAAAAATCTCCATCAAGTTACTGTATTTGTCAACATATAAGTCGACCTTTGAAGCCTCGAAAAAACCCTCCGAAAACAGAGGTCGACTTACGCGCTGTGTATAAAAATGAACCACTAGCATGGATGTGGGTCCTTGCTATTTTGAAATGTCATCTGCATCCAATGCAAAGAGTGGGTGTGTATTAAACTCCCACACATCTTTGTAACACATCCCATATCATCTGCTTGACCTCATGCACACAGTTATAAAGCTCTGGTAAGTAAAACATGCATTTGTGGGGTGTAAAATTGAAGCTGACTACTGTTATGACATGTCGCAGGGTGAGGTCCTCCAATATGTTAACTTCCTAAATGGGACCCCAAATTTATTATGTTCCTGGGTGAGGAGGAATGAACTGGCTCCCTTTTTTTATTCAACCCCCTCGGTTGGTCACAACGAGGTTCATTTAAAGGGGATCTCTTCCCCTGTGGATACCTTTTCCCAGTACAAATGTGTTTATTTTTTAGAAGGAGCCAATTTAACCAGGCTTTCTTGAGTCAAAGAAAGAATGAGTTTATTAGTTACTAAAAACCCGAGAAAAATAATAAAGCGTAGCACACATACACATAGATCAGAAAGGAGAAGTTAAGAGTCCACATAAAAGTTTAAAAAAATATACAAATCGGTCCTTGGCTTGTCTGTGAGGCATAGATGGTGATACGTTGTGGTTGTTAAGTTGGACGATTCTGATAGAACTGACTTTGACAATTTTGTAGTTGGTTTGGAGACATTTGGTTCTGAAAATTGGCTGAAGAGGTTGTCCTTTTACCTTTTTGATTGTGGCTTCTGTTAAGCCTTGCCTCCAGCAGCAGAAAGAGAGAGAGAAAGAAACTTTGCCTGCAACTGCAGGGGTGACTAATTGGTCTTCTTGCTGTCATATGCACACAGCACACCAGCATACACTGCACTGCTCTGCAGCTAGCTTTTTAAACCATTTTCCCTGTGTATTCCTGTAAGGGAAAAAAAAACACATCTGGCCCCAGAGTCTGTTTTCTTTCATCTCCGACCATTTTATAACATCCTGAGATATAAATCAACAAGAGATGGATTTTAAATGACTTATTAGACGTGGTAATCATTCTTTGTCTCTGCAACCAGTCTTTTGCATCTTTCCCATTTCCCTTTTAAATGTCTCTGCTTGAAGAAGGCCATGACACCTTTTCAGGTGCAACATTCCATGTTCTCTCAGGACAGGTCTGTCAGTATAATCCATATAGGAATTTTCCAGAAAATTCACTTTACATTATCAATCATCTTTTGCTCAGTGTCCTTGCTTGTATTTCTTTAAAAACACACATATCTTCCTTAAAAACTTCAATATGCCCGTATATAATTTGTCGCTGTAATCAGCTTTTCATGACACTATTAATGTAAGAATAGCATGTTGTGGCTGAAAAGGGAGGTCAATTTATATGCAGAGTATATACAAAATCATAATTTTTGGACCTGAAAAAATGGGGTTGTCTTATACGCCAGGTCAACTTCTAGGGTGCAATTTACAGCAGTTAAATATGATTTGCCTTTAAAAAATCCATGCTAGCTTTCCTTAATAAATCTACACTTGTCCAAGTACTGTTAATTTTGTCCTGGATCAGCCCACGCCAGTCCAAGGATCTTCCTGGTCTGTCTGGTTCAACCTGCTTCATCACGTGACAGAACTTATTTCCACCAATCTAACATAAAGCTAATTAAAAGCAGAATCTTTCTTCTGCTGGTCCGCCAGGGCAGAGCTGAGGGAACTGTGTCTGCATGTCCCAGCTTATCTCTATTCTGACACTGTTCCCTTGACAACACATTCTCACATAACACTTTCCACATCTGTTTATGCACCTGGTCTGAAGACATCACACAGAAAGATGAGATCAAAAGGAAGCTTTTCCCAGATAATCAGTCTAAGGCTATGTATTAAAACACCTTCATGGGGATATATATTTCTGAAGTAAATATGTTGTTCCTTTAATTGAAGCCTTCCATTCAAGTATTCAAAGTAGCACAGACCTCCCAAGATATCCCATGATCTCACTGAGTGGTAGAACAGGCTTTAGGGGCTGAATGGCCTCCTCCTCTTGTTCCTATGTTTAATTGGAAAGTCAACAGACTCTTTATTATCCATTTGGATGATTCCTCACAGTCTTTTCTCCCACCTCTGATATTTTTATAACTATTGTGTAACAGAAGTGCTCAAAGGAAATAAATAAACCCGTTTAAACACCCTTATGATTTTTCCTCGGGTTTTGCTTGCAATGATGTATCTTCAATTCCGGGAGACTCCAGGTCAATCCTAAAAGGTTGGCAACCCTGCTCCCAAGGTGCTCGGTCACCATTTCTGGGGAGAGGTTATTGACCAATATCCACTACAAGCCCTACCTCCTTAATGACTGTATTCCATTCTCAATCGTATCTGTTCTGGCCATGACACCTTCCAGTGCTTCCGATATGACCTCTGTTTTCCTCAACTGAGGAATTCCCCCACGTTTGACAAGCCTTCGACTACATCTGTTCCATTTCCCACACTTCTCTGACTTTTTTCCCTCTCTCCCTCCCATTACCATGCTAAGGTTCCCCTTACCCTCACCTTCCAGGCCACAAGCCACCACATTCAACGGATCATCCTCTGTCGAAATTGCCACCTCCAGCCATGACTAAACATAGCCAGAATTTTTACGCAGAGTTGGTAGCCTTGCACCCACCGCTGAAAAGTTGGGTCGGGGGGAGCCCTCCGCCATTTGGCTGTGTTGCCCCGCAGTGATTTGAAAGCTATGGGGCCATTAAGTGGCTCAGAGTGAGACTATTGCCCTATTTGGGAGGATATCCCACCTGCAGACCTGATGGCCAATCAAATTGCCAGCATGTCTCTAGTCCCAGCAGTATGACCAGGAGCAGTAGGTGCTGCTGGGACTACATAAAGTCCCCAACACCAATGGACCATGAATCTGGAGATGCAGGTAAGTCCAGGCTATCATTGGGGGCCAGGCTGGCAGACCCCAGCCATAGGGGTGGGGGATCGAGTTAGAGTGGGCAGTGGAGGGAGCACTGAGGGGGTTGGACACAGGGTGTCTGAACAGGAGGGATCTCCACCTTAGCTCCCAGAAAGGCCGTTAGGTTTCTTTCACTTAATGGTCTCGCCAAATGGCATCAACACCTCCCAACATGAGTAAACTGCCACTTAAGGACCTCAATTGAACCAAAGGAGGGCAGGCTGACATGGCATCTGAATTTGTGGCACTTCCCTGCCTGCCAGCCTGCTCCTGGTGGGGCTGTAAAATTCCACCCCACATTTCCCTCTCCCCTCTCCTTTCAGCATTCTGAGGGGATCATTGCCTTTGTGACACCCTGGTCCACTCCTCAGTCACCCCCAACATCCCCTCCTCTCACCACGGCACCTTTCCATGCAAGTGCAGGAGATGCATCACCTGCCCTTTTACCTCCTCCCTTCTCACTTGTTCAAAACCGCAAACATTCCTTCCAGGTGAAACAATGATTTACTTATACTTCTTTCAAATTAGCAAACTGTATTTGCTGCTTATGATATGGCTTCCTCTGCATTTGGGAGACCAAACACAGACAGGGTTTTTAACGTATGTGTTTGATAGTTAAATGTGATAGTCATTCACTCAGTTTTAATTCTGGCTTTTTAAAAATGTGATACAGAAATCAGTGTGACAGTTGTAGTGTGACAGAGATGGAAAGAAAGAAGGTGGTGATGGATAAGAACAATGAGCATACAAAAAAAGCAACATGACAGGACCATAAGAGCCATCAACCCAATCCCATTCTGTTAAGGTATGACCATGTACACCATTTACGCACTCCAATGGTGTGTGTTTGTTTTCTGTGAGTGGCGCATTGACCTGGGCATTGTTCAAGGTCCTGAGGGGTCTTGACAGGGTGGATGTGGAGAGAATGTTTCCTCTTGTTGGAGAATCTAGAGCTAGGGATCACGGCTTAAAAATAAGGGATTGCCCATTTAAACCAGCAATGAGAAGAAATCTTTTCTCTCAGAGGGTTGTGAGTCTTTGGGACTCTTCCTCAAATGGTGGTGAAAGCAGTGTCTTTGATTAACAAGGGGGTGAAAGGTTATCGGGGGTTGGCAGGAATGTGGGGTTGAGGTTACATTCAGATTAGCTATGACCTTATTGAATGGCAGAGCAGGCTTGAGGGGCCGAGTGGCCTACTCCTGCTCCTAATTCATACGTTCGTAAGACAGAGGGCAGTGATAACAGAGTGTTATCAATAAAGTGCTGTTGGAAATAAATGTGATGTATTGTGTATTGCCCATTCCTATTTTCCCTGGTGATACAACATATCAAGATTGCTAGTCATCCACATTGGTCTGAGATGGAGTCACAAATAAGCCAGTCTGAGTAGGGACAGCAAGTTTCCTTCCCTAAAGAACATTAGTGAAGCAGTTGGGTTTTTCAACAATTCCAAAGCTTTATTGTCATGTCTACTTCATATCAGTGCTACCGGCCTCACCATCTCTCATGGGAAGTACTGAATGTTCCCCCAGGAACTGCCTGGCCTGGACATCAGAGCGATTTAAAGGTGGGGAAGTCCCCTTAATTTGGCCTGTCTGATGGGCATTCTGTACCAATTTCTCCAGCAAAAAGATAAGCAAATCAGGGTGGGATTGGCAGTGGTGTAGGAAAGTGGTGTAGGAGACATGAAGTAATAGATGTGCGGGTGTTTAAGTGAAACAAAGAGTTTTGGGTCATGTGAAACAGTTACCTGCTGGAAAAGCTCACTCTCACTCACTTACTTTTCCAGAGCCGCTTCGTCCAATTCAGGGCTGCGGGGAGTCAGAACCTATCCCGACAAAATTGTGGAGCTATATTGCAAGATGGGGAGTTAGAAAGGCTTTTAACCTCAGAAGGTTGATTGTAGAAATGACTTACATTTCTATAGTGCCTTTTATGACCTCAGGGTATCCAAAAGCACTTCACAACTAATTAAATACTTTTGAAGTTTAGTCACTGCAGGAAATGTGGCAGCCAATTAGCACGCAGGAAAATCATGCAAATAGCAGTTTGACATTTAACCAGATAATCTGTTTTAGTAATGTTAGTTAAGGGACAAATATTAGCCAGGGTACTGGGGAGAAACCTTTGCTTTTCAAATAGTGTAATGATATCTTTCAAATCTACCTGAGAGAGCAGACAAGGCCTCAATTTAAAGTTTCATCTGAAAGACGAATGAAGATTAAGAGGGTATTGATGCCCATTGTGAGGTAAGGAAGGAAATAGAGTGGAAATACAGTGTGTTGTCTTGCTTGGCCCTCTGAGGCTATGGAATTTTCTGCACCATTCTGCAGTCCTGGCGGTTAGCAAAGGTTAGCACTCAGTGTTAATGTCACCTCCCTCTAGGCTCCATGGGTAACTTGGTGACACATACTCAGGATGGAGGCCTGAATGAGTAAAACCGTTCATTTTTCTCCTCTGCCTGGCGCTTGGCCCTGCTGTCCTCTGTGCACAGCTGGTAATCGAATATTTATAATTCTGTTCAAGCTAAAATGTTGGTTAGACATTGAAGTAATTAGAGAGAGTAATAAATGAACCAAACACTGGAGCTTCTTGTTGTTCAGTGTTCTGCTTAATAGTGCAAATTTGATAGTGCAATTTAAAGACTGTCTCCTACTGGTATTGCTGCCTGCATCAATTTTACACTACTTTTACACCAATAAGTATGCAAATTAGCATGCACAGGAACTTCCACGCATTGCCCTCTAGAAGCCACAGCGGATGTAAAAAATATTCTGAAGGTGTCAATAACATTGAGGAAATCCCAGGATAGTGTCTTTTTACATAAGGTATGCAGAAGCCCAGTAACAGGTGGTGTTTGTATATTATGCACAGCTAAACTGTTCTGTTTTTTAACACAGTATGTGTTGTTTCTCAGTAAACCTTTTTCTTGCTGTGAACTAACAGCCTCATCCAGGTAAATCACCCCCTCTGCTCCCTTCTTTGTGACATGGAACTGCATGGAAAAACTGAGGCACTGTCCTGCCCACAGTTCCAGGTTGTTGCACGGGCATTAGATCAAATGCAGGATTGTGTGTCGATGTGGCACATCTTCCATAGCACGGTATGGAGGGATCCCACACTGAATCAGCTGAAACCCCAGCTTCAGAACAAGAAAATGTAGCAAGCAACTAAAAACATTCGCACTTTTAAGTTAAACCAGCCCAGCTGGCTGTATGCTAGGCTCAGTGTGGCTCCTGCGAGAGGCTGTGGGATGTCCACACTGACCTTTGGCCAGGCTCCAGTGAAAGCCTGCAGTGAGCTGGAATGCAGAGCTGCATGTTCCAAACTCTTAACACAACACAGGTTGCAGCTGCGCGTGTCTCTAGCCCGTGTTTCACTCCATCAACTGCTCCCGAGAGCTGCTTTTACAGCTTCAAATGTCATATTCACCGAACCCTGAGGGGAACCATCAAGAAGATCATCTCCTTAAAGGGAAAGGACACGTCTGTGGCTGGGACTCCGTGTCCCTGACAGGGTGGAGTTGTGTTTAGCACTGAATTAATAAATCTGACCCATCTTTTGAAAGCTGAGTTTTTCCAGTGGAAATTCTTCGAGAGTGGTGTATTAGACCTTTGATGCTGAATCTGCCCTGTTCATACTTTAATGTCCTTTAAGAAAGGAAAAGATGAAGAAAGAAAGGGTTAGATTGCTATATTGCCTTTCAAAACCTCAGGATGTCCCAAAGCACTCTACGCCCAATTAAGTACTTTTTGAAGAGTTGTCACTCTTGTAAGGTAAGAAATGGGGCAGCCATTTGAACACAGCAAGATCCTACAAACAGCAATGTGATAATAGTCAGATATTCTGTTTTACTGATGTTAATTGAGGGATAAATGTTGGCCAGGACACCAGGGATAACTCCACTTCTTTTATTTGAAATAGTGCCATGGGATCCTTTACATCAATTGAGTGGGCAGGCCAGGTCTCAGTTTACATTGTATGCAAAAGATGGCACCGCTGACAGTGCAGCACCTCCTCAGTACTCCAATGAAGTGTCGACCTTGATGATTTTTTTTTCTTCATTCATGGGCATCATGGCCCAACCCTAATTGCTCTTGAGAAGGCGGCGGTGGTTCTTTAACCGCTGAAGTCCATGTGGTGTAGGTACACCCACCGTGCTGTTAGGGAGGGAGTCCCAGGATATTGACCCAGCGACAGTGAAGGAACAACAATATATTTCCAAGTCAGGATGGTGTGTGGCTTGGAGGGAGACTTGCAAGTGGTGGTGTTCCCATGCATCTGCTGCCCTTGTCCTTCTAGGTGGTAGAAGTAGTGGGTTTGGAAGGTGCTGTCGAAGGAGCCTTGGTGAGTTTCTGCAGTGCATTTTGGAGATGGTACACATGGCTGCCACTGGGCATCAATGATGGAGGGAGTCAATATTGAAGATGGTAGATGGTGTGCCAATCAAGTGGGCTGCTTTGTCCTGGATGGTGTCCAGTTTCTTGAGTGTTGTTGGAGCTGCACTCATCCAGGAAAATGGAGAGCATTCCATCACACTCCTGACTTGTACCTTTGGTGAGTCAGGAAGTGAGTTATTTTTCGTCGAGTTCCCAGCCTCTGACCTGCTCTTGTGGCCACAGAATTTATATGGCTGGCCCAGTTCATTTCTGGTCAATGGTAACCCCCAGGAAGTCGATATTGGGGGGTTCAGTGATGGTAATGCCATTGAATGTCAAGGGGAGATGGTTAGATTCTCTTTTGTTGGAGATGGTTATTTCCTGGCACTTGTGTGAAACTTGCCACTTGTCAGCCCAAGCCCGGATATTGTCCAGTTCTTGCTGCATAAGGACACATCAGTATCTGAGGAGTCGCAAATGATGCTGAACATTGTGCAATCATTTGCGAACATCCCATTTCTGACCTTATGATGGAAGGAAGATCATTGATGAAGCAGCTGAAAATGGTTAGACGTAGGACACTACCCTGAGGAACTCCTGCAGCGATGCCCTGGGACTGGGATGATTGACCTCCAACAACCACAACCATCTTCCTTTGTGCTCGGTATGACTCCAACCAGTGGAGAATTTTCCCCCTGATTCCCGTTGACTCCAGTTTTGCTAGAGCTCCTTGACGCCACACTTGGTCAAAAGCTGCCTTGATGTCAAGGGCAGTCACTCTCACCTCACCTCTTGATTTCTGCTCTTTTGTCCATGTTTGAACCAAGGTTGTAATGAGGTCAGGAGCTGAGTGGCCCTGGCGGAACACAAACTGAATATTAGTGAGCAGGTTATTGCTGAATAAGTGCTACTTGATAGCACTGTCAATGACACTTTCCATCACTTTGCTGATGATCGAGAGTAGACTGATGGGGCGGTAATTGGCCAGGGTGGATTTGTCCTTCTTTTTGTGTACAAGACATACCTGGGCAATTTTCCACATTGCCATGTAGATGCCAGTGTTGTAGGTGCACTGGAACAGTTTGGTTAGGGGCGCGGCAAGTTCTGGAGCACAAGTCTTCAGTACTATTGCTGGAATGTTGTCAGGGCCCGTAGACTTTGCAGTATCCAGTGCCTTCAGCCATTTTTTGATATCACATGGAGTGAATCGAATTGGCTGAAGATTGGCATCTGTGATGCTGGGCACCTCCAAAGAACGCCGAGATGGATTACTCACTCGGCACTTCTGGCTGAAGATTGTTGTGAATGCTTCAGCCTTGTCTTTTGCACTGATGTGCTGGGCTTTCCATCACTAAGGTTGGGGATATTTGTGGAGCCTCCTCCTCCAGTTAGCTGTTTAATTTTCTACCACCGTTCATGACCAGATGTGGCAGGACTGCAGAGCTTAGATCTGATCTGTTGGTTGTGGGGTTATTGTACAGAATTTATGCTAAACCTGTATCGAATCTTGGCTGCCCACTTATAGAGTACTGCATGCAGTTGTGGTTGCCACATGAGAAAAGGGATATAGAAGCACTGGAGTGGATGGAGAGATGAATTACAAGGATGATACCAGAAATGCATTTGTTTACATATCAGAAAAGGATGAACAGGTTAGGTCTTTTTTCTCTTGAAAAAAAGAAGGCCAAGGGGTGACCTAATAGACTTTAACATTATGAAATGTTTTGATAGAGTGGATACAGATTAGAGTATTTCCTCTTGTGGGGAAGAGCATACCTGGAGGCCATCAATATGAGCTGGTCACCAAGACATCCAATAGGGAATCCAGAAGAAACTTCTTTATCCAAAGAGGGGTGAAAATGTGGAACTCACTGACGGAGAGTGATTGAAATTAATAGGATAGATACATTTAAGGGGAAGCTAGACAAGCATATCAGATTGAAGAAAATCAAGGGTTACGATGATAGATTCAGATGAGGGAAGATGGGAGGAGCTCGAGTGCAGCATAAACACCAGCCTAGGCTTATTTTTATTCTTTCATGGGATGTAGGCGCTGCTGGCAAAGAAAGCATTTGTTACCCATCCCTAATTGCCCTTGAAGTAAGTAGCTGGTTACGCTATTTCAGAGGGTGGTTAAGAGTCAACCACATTGCTGTGGGTCTGGAGTCACATGTAGGCCAGGCTGGGTAGGGATGGCAGATTTCCTTCCCGAAAGGACATTAGTGAACCAGATGGGTTTTTACAACAATCAATGATAATTGTCATGGTCACCATTACTAAGACTAGTTTTCAATCCAGATTTATTAATTAAATTTAAATTCCACCAGCTGCCGTTGTGGAATATGAACCCATATGCAGAGAGCATTAGCCTGGCCTTCTGGATCACTAGTCGAGTGACATTACAACTACACAACCATCTCACCTTGATTGGGTCAAATATCTTATGTAATAACACAATAACCTAAATAGCAAATTCAAATAAAAGCTTGCATCCATATAGCACCTTTGACGTGAAGACTATCCCAAGGGACTTCAGAAATGGAAGTTGGCAGGAAAAAGGATATGAGCCATGGAGGGAGAGATTAATAGGGAATGAACCAAACCTGGCCAAAAAGATGAGTTTTATTAAGACTTTTAAGGGTGGGGAGACCAGTGGAAATGCAAAGGATGGCATGGAGAGAGTAGAGCCAGATTAGTTCAGGCAAAATGTGCCTGACTAACCTGATTGAGTTATTTAACTGAGAGGACTGATGGAGGTAGTACGATACACGTTATATATATGACAAATGGCATTTAATGAAGTTCCGCATAACAGATTCATTTGGAAAATAAAAGCACTTGGGATTAGAGGGACAGTAGAACTTGGGTACTTAATTGGCTGAAGAATAGGATTCAGAGAGTAATGTTGAATGGTTGTTTTTCTGACTGCAGAGGATTCCGTGTGATCCACGAGGGCTTGATATCGGTCTCATTGCTTATTTTTTATATATAAACGACCTGGACTATGGTATGGCCTCCTTCTGTGCTGTAAATTCTGAGTAAAATCTTTAGCTCGGTGGGCAGGCATGAGCCCGACCCGACCGAGCGTAAAATGACGCCCGATGATGTCGGGTGTGTGTCATTGCGCCCTCGCGCGATATCTCGGTCGGTGGGTGTGCGCTGGAGTTGGCAGTGTGCCCACTGACAACTAAAAGTTAATTAAGAGAAATTTTTCACTGGCTAGCCAACCTTATGGTTGGCAGGCAGATGAAAATGCCAAGCAGCCTTTGCACCTTTGTGGAAACCTCATCCACGGGCGGGATGAGGCTTCCAAAAGCAAATAAAATCAAACAAAAACTTTATTTTTTTCATTAATAATATGTCCCTGCTCATGTGACAGTGTCACATGAGGGGACATGTTGCATAACATTTATAAAATAGAACCACAGAACCATAGAAAAGTTACAGCACAGAAGGAGGCCATTCGGCCCATCTTGTCCATGCCAGCCCGAGGACACCCAGGTGCCCTTTCTAAACCCACCTTCCTGCACCCGGCCCATAGCCCTGCAGCTTACAGCACTTAAGGTGCAGATCCAGGTACTTTTTAAAAGATTTTAGAGTTTCTGCCTCTCCCACCAACTTGGGCAGTGAATTCCAGACACCCACTACCCTCTGCGTAAAAAAGTTATTCCTCATGTCCCCCCTACACCTTCTGCCACTTATCTTGAATCTATGTCCTCTGGTTCTAGAATTCTCCTCCAAGGGAGACAATTTTATCCTATCCACTCTATCTACTCCCTTCATAATTTTGTACACCTCAATCAAGTCACCTCTCAGCCTTCTTTGTTCTAAGGAAAATAACCCCAACCTATCCAATCTCTCTTCATAGCTACACTGTTCTAACCCTGGCAACATTCTTGTAAACCTCCTCTGCACTGTCTCCAGAGCTATTACGTCCTTCCTATAATGTGGTGACCAGAACTGCACACTATACTCCAGTTGTGGCCTCACCAGTGTTTTATATAATTCCAACATTATATCTTTACTTTTATATTCTATACCTCTGCCAATGAAGGAGAGCATTCCATATGCCTTCTTTACAACCTTGTCTACTTGAACTGCTGCCTTCAGGGACCTGTGTACTTGTACGCCAAGATCTCTCACTTCATCTACCCCTCTTAGTATATTCCCATTTATTGTGTAATCCCTGTAACTGTTTGACCTCCCTAAATGTATGACCTCACGCTTCTCTATGTTAAAATCCATCTGCCACTTTACCGCCCACTCCACCAACCCATCTATATCGTTTTGGAGATTATGGCTAGCCTCTACACTATCCACTACTTGGCCAATCTTTGTGTCATCTGCAAATTTCCCAATCGTGCCCCCTACGTTCACGTCCAAATCGTTAATATATAACACAAACAGCAAGGGTCCCAACACCGAGCCCTGTGGAACACCACTTGAGACAACTTTCCATTCACATCAACGATTACCCTTTGTTTCCTGTTACAAAGCCAACCTTTTATCCAGTTTGCCACATTAACCTGAATCCCATGGGCTTTTATTTTCTTGACCAATCTGCCATGTGGGACCTTGTCAAATGCCTTGCTAAAATCCATGTACACAACATCCACTGCACTACCTTCATCAACCCTTCTTGTCACTTCCTCAAAGAATTCAATCAAATTTGTGAGGCAAGACCTTCCTTTAACAAATCCATGCTGACCATCCATGACTAGTCCATGCCTTTCCACATGACAGTTAATGCTATCTCTCAGGATTGATTCTACTAATTTGCTCACCACCGATGTAAGACTAACTAACCTATAATGTTTGGCATTTCCTTTGATCCCTTTTTAAACAATGGAACTACGTTTGCATTTCTCCAGTCCTCCGGTACCTCCCCTATATCGAGTGAAGATTGAAAAATCATCCTCAGAGCATCTGCTATCTCCTCCCTGACTTCCTTCAGCAGCCTCGGAAACAATCCATCTGGCCCTGGTGACTTATCAACTTTCAAGGATTTCAACTCTTCGAGTACTTCCCCTCTCTTTATGACTATCCCATCCAATATCTCACAGTGTTCCTTCTGGACTACTATATCTACATCCTCCCTTTCCTTTGTAAACATGGAGACAAAATATTCATTCAAAACCCTTCCCACAGCCTCTGCATCTACACACAAGTTTCCATCTTCATCTCTGATAGGTCCCACTTTTTCCTTAACTAACCTTTTAGCATTAATGTATTGGTAAAACATCTTTGGGTTATCTTTAACTTTACTTGCTAATCTTTTTTCATGCCCTCTCTTTGATTTCCTTATTTCCTTTTTTACTTCGTCCCTGCACTTCCTATATTCGTCTAGGCTATCTGCAGTGCTTAGTTCTTTGTGCCTATCGTACGCTTTCTTTTTCTGTTTGATCTTCCCCTGTATTCCTCTAGACAAGCAGGGAGGTCTAGATTTGACAGTACCACTCTTATTTTTGTAGGGGACATGTCTACTTGTACGATTAGGATCTTGCTTTTTAGTGCTTCCCACTGGTTTTCCACTGTTTTATCCTCCAGCAGTGCTGTCCAGTCCACCTCAGCCAAGTCCCTTCTTATTTCTGCAAAATTTGCCTTCCCCAGTTCAAGACTTTTACTCCTGCCTTATCTCTGTCCTTTTCCATGGTAATGCTAAATCTTACTGAATTTTGATCACTGTCCCTGATATGATCGCCAACTGTCACTTCATCAACTACCCCTTCTGCGTTCCCTAAGACTAGGTCTAGAATTGCATCTCCTCTCATTGGGTTTGTCACTAATTGGTTGAAAAAATTTTCCTGGACACACTGCATGAATTTTTTTCCCTCAGTGCCCCTTATATTGTTTGAATCCCAGTTGATATTAGGATAGTTGAAGTCTCCTACTATTATTGCCCTCTTGTTCTTACAAGCAGAAATTTGCCTACATATTTGTTCTTCTATCTCCCTTTCATTATTTGGGGGTCTGTAGTATACTCCCAGTAGTGTGACTGCCCCCTTTTTATTTCTAACCTCAATCCATAAAGCCTTGTTTGTTGACCCATTTAGTATATCATTCCTTCTCACAAATGGAATTTATTCTTTAACCATTAGTGCTACCCCCCACCTCCTTTTTTATCTCCTACTCTATTGTGTCTGGAGACTCTATAACCAGGGATATTAAGCTGCCAGTTTTGTCCCTCCTTTAGCCAGGTCTCCATTATAGCAATGACATCCTGCTGCCATGTATCTACCTGTGCCCTTAACTCATCTGCCTTGTTTGTAATACCCCTTGCATTGAAGTATAAACAGTTTAACCCCATCAATTTCCCTTGCTGGACACTTTGTAAACTTTGCTTCTCCTGTAACTCCATGTCTATCACAACGTCCCTAGCTAATGTTCTACCTCCATTTTTCTGATCTGAATCTGACCTATCTGATCCTACTCCTGGGATCCCATCCCTCTGCCATACTAGTTTAAATATTCCCCAACAGAACTAGCAAAAGCCCCCGCAAGGACACTGGTCCCAGCTCTGCCTGGATGTAGCCTGTCCGGTTTGTACAGGTCCCACCTTCCCCAGAACTGGTCCCAGTGCCTCAAGAATCTGAATCCCTCCCAGCTACACCATCTCTCCAGCCATGTGTTCATTTGGTCCATCCTCTTATTCCTGCTCTCGCTAACATGTGGAACTGGGAGTAATCCTGAGATTACTACATTTGAAGTCCTGCATTTTAATTTATCTTCTAACTTCCTGCACTGAGCTTGCATGTCCTCATCCCTTAGTTTACCTATGTCGTTGGTACCAATGTGTACCACGATCACTGGCTGTTTACCTTCCCTCCCCAGAATGTCCTGCAGCCGCTCCGTGACATCCTGGACCCTAGCACCAGGGAAGCAACATACCATCCTTGATTCATGTTTGCGGCCACAGAAGCGTCTGCCTGTGCCCCTAGCTATTGAATCCCCTATCAGTGTAGCCCTGCCACTTTTTTTCCTCCCGCCCCTCTGAGCAGCAGAGCCACCCACGGTGCCGTGAACTTGGCTGTTGCTGCTTTCCCCTGAGAGGCCATCCCCCCAACAGTATCCAAAGTGATATATCTGTTAGAGAGGGGGATGACCATGGGGGACTTCTGCACTACCTTCCTGAGTCTTTTACTGTTCCTGATGGTCAACCATTCCCTTTCTGTCTGTATAACCTTCACCTGCAGTGTGACCACCTCACTAAACATGCTATCCACGACTTGCTCAGCGTCTTTAATTTTTTTTTTGAAATCAGTCATCTCCCTGCCTCAGGGAGGTTATGTAGTGAGCACTCGCGAGCATGCTCGAAGGTTGCACTTGCCCTGCTCGCACTCCCCCCCCCCCACCCCCGCACAGGCACAGGCAGCGCTGAGTGCTGCCACTCGCGTTTCACGCTGGGCGGGCCTTGATTGGCCTGCCAGCGTGAAATTGCCTTCCGGGCCCAATCACAGATGGCGGTCGGCTTCCTGGCCGCCCCCACCGAGCCCGCACACCAAGGGCCAAATTCTGCCCTATGATTCTAAAGGAGCGGTGTTTATTCTATGCAAAATTTTCTTTTATGTTTCAGTGTCCAATTTACTGAGCAACTTATGACTCAAACTGTCACCTATCACTCCAAACAGCACTGATGCTCGAACAAACAGCCACACCTGTTACATTACTGGAAAATAATACAATTAAGGTATTCTTTAAGTTGTATATGTGTCATCATTTGTACATTTTAAACAACAGCATTAAAGAGGTTAAAATATTAAACTGGTATGCTGGTAAGGGTATACAGGCAGCTGGTAGATCTAGAGTAAAGTTGGGAACCTCTGAATTACAAAATGTACAAGTGAACTAATTATTGGAGAGACACTGATAATTTCAATAGAGGCGGATTATCTGTCACAGAATTGTTACAGCACAGAAGGACGCCATATGGCCCGTCATATTTGTGCTGGCTCTCTGAAGAAGCAATGCCACTCCCATGCCTTTTTCCCGTAACCCTGCACATTCTTCCTTTACAGATAGTAATCTAATTCCGTCCAGAATGCCTTGATTGAACCTGCCTCCACCACACACTCAGGCAGCGCATCCCAGGTCCTAACAACTCACTATGTGAAAAAGTTTCTCTTCATGTTCCCAATGCTTCTGTTACCAATTACCTTAAATCGGTGCCCTCTTGTTTTCGATCCTTCCACCAATGGGAAGAGTTTTTCCCTATCTACTCTGTCCAGACCCCTCATGATTTTGAATACCTCGATCAAATCTCACTCTTGGACCTGACACATTGGCCATAGTTTCAGATGCACCTTTTCTGTCTTCTAGGACATCTGTCAACTCCACTCATCACTAACTATCAGTGACCTACTATCTAAGTTGGATACAACAGCCTTGTGGTTATGATACTAGCCTAGTAATCAAGGGCTCTGAGTTCAAATCCCACCACAGAAACTTGGCAACTTTAATTTGGTAAATCCAGCAATTTATTGCTAGCACCAGATAAGATTGAAGATGTTGCATTGTTAGAAAAATCCAACTAGTTCAGTAATGGCTTTTAGGTAAGAGAATTTGCTGCCTCTGCCCAGTTTGATCTTTGTATGATTTACAGTTATCCTGAAGACTCCAGGAATTAAAGGCCAGGTACCTGAATGAGTGATGGAAGGAGGTTCTTTGCTATGGGAGCTGGTTCAGAGAGGTCCTTAGTTTTCTGGGTGTTTAGTGAAAGGCACATTTTCTCATATGCCTCAGAGAAGAAGTCAACATTGACCTGGAGCTCAGTTTCTGAGCGTGCAGACAAACATTATTTGCATACTGAAGCTCAATGACTGAGGTTGGAGTGGTATTGGTTTGGATTGAAAGCTGTATATGTTGAATAGTTTTCCCGTCTTTTCTGTAGATTGTCCCACGCCTGTGGGTAATTTGCTAAAGGTAAGGTGCAGGATTGCAGTGAGGAAAATGGAGAAGAGAGTTGGTGCAATGACACAGCCTTATTTGACCCCAGCCTTCACTGAGATAGGGTCTGCGGTGGTTCTTTTGGTGAGGATCACAGCTTGCATGTCATCATGGGGTAGGCAGAGGATTGTGAGAAATCTCTCTGAGGCCAACCAAATCTGAGGAGAATACTCCATAAACCTTCGCAGTTGATGGAGTCAAAGGCTTTTGTGACATTGAAAAAGGCCATATACAATGGTTGGTGCTGTTCAATTAAAATCAATGATGAGATCCTGGAAAATGTGGATTATTTTCTCGATGAAGGCAGACATGGATGACAAAATACATCATCACCTCCAATGGGCCAACTTAGCCTTTGGCTGACTCAGCAAAAGAGAGAGAACCAGGATCTCAAACCTGAGGCTAAGGTCATGGTTTTCCAGGCACTGGTGTGGTGCCCACACTTCTTTATGCTTTGGAGACTTGGATGAACTATAGCAAGTACCTCAAAGCACTAGAGAAGTACCACCAGCAGTACCTCCAGGAGATCAATGTCAATGTGGCTGACTCTTAACTGAACAATGAAGTTGTATCAATTGTATCAAGCTACTACAGAGAAGAAGGCTTACCACCACTTTCTGATGGCAATTACAATAAATGTCCAACTTTGCTAGTGACAACTGCATCACGAGAATAAATTTAAAGAAAATCAGAGTGATTTTGTGTCTTAAAGGCACAGGTGTTAAATTGTCTGCCTAGTTTGGTACTGAGTCACAAAGACCAGGTAGGTCCTGGGTTTGGTCCCAGTCTGTACTGAGTTAGCCGACCTATGCCACAATGTGGTTGATTCTTAATGTTCTCAGAGTTACTGGAAATGATGAATGAATGCAGACTTGGCAGCATTACCCACGGCCTGAGAACAAACAAAAAAATCGATTGGCTAACACCCAAGTAACCAACTGCCAGCATTGGTCAGATGGTTACCTTTCAGCAGGCTTTACAGTAATGAATGCATCCTGAAAGCCTCTTCTGAAGCTTAACCAGGCTGTCAGAAGGTGTCACCTGTATTCTAATCCTGACAGCCCATGACCAGACTCTGGCAGATGTTGCATGATTTCCAGTGATGCCAACAACCTTTGGCACTGCTGGGACTTTGTGAAACTATTTGCTGAGAAGTATTTTGGTGTCGCTTACATTTGCATTTGTCTTTACAAAGGAAGAGAATTAAATTAATGTTGCAGTAGAGGAGGGGGAGTAGAGGTATTGGATAGCCAGTTTCCACCAAATTACACAACCTCTTGTTGCTAAAACATAAATCAACAGATGCAGACAGAGCAAAACAAAAGAACATTATTCACTGAGGATGTTTTCCCTTTTTGAAATGGATTCAAATTGGAATTGGTTCTTTAAAAGGCTCCAGATGCAGGTGCTAATGGATGACTTACTGTCAGGGGATTTGTCTGAACTAATGGTGAGACCCTTTTTAAAAATAGATGTAGAGAGTCTCTTTCAAACAAGGTGTTAATGGGATAAAAGCAAAATACTGCGGATGCTGGAAATCTAGAACAAAAACAAAAATACCTGGAAAAACTCAGCAGGTCTGACAGCATCTGTGGAGAGGAATATACTTGACGTTTCGAGTCCGTATGACCCTTCATCAGAACTAAGGAAATAGAGAAATGAGGTGAAATATAAGCTGGTAGAGGGGGGCGGGACAGGTAGAGCTCGATAGGGGGCCAGTAATAGGTGGAGGCAAAGAAGAGATTGCCAAAGATGTCACAGACAAAAGGACAAAGGGGTGTTGACGGTGGTGATATTATCTAAGGAATGTGCTAACGGGGACACTAAGGGTAGAAAGCAGGACAAGCTAGTGGCAGATGGCCCCAGTGGGGGTGGGGTGGGGGGAAGGGATCGAAATAGGCTAAAAGGTGGAGATAAAACAATGGATCGAAATAAATTTAAAAATAGGTGGGAAAAGAAAAATATATGTGTAAAAAAATTATAAATTATTGGAATAATTTATAATTTTTTTACACATATATTCAACACCCCTTTGTCCTTTTGTCTATGACATGTTTGGCAATCTCTTCTTTGCCTCCACCTATCACTGGTCCCCTATTGAGCTCTACCTGTCCTGCCCTCCTCTACCAGCTTATATTTCACCTCATTTCTCTATTTCCTTAGTTCTGATGAAGGGTTATACGGACTCAAAATGTCAACTGTATTCCTCTCTGCAGATGCTGTCAGACCTGCTGAGTTTTTCAAGGTGTTAATGGGAGATTGACTACTCTTTCAAAAGCCTGCTGAAGGTGAGATTCTCTCTTTACTAGTTCTTACTGCTCTGTAGCTGGGAGCACTGGGAGGCCATTTCCACATAGCTTTCATATTTTGCTTTAGTTCAATATTAACCTCACTCTACTGGATTCTGATGTACAGTTCTTTAGCAGCCATTGGCAATTTCAACCCAAACTGTGCAGATTTCACAGAGTCATAGGATGGAATTTTACGGTCCCTTCTGGTCCCACCAAAGTCAATGGACTTTTGAACGGCTCGCCACATTTTCAGACCCCACTCCCACCGCGATGGGACCATAAAATTCCAGCCATAGAATTGTTGCAGCACAGAAGGAGGCCATACAGCCCTGTTGTGTCTGTGCTGGCCCTCTGAAGGAACAATTCACCTCGTGCTATCCCTCCACCTTCTCCCCATGATTTGTTAGGATTGGTGGTCTTGTTTTTTGAGGACAGAGAGACAGGAGTAGACCATTCAGTCCCTTTAATCTGTTCTGCCATTGAATGAGAAAACATTGCTCACTGTATTTTAGCTCCACCTAACATATCTCAAGGTTGTGAAAGGCACGATAGAAATGCAGTGTTTCTTCTTCCAACTTCTCTGAGTATACAGGGCTGTAGTAAATCAACTGATTCTGATGCAATACAAGTTGGACATGACCCAGTGAAAGGCAGTTATATGCTGATAACACAATGCACCTTAATGGCATCATTGCCAGGTGAGTACCATACACTGGCACCTGACCCTGGGTTTCTGGCCAACCCACAATTGTGCACATCATTTCTCATTTGAGTGCATTTGCCAAATAATCAGGCAGCCAGCTGGTTTGGTGAGGTGGTATATTTGGTTATATCACAATGGGACAAGCTGGTTTCATGAGTTACCAATTGAACTCCTAGCAAGATAAGGTATTGAGTTGAGAGAGCTTTTACCCAGAAGGAGCCCCAGTGCTTTAATTCTCACACGTGTCCTACAAAACAGTTTTAGCATAGTGGATGCCTGCAGCAGATTCTCAAGATATCCGTCGAGCTGGAGCTAGCTGAAGGATGTGGGAAGAGCAGATATTACCATAATAATTACAGGGCCTGACTGCATGGCCCATCCCTCTATGTGAAGGCCCGGGTTTCTAGCCCCTAGACTATCTTTAAGAATTGCACACAAACTGCAGAAGAGGTTGGAGGAGGTTTAATTGGATTCTTCCCCTCCATGTAAAATTAAACTCACAGCCAACATGACTGAATCTATGGCCAGGATTTTCCGCCCTGTTCTTGGTGGGCATGTTCGGTGGCGAGATCGGAGAACCTTGCAGGAAAGCCCTAGCCACGTTTCCTGATGATGTAAATCCAGGACGTGATTGGCCTCTCCCCCCACCTTCAATGGTGGGCCGGGTTTCCTGCGGTTGATCATAGGGACTAAATTATAATAAACTTGCATCTAATTATTGTGGCCACAACCAGAATCATGCCCCCATTTCAAATTTAAATCCCACGACAGCGTAATTTTACAACAGCGTGATTTACAACAGCCTTTAAAAGGAATGAACTTGGTGACCTCAACTTTGAGGGAGACTTGGAGGTGAGTGCACACAACTTTGTGTACCACTCGTGATGATCCCAGCAGCTCCACGGATTTAGGGAGGGCACAGGCAAGTCTCTGCAGTGGCTTCTTCACGGTTGGTTTGTAGTGCCGGGGCAAGGGCGATAGTGCAAAGGCGGAAGGGTGAGAAGGCAACCTTGGGGCAAGGGTGACAGTGCAAAGGGGGAAAGGGGAGAAGGCAACCTCAGGGCAAAGGAGACTGTGCAAAGGGGGAGGCGGGGGAGAAGGCAACCTCGGGGCAAAGGTGGCAGTGCCAGGGGGTTGAAGGTAACGCTGATTGAAGTTTAAGTACAAACACATGCAGGGACTGGGGGGTGGGGGTTGCGGGGAGAAGAAAACAACTGGGCTAATGGCAAAACATATCAAAGATGAGCATTCCACTGGAACTGAGAGCGTTTAAGCTTGAGCTCAATTGACATGCTTGGAGTCAGCCTAGTCAAGCAACTGTGCCCACTCAAGCAACACTTATTCCTGAGAATGCCAATGATTGCTTCTCTACTGTTAACCCCTTGCACACACTTCAAACTTGAATGAGTGTGATGATGCTGCAGAACCATTGCGCGACTGGGCAAGCCTGAGGATCCTGTTGGGAAAGATGTCCATCGAACACTGACAGAGGGCTGTGCTCCTTGTTTCAGTTGACATTGAAAACTCTCATGGTACAAGCAAAGCCTTGGAGTCTAGGTTAGGAAAATGCCTGTGCCTGAGATAAGAGCTCAGAATGCAGTTGAGTGGCTGAGCTGCCGCCACTCGGTCATGTGGTGTGGGGCGGAGCTGTGTGGGCATGGTGAGCCATCATGTGCACTAAACACTAGGTATCCATGTGATGGCCTGGACTCTCTGGCATGTGTTAAGGGCCTTGAGAGGCAGCCATCGGCGATGACTTGACCAAGAGTGGTCCTTCAGAGACAATTGCTGACCCTTGTGTCACTCTTTTTGATACTGCAGCATTGAGACCTTCAGGACCATGGA